>NC_083282.1:36013467-36320967 GCF_963506605.1 Zootoca vivipara | reverse complement strand
ATGAAACTGATCATGCCATTGTTTTGTATGATATGCTGAAACAAGTAAGTGGGAGCAGTGAGGCTTACACACAGAGACACACACACGCACACACAGAGGAAACATCTCCCAGATCCATTTTGATGTCATTCGGAGAAGTTTAGGATGCCTGTGGACTTGAAAGACATGGGGAAAAAAGTGCAATATGGAAGGGTTTCATTCAGCGACTTGGCGGTATTCATTGCTTGTATCAAAAGGTGTTTGAGCTGTTAGATTTGTTTGAACTTTTCTTCATTAGAAAGGTTTAACTGGTGGTTGCTAGCTAAATATTACATGCCGATTTGGGTTAATTAGAATAGAGGAAGTCTAACCGCTTCATTCATACCACTGATTTTCCAATTAGACTTTCTGCCAGCAGAAAATGCAGAAGGGATGTTCTCGGATGCTCTGAAACTGTCTATTCATTTGACTGATTAGCTTGTTATATACTGAAATGTGATTATTGATGCAAATCTATTTTCAGGGAATAGCCCTAAACTGTTCTTCTTCAGTACATATATTAGATGCCACACTTATGCTCTTATAAAGCTCCTGTTTTTATTGTCTTGTTCTTATGGTGAGGTGGGGGTACTGTTTATATTTTCCCCAGGAATCTTAAAACATTGTCTCCTTTTGAAAATATATTAAAAGGTTTCATTTTAAAGAAAATGCATTTACTTTGCAGATGTCTTACTGTTGTGAATATAATATGTTTAAAAAAATATGCTGGAAACATTTAGCAATGCACTTGACAAGAAAATAAACAAGCTTCATAACCAGACAAGCTGTTGTTTAGATGAAACCTTACAGAAAGTTCCTCTAAAACTTTTAACATGCCACATAACTTATTTCTTCAATGTACAGATGCTAAAATCAACCCTCTAAAAGTTAGTGGACTAAAAGAAAAAGACATTTTTTTATATTTAAAAAAAAATCATTGAAATGAACCATACAAGGATTTGTACAACAGACATGCCCATTTTCAGACAAGGATTCAATTATTGATACAAAAGTAAGCAGTTTTGATGCACACTATGTAATATAAAGCATATTTTAGCCTCCCAAAACCTCATCACACATCTGTTAAGTTCTTTTAATCAAACCTCAGCTACACAATGCATTTTAATATACAAAGACAAAAAAGGAAGCTTTGAAAGTTACCTCATGCATCGTCTGGCTGCACAAAAAATCTCGGCTACTGCCTACTGCTAAACTTCAGTTTGGTACTGCCAGCATACAAAGAGATGAGTGAATGCCCTCTTTCCACCCGCTTGGACTCAGCTGCCAACGCTGGGATATGCAATTTTGCTTTTTAATGAGTCGTAAACAATTTATGTGTGTCAATGGAGCGAGTTTGTTTTATTTCGGGGAGCAGGTTCAGAATCGGTTTGAAGTGGCTGCTGTCTCTACTGTATGGAAGTATGCTGTCCAAAATTTAAAGGTTCTGTGTCATTTTGATAAAAAGACCTATTATAATGAAAGAAATGGCTGTATGAAAGGGTGGGCACAGTAATCTCTTAGGCTCGGACTCTCTCTCTCTCTCTCTCTCTCTCTCTCTCTCTCTCTCTCTCTCTCTCTCTCTCTTTCTCCCTGGCATGATTTCACTCCAGTCTACAGTGTGTTTGTAGCTAGATAGTTGCTAGAATGGATGTCTAGTGGGGTGTGTGAAAAGCTTATTTTTACTTTTGGACTTTTTGTGTAAAAAGAAGAAGAATGAATGAATTTTGGCTTTATAATGCAAACTTCTCATTACATCTTTCTTATAAATTGATCTACATACAACTGATGCTCTGGTGTATATATTAGGTCTCATCTTCATGGGATTGAACAATGTTATGGTCTAAGTAAAATGCAGACTGGAGGTAATTTTATTATTTTGGTGGCTCTTGCTGCCAAGTGATATGTTCAGTATCATCAGACACTTCATAGTACTGTAAGCAAGGCTCAGTACATGTGTACATTTTAAGAATAATTACATTTGTTGTAATGACTGGCAAGAAATCTTTTGAAATCTAACCCTCTCTCCCTCATGCTTTAATCATGCCATTCTTGAAACAGATATTAATTTAGGCTAACACTCATATGACATCTTTGGTTTGCAAACTTCTGACATACAGCAAACCTATGCGAAATGAATTTGCCTCCCTAAGGTTAAAAGACTGTAAAGTTGGGCACTCTGGTTAAGGACATTTTATTTTCTATTTGAAGGGCGGGGGCATGTAATATCCAACAGGTATTTAAAATACTGAAGTAGGTATCCAAAGTTTATGTGACTGCTACCAGCTCTGCTAGCTTTATCAATGTTAGTAGTATCCTATAGATTTTAGTAGTATCCTATAGAGGATTATCCCATGGGTACAAGTGATAAAAGAGTTGCAGATTTGTATATAATGCTGCACTGACTTCAGGTGCTGAACCGGTCCCAAGACCAGGTTGATGTAAAGATGGAGTTGCAGAAGAGACGTGAATACTGTAGAGTGAATCTCAGTCATAGCTCGTTGTGGTTGAGATCAGAAGAAATATTTCTTGCAAACTGTTCATCCAAGTGTCTTCATGATGACTTTGCATCTTTAAAAATGAAGACTTATAAAAGAAGCTCTTCACTTGTGGGGGACAGACATACTCGCAGGTGCTTCTGATTTTAAATAAATCCTCCAGGCTTTCAAACTTCGTAACATGTACAACTTTTTAGTGGATACCTACAGGGTACTTGTACCTGCCACTATTACGCTTAACACAGTAATTCAGGGACCAAAGCTACCAGTAGGATTACACCAATGTAAACCTTTCTAATACCCACCATTATGCTGCAAAATCTTCATTTCAGTATAGTCAGTTCTTTCTTATAACTACCAGTATCATAAAAAATAGTTTCTAGAAATGTAACATTAAACATATTTAGTCCTTCTACAAGTATTTTTGTTGTGTTCGTGTTCCTTCTGAGTTTCCTATGGAAGTGCTTAAAATGATCCAGGCAATCTTGGAAGCACCTAAAGTGCATAACACAAAAAGTGAAAATGTGTAACTCTTGGCTTAAGAATGCGTACATCTTCAAAGTAAAGTATTACCAACAAAGAGAAATCTAAACCACAGCATGTTTCGTAAGTGTTGTATTTCATGATGTAGTCTGAAAAGATTCCATTAAGCATTGCAACTTTTCATTTGATGTACAACTGTCTGAATGCATTGGCAAGTTATACTTCACTACTCTCATTTTGTATTTCTGAAGGATATATACCAAGTACCATAAGATTTTTCTTGTATTATTGCATTGGGGTTGTGTGTGGGTGTGTGGGTGTACTATCACACTATCGTGGCAAAATTATTGTCTGAAAGTGTACAGCATCTGTGAAATCCAATTTTGAATTCTCTTTTAGAAATGCTTTCCAACTGACTAGCAAAAATTGCTTTCTACAGCATGATGACCTGCATGTAATGCATACTTTCTGTCCTGCTGTATATCTTGTTCTTTCATTGTACTATCACTAGTTTCTTCTTTTTCCAGATATATGCTCTATCTCCATTTCTTTTCTACCCTCTTCCTTCACCTGCCCTGAATATTGTTAGGAATGTTTCTAATTTAAAGTCGAAAGAGCCAGTGGCTGATTAGAAGACAGGAAATTGGAAGATTAAACTGTCTGGTTGAACTTCCTTTACTTATCAGCACTCTGTAACTTACACTGGATTATAAACTCAACAACAGTTACAATGTTATTTTCCCTGTTGTGCTTAATTTTTCTTTCTTTAGACAATCTGGAAATTAGGCAGTTGATGACTCTGAGCCAAGACTGGTTGTTTCCAGCAATTGGGTAAAGGAGATTCGAATAAATATGGCTATTATAAAGATCTGTTCCCCTTTACGTTCCAGGATTTGCCTGAATCTGAGTGCGTACTGTGTTTGCGATATGTAGATATAATGTAGACATGATGTGTATAATATGAGCCATATCAGCTATTGACATTGAATATATCAGCTATTGACATTGAATCAAGCATCAGATCATATCGTACTTTCCAAGGGAAATAACATTATTTAGTAAGAGGAAAATGCAGCATGATAATCCTTACTCAGACCTTAATTCCCCCTCCAGAAATGTTTCAAAAAATTTTTTTTGCAGTGCCATGGGTACAGCTGTGCAATATGCTGGCAGAGGAATAGCAAGGTTCCCTAACGGAGACATCACTGGGCTATTGTTCCAGACCATAGCTTGACAGCAGAAGGAGCTTGTTTTTCCCCAATTGCTCAAACATAAAAAAGAAAAACATTAGGAAGCATTTCTTGTTAATAGCTCAATGTGAACAGTTCAGGCCCAAATGAAGATTCCGTTGGCTGTACAGAGAACAAGAGCTGATTGACCAAGTCGCTGCAATGTAAGCATCCTGAATATTGGCCCTTTATTGCACTGGTTCAAAATTTGGGATGAAACTACCACTACTGTGTGGTTCTGTTACTCATACCTGTAAGACCTTTACTCCATTCCAATCTATAAGACCTTGCATGTATGTGTTAGCTTCTAATATTTAAATGGTAGGAGCCTTTGATGAGTTTTTTATTTTATTTTAGATGTTATTGAGGTTTCCTATACAGCATTATTTTTACAGTAGTTCTGAAGTTTGATTTTTTTCTGAAAATATCTTAAATATTCACCTCAATGGCAGAGAAAATCTGAGATGAAAATGTAGCTAAGTAACGAGGAGCTCGGAATTGAAGCTGCTTATATTATGCCTAGAAATAGTAAACATGCTAGATAGAAATGGACACCGGCAACTATAGAAGGTTTAAAATCCTTTTCTCCTGTTGTTTTAACTGGACAGCCATCATATCCACATTTGAAGCACATTTAAAACACATTACTCCCCCCCAATAATCCCGGGAACTGTAGCTACAATTCCCAGTAACCTTAACAAACTTCAGTTCCCAGGATTCTTTGGGGGGAAGTCATGTGTTTTAAATGTATGATGTCATCCTGCCTCCCACTCAGCACACACAGACAGAGGCTCCTATGTGTAAGTAAGAAAGAGATCTTTATTCAGACATGAAACAGTACAGACTTGCTAATGGACACATTGGGCACATCTACAATCTTGCTTGGTCCATGACTTCTAGGAATGGGTCCGAGAGGTTTTTCCTCTTGTCCTGCCACTTTCCCTGGGAAAGCCCACTGTTTACTTCTGAACTGGAGCAAATGTCAATAGGGTTTTCTGCAGATTGACACTCTTTCCCGATTTAGTGGTAAACAGCGAGTTTTCCCAGGGAAAGGGATGGGACAATAGAAAAACCTCTCGGACCCGTGTCTAGAAATCAGATGGAAGAAATCACGGGACAAAGGGAAGTAGGTAAGCCCTGTGTTCAGGAGCTATAAGAGTCAGGCAAGATGTTCAGAACTGGATGAAAGCATTGATGATGTCCCAACCATTTCCTTCTGATGCGGATGAAGTTAACGTACAATAGGGAGAGACCTCCACCCCTGGTTCCCACCAAACAGCCCCTCTTTTGTTTCTTCTTCTTCCTCCTCCTCCTCCACCTCCACCTCCTCCTGCGTCAGGGCCTGCCAACCCAAGTCCATGACCACCATTGATACATGTTGGTAACTACTGTAGCCAGGACAAGTTAGTTCGTAGGCCCATACCCACACACAGGGTGTGATCAAACTTTCGGAAGCTCAAGTGGACAATGAGGAAAGATTATTCTAGTAGGGCCTTATGTATCTATAGACAGAAGAATCTATCACAGCTTGAGATGGGATGTCACACTGGGTGGACCATTGAGGGGCTCCATTCTGGCTGCTGGTATTATTTGGGGGGGGGGGGAGTCTTTGCAACTGTTGTAGCAAAGCTCAGTGGCAGACCACATGTTCTGGGTGAAAAAGATCCAGGTTGTGGATCCCACACGGGCTTGATCCCTGGCATCTCAAAGCAGGGCTGGGAAAGACTCCCATCTTGAACCCGAGGGGGCCCTTGACAGATGGCCCAGTGGCCTGACTTGGTATAAGGCACTGGTCTTCAGCAGGTGTGTGAGGAGGACCCAATACAGTGGTACCTCGGGTTACAGAAACTTCGGGTTACAGACTCCGCTAACCTGGAAGTAGTTCGGGTTAAGAACTTTGCTCCAGGATAAGAATAGAAACCGCGCACCAGCAAGAGGCCCCATTAGCTAAAGTGGTGCTTCAGGTTAAGAAAGGTTTCAGGTTAAGAACGGACCTCCGGAACGAATTAAGTATGTAACCAGAGGTACCACTGTACCTGAATTGCAACCTAGCCTAAGGTAGATTGTAAGCACACCACTGCTATCATGTAAATGCACCGTAAGAAATTAAGAAGTGGGTCCCCAAACACTTGTTGGGCTAAAGGTGGCACCTGGAATTCAGAAGGCTCAAAACTGTTGTTATAAGGTAACTTCCTAAGCACATTCTTATCTTCCAGTGTGGTGTAGTGTTAAGAGCGGCAGACTCGTAATCTGGGGAACTGGGTTCGTTTCCCCGCTCCTCCACATGCAGCTGCTGGGTGACCTTGGGCTAGTCACACTTCTTTGAAGTCTCTCAGCCCCACCCACCTCACAGAGTGTTTGTTGTAGGGGAGGAGGGGAAAGGAGATTGTTAGCCGCTTTGAGACTCCTTTGGGTAGTGATAAAGCGGGATATCAAATCCAAACTCTTCTTCTTCTTCTTCTTCTTCTTCTTCTTCTTCTTCTTCTTCTTCTTCTTCTTCTTCTTCTTCTTCTTCTTCTTCTTCTTCTTCCATGTCAGGCCTAACACTTTGATGTTGACTGTGATTTAGAGCCCAGCGCATGCCTATGTCTCTGGCTATCCACTATGGCGAGTGCAGCTGCAAAAGTACATGAGGCCCTTTCCTTTTTCATAGGCCACAGTGGCGCAGCGCAAGTCACTGAATCATGTTCCGGACTGCTTCTCTGTACCGTAAGAATAATTCAACATATAGAGAATCTTATGAATATTTCTAGCTGCAAAGGGGAGAAGCAGGTGGAAATAGAAGGGGCTCCTTTTTAAAGGCTCTGATAAATTGAAGTGGCAATCAATCATTTTGAAATAGAAAAGGAAATATATGTGTGTGATATGTATAAAATGGCATGCTATATCCATGTCATTTTACCTCTTTGAATATACACATTTAAGAAAGGGTGCAAGAGGTGTTTATTGTTAATTATGAAAATCCATATCAAAACTTTACTTAAGGACCAAACGGTCAGAGGGTCTAGGAGTTTTAACATATTGCAAATATATGAGCCTGTCCTAAACAGCTTTGAATTTATGGCCACTGTAGTCAAAGTTCTGGACTATTTCCCATATACCAGATTGCTGAGACATGGCTATGGCTAATCTATGCGTTCCTAGAAGAGACAAAACAGTTATATTAACTAATGGAGCTGAATTCAAACCATTTGTTTCATGTAAACATAGATTTTCCACAGGGCTGCTGAGTATAAACTTAACCATCGTCCAACTACAGACACATCATGGCGTGGTATAATACAGACCCCACATGTTTCATAGACGTTTACTACCAACAATTGCAGCAACCTTCCTTCAACAGAAACACTTGCTGTCCTCAACCTGCACTAACCATATAGATTAATTTCAATATTCAGTTAGAATTCTGCAAAAATGGGACCAAATCCTGCATCAAAGAACACATATCACCACAGAAAACACACAAGGGTATTGCAAGCCATTTAAAATATAGTCTGTTGGGTTGTAAAAATTTTGTAGAACTTTCGTAAAGAAGGTTAAGTTTGTTTGTTTGTTTGTTTGTTTGTTTGTTTGTTACATTTATATACCACCTTTTTCTTCCAAGGAGCTCAAGGTGGTGTACATGGTTCTCCTCCCCATTTCATCATCACAACAACCCTGTGAGGTAGGTTAGTCTGAAAGTGAGTGTCTTGTCCAAGGCCACCCAGTGAGCTTCATGGCTGAGTGGGGATTTGAACCCGGGTCTCACAGGTCATCGTCCAACACTACACTGGTGTAATGAAAACTCTGCACCTACTTCAAAATGCAGAGAAAGAGGGATTAGATGCATCATTTTGTTTTGTGGCCATAGACAAGGGATAGGGGAACCTGTTGCTCTCCATCAGATGTTCTTGCACTTCAACTTCCATCAGCCCCAGTCAGCATGGACCATGGTCAGATACAATGGCGTTAATGGAAGACCACAGTCTCGCCATCTATGCCATAAACACAATATCTCATTACTATCAAACCTGATCATTCTGGCAAGATCTCAAAGAGGTTGAAACCGCTATAGAGCAGTATCTTCCCTCCCCCCCCAAAAAAAACCCCCCACCAATTCCTAAATATATCAGAGGGCAGCCACTTAAGGTGTATCTAGATGGCACTGTTATCTTGGAATGATGGCAAATTGACTGAAAATGTGCTATCAGGGAGGCCTGTATTATGCAGAGTGAGGCAACCACCTGATTATATATTATTGTACATTCAATCTCAGAGAAAGAAACTTGTAGGATTTTTTTGCCTGAGGTGAAAAACACACAACTTGACTGGTCTTGGGTACTATGCACTTTGACTGGGTGGTGGAGGATTTGCGGCAACAATATCTAGGGCCAATACGCACCACCGCTGGACCATGTGGGTGCCGCTTAAGAGAGCCACAAAGGTGTTGGTAGAACATAGCAGCAGAGGAAGCTGATCATTGGTCCATCTGGCTTAGTATAGTCTACATCCATTGGCAGAGGTGCTCTAGGGTTTCAGACCTGCCTGGAGATGCCAGGAAGTGCCACTGGGATCTTCTCCATGCAAAGACGTTGTTGTACCACTAAGCTGCAGCCCTTCCCCAAAGAACCAGTCTCAGCAACACTTTTCCTTTTATCTTGGTACCTTCTGCCTTGTTTTCTTATGCTTTTCCCTCACAACGAAGCAGCATATTTAGCAGGGGAGTGGGGGAGGTCACATCTTAGCCTTACAGCATGTATTGATGTCTTTGGCAGGTCTTGGATGAGTATCAATTTCAGATTTATAGTCTTTTCTACCTGCAGGCTTCAGGTGCCTTGAGAGAATTAGATAACATCAGAAGATCAGCAGACGCAGACTGTCTCTCTCTCTCGATATATATATATATATATATATATATATATATATATATATATATATATATATATTGTAGTTGAATCATACAATTGTCCAACGCCCTGCAATGCAGGAATATGCAGCTATCCAACACAGGGATCGAACCTGCAACCTTGGCATTATCAGCACCATGCGCTAGCCAACTGAGCTATCCATATCATCTCAGAAGCCTAGTGAGGATGGGCACTTTAAAGGAGCAGAGATCTTAGCATGCTCTTCATGGGACAAGTTCACACATGACTCTATGGGTTATAGCATCCAGCACTGTGTTCATGGAGTTCATTCATACAACAGGACTTACCCTTCCTCTCTTCGCCCTGTGCCCCCTTCCCAAAATCCTGAAGGCCCACCAATCAGCAGGACCTGCAGAGGAGAGGAGAGGAGGTGAAAAATGTGTTGGCACAAGCAGAACATCATCAGTGGATACAACCCTATATAGGCCTTTGGGTGTACAGGTTGGGAGCTGAAGGTACAAAGACAGCTGCCAACTCCTCTAAGTGCTGCTGTCATTTTTAGGGATCTACCAATCAGATGTGAATCACATTTCTCATTCTGCCCACGTCACTATATCCTGGAGCAGGCAGCACAAGTGGTCTAACAATGGGCACACTGGATTCTTCACCCATGGTGTGAGCCTGACTTCCGCCTGACTTTGCAACCTGTTTTGCACATGTGTGTACCTCTGAGTTGAATGTCAATTGTACATTTCCCCTCTCTTTTATCTATGTTATATGTATGTCTATTCATCATTAACATTATTTTAAGAAATGCAAATGTTTTTAAAACAATCCCAAAACTTCTCTGGGAATTAGGCAGGGCCCAGCCAACTTTTGAGGCCCCTAGCCATAATAAAAATAAAAATGACAACACCTGAAGACAAAATAAGGCATCAAAAAATAGAGAAAAAAATATTCTAGTCTAGTCTAGTCTAGTCTAGTTTACAAATGCTTTTCTAGCCGGAGAGAGTATGTCACATTTTGGTCTGATATACATGAAAACAGGTTGGGAAACAGAATGGCCGGGGCAACCCAGTCAGATGGATGGGGTACAAAAAATAAATCATCATCATCATCAGTATTAAAAAGTATCCAAATTTTAGACCACCTATGGAGATAGAGACCCTGGGCCAAATGGACCTCTTCTCTCTCTCTCTCTCTCTCTCTCTCTCTCTCTCTCTCACACACACACACACACACACACACACACTAACCACTGTCCACAGCTAGTGTTTCCTTGGTCAAAGAGACACATTTTGAAAAGCTGCCGTATGAGTCTTTTTATAGTTCACGCTGCCAGCATAAAAAGTACACTTGGGCTGAAATAGGTGAGGACACTTCCAAATTGTCTCTGGGGGGGCTCTACAAACTGTTACATCTATCTTTGCCCTTCAGTTTACATGCATGCCTTCATGTGTTTCAGGATAAAATAGTATTAACTTTTTCCTAAGGATATATCAGATTTCCCACTCCCCTCCTGGATGCCTTTTGTTCTCTCTGCCCACGTGTAGTTCTCGTTGATTTCAGTGGGATGTGGGCTACAGAGGGTCTTGAGGCTTTTATGTGTTTACTGCGCTAACATTTTGCAACTGTCAATCTGCCACATTTAGAAACAGAACAGTCAAGTGTAAATTAAGTAGAAATGCTAGAATTAAATGTACTTGCAGAACCACAGACTCCAGTGAATAATCTAGAAATCTGTTTCCTAGCTGGGTTTTAATGTCAACTTTTCATTCTACATTAATTCCTCTGAGGCATCCTCCCTCTACAGCTTTCATGTGGTTGAATGCCGTTATGCATCTTTGACAATTTGATCCATCCTGGATCTTTTGCTTTTGCACCACTGTACTTGTTGCTGTCTTTCTCAGTTAAGAAGTACAAGGTGCTGTGGCATTGCCAGCTGCAATCCCAGGCTGGATCATTAGTCAAAATCTGAGGTTAATCAACTGCAAATTCCATTAGCTTCATAGAGAGTGAAAATAAAGAACAGACGGTCTCACATGCAAGCCAGAAGTCAGGTGCAATGCAATGAAGCTCGCCTTCAGGTATAAGACTTTTTCCATTCCTCAAAGAAACATTCTTCATGATAAGAGGGGAAAGATCAAATGCACAAGGGGGGGTAATGGGAGCAGGAGTTTCAGAGAAACATCTGTACAAATTTTGTATTAAGACATCGCTTTGCTTCCAGTACAGAATAAATCTCAGTTCTTCCTCAAATGTTCTTTCCACGTACATGCATATACCGTACATTTTTTCTCATTCTAAGGAATAGAGGTCAGATATGATTCCAGTTTTCTGATATTTATATTTATGCACTAGCAAGGAGAAACCAAGCATATATTTTTTTCTATTTCTGGAAGCTCACATTTCACAGAGGTACATTACTTACTCACCTGTAGAGGGTCTATATTTGAGTAAAACAGAAATGATTTTCACAATTACTTTGAGAATCGATAGTTGTTTTTTTAATTGCCTTGAATTGCCAACTAAATATCCTCTCTCTCTCTCTCTCTCTCTCACACACACACACACACACACACTTTGACTAGAAGCTGTCCTAAGAGCAATTTATCTGTAAGATTAATCTGTTCCACTTTGGATAAATAGTGCTTCTTTGCCAGGACATTTAAGTAAAATTATTCATGACAAAAATTAACAAATGAAAAAATAAATCTACAGTTGAAAGCAATGCATATGACATTAGCTGCTAAAATAAATGTTTTCCTATTAAAAAGCCACATAATGCAATCAGGTTTCAATAGTTCACACTTAAAACTGATTTATTTTGTAGATGCAGATACTGTAGTGATTGCTTCTGCAATTAACAATTCACATGACTAATAGCATGGGATCATGTTTTAAGAACCTGTTTTCTTTTTTCTCAAACTTCCTTGTTGCCGTTAACATGCTGAATTCCTGTATCACAAGAAAGTTAGACAAAAAGAAAAAAGCAGGCTCTACAAATATTA
This sequence comes from Zootoca vivipara, assembly GCF_963506605.1. Lineage (NCBI taxonomy): Eukaryota > Metazoa > Chordata > Lepidosauria > Squamata > Lacertidae > Zootoca > Zootoca vivipara. The sequence goes on along the minus strand of NC_083282.1, from coordinate 36,308,884 downwards.
GTAATAATTTGCTAAATGATTATTTGGATCCTGTTAATAAGGAATCAAGGGGAATATTACAACCACCAAAACAAAAGGCTAAACTATCCAGGCTCTGGGAACTGTAAACTAACAATTGCTAACACAAATGGTCCCTTTCTGATCATAGTTTGTGGTGGAATGAAAGATGCAATTGTCTGGAAGTGATGAATATGGGATCCATGCTGGCGGAAGAGTCAAAGGTCATCTTATGCAAAGGTCCTTTTCTCTCTGGCACCGTTTCCTTTGTATAGCATAGTTTGGCAGCTATCTCCTTGCACTTCGGCTACCTGCCAATGCAGCTGGTACTGTGCAACTATCTGGTACAGACTACAAAGCATCACTCAGCAACCAGCAGCTTCACATGGGGGCCCCATTTGCAGGATGACAAAGAAAGATGGGCTATATGTTCTACCATCTATGCCCATTAAAATAAAATAAAACCTCTTAAACTGCATCGCTGCAAATTATTGCTAATAACGTAGCGGCGACTGGATCTGTATGATCTGTTCTGGGGGCAATGGTATCATCTCTGTCATGTGCGAAATGGTGCATTCAACAGGGAATCAAATATTTGCTCTGTGTGCAGAGATATAGATATAAACAGATTAATGTTAATTTGCTCGAGCATTCTCAAGAGTGAAATAAGCCTTCCCCCCCCCCAAGGTCATCATTATTAGTGACCAGTAGCACAATCAACAATGACACCAATCATACTCCATTTAAGTGGGGAAAGGGATATTGTTTTAAATCTTGTTTCGAGTGTCTTTAAGAGGCAGGGAAATGATTTTTGAAAAACAGGCAGCATGACTTCTATTTCTTTGACAAAACTGAAAATCTAGAAGGCAGTTTGTGCAGCTATCATCCAAACTTGATTTTCTTATGGAAAAGGCAACACCGTAATCATGACTGCAGGAGTTTGGGGGTCGGTTTTGCCACACACAACAAACACACAGCGTGCTCCTACTCTTTTGTCTTATTTCTTCAGTTCTATTGTGATCTATTGAGCCAAATGAAAAGACTACCTTGGCTAGGATGATGCTCAGCCGCGGAGTTTCAGTTCCTTTCCCCCAGATGCCCATCATGCCCAATGCCTACATAGAGAGGAGTTGAAATTCTCTTTGAGCGAAAGTTAGAAAGGTTAAATTCTCTTCCCCTGCTACAACACAGAAAAGCAACATTTCATGTATTTTAAAATGAGTTCTTCCATATTTTAAACAGAACTCATTGTGGTTCTTGAGCAGTAGAAATGTCACTGACACTCTCTCTCCCTCTGTTGACCACTTTAGCTTAAGTAGCCAGCCATAGATTTAATATCACAAATTTTATATGTTAATGTACCAGTTTCTGTGTAAATTTGTATAGCCATAATGAAGACACTGGGGCAGATCTGCATCAGCCCCAATTTGAAACTAGATCCCATTTCCATCAATGGATTATAACAAATTTGCACAGTTTACATTGAATTCAGTTTCTATCCTATAATTTTTATTTTTATTTTTTGTGGCTGGAGGGAGAGAGAAATTAATTTTTTAAAGGATGAGAAAACATAGAAGGCGTACTTGGACTCAATACTTATTATTATTATTATTATTATTTGCATGGTAGCCATATTACATATATGTAATCGTTCGGGCTTTCCCCCATCCTCTTGGTGTGGCTTGCAAGGTTCTTGAAAAATACACTAACTTTTAAATGGAAGCAGGCAATGACAAATGATGATCAAAGATGCCACTGAAGAACCACTTTTCTTTCTTTCTTTCTTTCTTTCTTTCTTTTTTTGTTACAGATTACAGTCAAAATCTTAGGGAGATGAGACACAATAGGGGAGGTGAAAACCCCCGAGTCTTTGGTTTCTGTCTTTTTCCATTTGTCCCTGATACTCTGTTTCGTCACTTGTTCCGATATCAGCTACTTGAAATTGTTATATATAATTTAACGTTATACAGAAGCATTGTCATATCAAACATAGTGAAATGGATTCCAAAAACACCATCTGGTATTTGGGAATGCACTGTGAGTTGGGAACGTGAGAAGAGATATTCTTTGCCACTTTGCTTGGGATCCAGCCATTAGCAGTGTAATTGCCAAGGAAAGGTGACAGGCTTCAGGCAAGTGGGTATTTTTCCTTCCCCAGCCTATTAACTCTATGAGTCCTAAACCAAACACAAGAGACATTTTCAGGACATCCTTGTTTTTACAAATGTATTTTTTTTCCTTAATGGGGCAAATTAAACAGCCATAAAGGTTATTATTGAACCACTAAGACGAGGAGAATAAATTGAAGAATCAGCTTGTTGAGATAAGAGTTGAAATTGAGGCACGTCTGTCTTTAAAGCTGCAGCGTGCATTAGAAGTGGATTTGCAATGATTAGATTTTTTTACAAGCTTTATCCGAACGTTCATTTAAAAGCCACCATTGGTTTCTTCTAATCCACCCGAAATTGCAAAGTCCATGTTGTTTACCATAGGTCATCTGTGACCATTCTAAACTGTATTTATCTGATGCAATCTGAGTTCAAGATCCAAAGCACTGTGGAAGACTGTAGGGAGACTTCAGACTTGGTGAAAGGGCTGTTTCCTCCCCTGCAACCCCTTCTCCTTTGATCCCTGTGCCTTATGGGAAACTGCTTTTGAAACAGAAGGAAATCACTACAGGATTTTGTGATATGGCATGGGACCGACCTATTCAAAGCAGGACAAATAAGTTAAAAACTCTGCACTAGTCCAGTCGAAAGCAACGTTTAGAACCTGTCCTGCATTCTCTGTCTTCTTCATCTTTGCTACCTGTTCTGTATTTTGCAAACAATGCATGAAACTCAGTTCTGAAATCACATAATTTCTTGAGGAGTTAGAGGAAAGCATAAGTCTACTTTTTTGTTTTCATAATCTTCATTATGATTTCATTTTGATATTATGGGCTACAATCACCTGTCATGGGGGGGGGGGGACTGCGGCTAGGAATCTGAGCTCAAAAGAGATGGAGTGGTGTTAATTTATGATACGTTGCACCCTGCTACTGCTACTTGAATATATAGCTATGTAAATATGCACCATCTAAATGTCTGAGCCATGATTTACATGAAATTACAATGTGGGTTCCGCATTTTAAAATAAACCATACATGGCTTGGACCTGTCTGCATTGCAAACCACCTCCTCTCTTCTTTCTCCTCCATTGCAGTCTTGATCAGGCCTTCCATGCCTTGTGTATAAATAGGGAGTTCACAGGGACTCCTTTTCAGAGGGATCTCTCTCTGATTCACCAAAGCCCAAACCTGTGCATGTGATAGAGATGGTGCTTACCTTATTCGCATTCTTATATGTTTATATATGTGATAGCCCAGACTTTGTAGTCATGAACAGAGTGGCTCCTTCAATCTGTGGAAGGCTTCTGATCCAGCAAAGAAAGCCCACTGGTGTGGCAGAAGTGGAAGCAATTGCTGTTGATTCTCCCTTTCCCCTGAAAGTCCCTGTGCACTCTGAAAGCCCTCTTCATGGAACGGAGGTGGCACTGGAGGCAAAAGGGGGAAGGGGGAATCAGCAAAAAGATCAACCCATGACCACTGGATCCATCCCAATATAATTATAACCAGGATGTTTAAAATCCTGATGCTTGTAGAATGAATTTAGTTAAATGTATAAATGCAATGAAATCTGCCATTCTAAATTTACATATAATACACATGGCTTGCATAAAAAAATAAACTATGCATGTTGTATTCAATACTGCTGCTTCTATATGCTTGAAGGAGGAAAGTGGCGCATTATATATGCACTCACATTTGATGTGATCCATGTGTATTTTGTCCTGGAGGAGCGGTGTGCATACTGAAGTACAAAGAGTAACACACAAAGAGGGGCTGTAAGGGGCTAGGCATGCATATTATGACTTGCACATGTGTGTGAGTCTTCCTGCCCCACATGCCCACAGATAGAGTGTCCATGCTAGCAGTAGTAGACAGCATGGCAGGGTGGTGCAGCTCACTTGACCTCCAATCAGTTGTGTTACTACTGCTTGCCAGGAGAGATTGGGGAGGCGGCAGCAGCAAGGTTGGCATGGTGCAAAAGCACCAGCGGGAACAGTGGATTGGCTCCTGGGTGGCTTTTATTTCTTTTCTTTTTTTGCAAAAAGAAATAAAAGAGATCTGAAGTTTGAAAACAATGCCTTTCAACTTAGTCAGTTCACACATTCATGTGCAAGTCATCAAGGCCCACTCCTTTCCTTTTTCATTTGCTCTGGTAAGTTGTTCCCACAGTCCTAGCTCCAAATGATGCCGTATATCTCTTCACACCTTGATTTATTTTCACACCAACCTTGCTGAGTGAGGGCTGTTCAGCAGCTATGAGAAAAGTAAATTTGGTGTTAAGAGATAATTAGTGAAAGGTTGAAAAACTAAAACTGCCAATATCATAATGCATACCCATAATACAATTTTATGGGTACCACCACACTTTTTGATTATATGCTGGTTTGGGTTGTAGCATCTCAAAATGGATATTGTGCCACCAGGGATAAAAGTGCAGAAAGGAGCAATGAAAATGATTGATAGTGTGGAGCATAAGAAAATAAGAAAAGCCTGCTGGATCAGGCCAGTGGTACCAACTAGTTCAGCATCCTGTACTCACAGTGGCCAACTAAAAGCAGATGCTGAGGGCAATAGCATCCTCTCCTATGAGGAAAGGTTACAATCATAGGACTTCCTAGCTTAGGGGGAAAAAAACATGTGTAAGAGGGACATGGCAGAGGTAGGTAAGAGGTAGACATGATGGGGAGCAAGTAGACAAAAAGTTTTTTCTCCCTTACTTCTCATACTAGAACTCAGGGGTCGTCCACCAAACCTGAATGACAAAAGCAAGTACTTCTTTGCACAGCACATGGTTAAACTATGGAATATATTACCACAAGATGTAGTGATGAGCAACAGCTTGGATGACTAGAAAGGACTAGACAAATTCATGGAGGATTAGGCTATCAATGGCTACTAGCCATGATATCTGTGTTTTGCCTCCACCATTTGCAAATTTGACTGGATTCTCCTCCTCTGTGTCTGAGTCCTGCTCAGGAATGGGCTGATGTAAAAAATGTGTGTTTATCTACATGTTTGCCTCATTTCACAGATAAAGGGTGAGTGGGATAAATTCTTTGAGTGAAAAAGAGCTGGCAAAAAACCCCAAACCATCCTTGTCTGGCTCTTTTCTTTCCCAGCCCATGTGCTGTACTCCAATTCCCATCAGCCTCAGCCAGCATAGCCAATGGTCGGGGCTGATTGGACATGTAGCCCAACATCTGAGGGCTACAAGTTTTCTACTCTTGGCTTAAAGTAACAGTGTGTAATGCAGGGCTGTTGTTGGACTACAACTCCCATCAGCCCCAGCCAACATGGCCATTGTTTAGGGATATTGGGAGTTGCAGTCCAATGTCCTCTGGAGGGCCTCAGCTTCCCCTGGTGTAATGAGATGAGGCAGGGCGGGGGTGGTATCCCTGCCCTTCTCTACAAAGAGTAGAATATCCAACTCACTTCCCATGCTTATATGAGAACAGGAGACCCAGTTCTGTCTTGCTTGGTTCTCCTTCACCACCAGGGAGCCAGTGTGGTGTAGTGGTTAAGAGTGGTAGACTCGTAATCTGGGGAACCGGGTTCGCGTCTCCGCTCCTCCACATGCAGCTACTTGGAGAGCTTGGCTAGTCACACTTCTCTGAAGTCTCTCAGCCCCACCCACCTCACAGGGTGTCTGTTGTGGGGGAGGAGGGGAAAGGAGATTGTTAGCCGCTTTGAGACTCCTTCGGGTAGTGATAAAGCGGGATATCAGATCCAAACTCTTCTCCTCTTCTTCTTCACCACAAGAAGGCCATACCCTTCAACATTTCTCCATTGGAAATGGGGACATCCTGTTTAACAACAACAACAACAACAACAACAACAACTTTATTATTTGCACCCCACCCATCTGACTGGGTTGCCCCAGCAACTATGGGTGGCTTCCAACGTATATAAAAGATAATAAAACATTAAACATTAAAAAATAAAAACCTTCTTTATACAGGGCTGCCTCCAGATGTCTTCTAAAGGTTGTATAGTTACTTATCTCCTTACCCTCCAACGTTTCTCCAGTGAAAATAGGGGCATCCTAAGGAAAAGCCGGGCAATCAAATCATAAACTGGGGTGGCTTCTGTAAATCTGGGACTGTCCCTGGAAAATAGGGACACTCAGAGGGTTTGGAAGGCCATTAGTGGCCATAGGATTGTATGACCCAAGCAGAAGTGGCCAGCACACTGTATGCAGTTGCAGATCACCCAGAATGTGGGTGAGTTTGGGCACACTAAAAGCAATATTTGTCTAGCGCACCTTCACATGATCCATACCAAGGGTTCCCAGATGTCCACAAGCTCATGTGGTTCATAAGCCCTGCATCCTCTGCTTCCCTTCACCATGGAGCACTTTGAACTGAACATAAAAAAGCAGTAGTAATCTCCCTGCTGTTCCACACTCCAATTCCTGTTCCTCATTTTATGGCAATCAGATCGTGCAGACACTCAGTTGTGGAAGATATTTTTAAAGCAGCAGCATCTGGCTGCTTGGCAGAGACTCAGCAGGCAGTTGGGTTTGGTTGCTTTGGAGTTGCTTCTGGATCTGTCACATGTTTTGGCTCCAGGGGGGAGGAAATAGTCTGGGCAGCCGTGCTTCCTTGGACATATTTCTTATTTGACTCACCTTTTGGTTCCGAATTGCGTGTTTCCATTCATTTGCCAACAAGCAATGACTTCAGCGGATCCCTGGCTTTGTTTACACACAAAAAATGCTCGTGTCCTCTATTTATTCTGCATGACTCACATACAGATCTCTGCTCACGTTACAGCTGCGCAAAGCTTGCCAGCAGAGGTGGACGTGCTTGCGAGGAGAGTTGTTGGCACAGCATTCAAACCTCTATCAGGCTGTGATCAGGCTTATCTCCTCCTGAGAAGTAAATTGCCATCCTCCGAGAGGCCAACAGTTCCAACAAGAGCCTTTCTTCCTTCCCCTCCACAAACCAAGCTAACGCGTTCAGCGCTTCCAGAACACTTTGGTTTAGAGGTGGTGGCCTGTTTTAGTTTTGTGTTTTCATTGAAATCTGCCCGGTTGGTTAGATTCACAAGCTGCAATTGTCATTTTTAACAGATTCCAACAATTCCTTACACGGAGTACTGATGGAGTACAAAACAGTCGTCCCATGCTAGAAAACCCCTTGATCAAAATTACTCCACACTTTGCAGTCTATTCTGCAATTCACCGGCATATGAGGGTAGGTGTGTTGGTGTCAAAGATAAGGCTTGCCACAAGTATATGTGACAAATATGTTGTGAGAACTACAGAATTGTTGATAAAGTTGACAGGTGTTAGAAACAAGGGAAGTACATTTCACAGTAGTACCCATGAGCCACAGTATGCTTGGCGCTGCATATCAGGTGCCCAAAGTCGGGTTGCTTTGCTTTGTGCAAATGACTAAAGAGTCATTGTGTAACATTCAAATCACAATGTGGTGGAAGAATTCTGGTCAATGCCACTTCCAATTGCAGACATGGGAGAGGAGTGACTTTCTCATTTCTCATTAATTTATTTAAGAAATTTATTAAAAAATTGAACCTTTTAGAATTTGCATGTATTTACTGCATTTAACTTCTCATGATGGGGGGACGGGGACCAAGTGGGCCTTGCAACAAACAGTTGTAGCAGTGCACCCTTCCAGGATACTCTCTTGTATTCTGTTATGGCATTCTAGATCTACACCCATCAGATATTCAGCATCCTGAGGGCACTAAGCAGGTTGTTTTCTGCTGCTCCAGAGAAGCGGACACGGAGCAATGGATTCAAACTACAAGAAAGAAGATTCCACCTAAACATTAGGAAGAACTTCCTGACAGTAAGAGCTGTTCGGCAGTGGAATTTGCTCCCAAGGAGTGTGGTGGAGTCTCCTTCTTTGGAGGTCTTTAAGCAGAGGCTTGACAGGCATATGTCAAGAATGCTTTGATGGTGTTTCCTGCTCGGCAGGGGGTAGGACTGGATGGCCCTTGTGGTCTCTTCCAACTCTACGAGGGCTGTCCCCCTCCCTTAAAGTTTTTGTTCCGTTTTGTACTTCTGTAAACCTTGGAATTCCACTGAGCCTGCTGGTTCTCCCCACCCCCTGATTTGTTGCTCAGTGTCCCTGTTTCATCTACATTTTTATCAGCGCTCACCTCCTGAGGTTACCAGCAGAAGGACAGATAAGTGTGTAGCACAAATCAGTAGCAGCAAAAAAGAACAAATAAAGCAGATGAAGCACTGCACAAAAACTCAACATCTACAAGGGCTCAGCAAATGAAAAGAGCTTCACCTGGCACCGAAAGCTCACCAAGTTCAATGCGCTGCAAGGGAAAGAGTTGGAGCGCCATAACTGAAAGACCCTATGGCCTGTCTCATCTCTGTAGCAGTGGAACCTGAAAGGGGGCCCTCTGAAAAGTACTAAAAAGCCAGGGAGCTTCATGTGGGCAAATGAGACCCCTGCATAAATGCGTCCTCTGCATTCCCCACAAAAGGGCCACACTAAATCTTTCTGATCTGCTAATTTTCTGCATGATCCCTGGCATGCTATTTTACAAAATGCAGAGGGCTTTTGGGGGGGGGGAGTTTGGGTGAGCAGTTATATATGGAGTAGGATTGCTATGAGAAAGGGAATCAGCAGCAAACATAAAGGTGGCAGAATAAAAGCTTACATTCATGGTTTCAGCACCCTGTAATATGCAGCAAAGTGAATATGGTATTAGAAACATCTGGTTGTCAACCAGATATAGCTACATTTGAACATACTGTATTCCTTACAAGTCATTGGGTTAAAGACAGTAGACAACAGCTACATATTTGGCAGAACCCTTGGTGCTTCCAATATCTGCTGTAGTCTGAGTAATTATGAATTTCAGAATGTGGGAGGTTGTTTTTAAAGTATCTCTGTGGTTTCACCTAACAAATGTTAGCTTCACAGAAGTTTATCCCTTTGACCTGCTGTAGCAAGACAAGATAATCCAGAATTTTTACAACTATCAAGGGACTGACAGAAACAGGTGGATTCCCAGCAGGGAACAACAGCAAATTCTTCAGTGTAAGTTGTGTGTGTGTGTGTGTGTGTGTGTGTGTGTGTGTGTGTTTGTTTTAAAGAGACCAAACTAAGCAAAATTAAACCAAAGTATATTTAAAATAAGAGTCATTTAGCATGTGGTATTCAGAGCTACTCTATTAATTATATCAGGACAATTCATATTTGTTTTATTTCTTTGTCCTCTCCTTCAAAGTAGATAATTTATCATCATGAATGCAGAGGGTAATCCTCTTTTAACTTATGACTCCTTATAAAGCTTCCTTTGCTGTGCTTTTGAAGTTTCTTACCATGCTTTCAAACATTTGAAATAGGTTTTAAGACTGGCACACTCAAAATTAGTAGACACAACCTTTGATTTTTTTCATAAGCAGCCTATATATTCCAAAACCTGTTATTCCAATAAATTATTCTTTGTGAGAGAGTTTTCATTCTGCTAACCGTTTATTCGGGGTAGTTGAAAGAAATGGCTTGTCCTCTCTGTACCCAAAATGGGAAAGTCTTTAATGACTTTTTAAAATATTGTACATATTTATGTCCTACAGAGGGCTGGTTCAAATGTTGCTATTGCCATACAAGGGTCACTAAAAAGTTTTTCGCCTTTGCGGTGTTCCATGTGGAAGGAATAATATCTAACAGCTTATTGCCATACAGGTCTCTCCAAATACATACAAACATAAGCAAAAGGGAAGGGTGCCTCAAAATAGTAATATAAAATATAATCTTATGAAATGATAAAAATGCCTTTATGTAAGTAGTTAGATCCCTAATGCATTTCAGTAGCAACTTTCCATGGAGGCAGATGAATATAGTTCTTCTTGAGGCAACATCCCTCAAGATGGTACAATCCTATACGTCATCTTTCACCAACCAGGTGTCCTCCAGACGGCTTGGACTACAATTCACATCAGCCCTGGTTACTCTGCTATAAATGACTCACAGAGGTACGTCCCACTGAATTCAGTGTGACTTGCTTCCAGGTAAGTGTGTAATAGAAATACAGGCTAATATGTTTTTTGATGTCACTGCTTCTGTGTTGAACCACACCATGGGGAAGTACCAGTTCAAAGGGTGTGTGGCAATTTTTTTACTGGCCCAGATAGTCTAGTCAAATGGAAGTCAAGGCTCCTCTATCAAAGTGGCCAATCCATTCTTTTTTCACCATAAGGCTCGGCAAACAATATAGGTATCATGGGGTCATCGAGCTTGGCTTTATTGTTATTGGTTTACCTGCTCTGTAGTCACAAAGAGACAAGGCAGCTGTGGGCCCAGCAATTAAATATTAACCCACTATTTCAATTCTGTGTACTGTAAGTTGCCATGGTATGGGAAAGTAGCCCTGAGGGATAGCTCAGCTGGTAGAATAGTTGGGTGAAAGTTTCTTGCATCGCAAGGCGTTGGACTAGATGATACTCGTGGTACCTTTCAACTAAGATTCAAGAAATAAAGTGATAATGGTGATAAATGGGATGTGGGGGGAAACTAAGCACTATTGTATATATATATGTATATAAATATAACTATATAAACTATAACTATAACTATGTATATAAAATATAAAACTATATAAACATAGTGTACCATGGCCTTTCAGAAGAAAAAAAACAGATTAAAAAAAGAGAGTTTGGAGACCTTTACATAGCAAATCATTGGTCCTTGACTGACTGGTATTTGTTGCTTACAGCATAGGGCCTGTTTTTAATGCCTTAGTCCAAAAGTCATCTCCATGGATCCTGGGAACTGTTCCCTAATGAAGGTGCTGGAAAATGGGGCAAGGTAGATGGCAGCAGCCATCCCCTGGTGGCAAACACAGAGCTTGCCACCACATGCATTTATTTTAACTCTGGTCTGTGGTCCCAGCTTGGTGAGCTTGTGTTTAATCTATGCTCAATTATAGATTTAGTCTGTGGTTTAACGTATGTGGCTGAAGTGTGGAGGTTATTTTATAGGCTTTTCATATTTGTATCCCTAGCTGGATGAGAGACTTGTGTGCTCAGTGAATAGTTCTGCCCCAGATGCACCTGCCAGGACTGCACAGGTGCGTGGCCCTATTAGAGGGGGCATGGAAGAGGCTGGAATTACAATTTCAAATAGCCTTCTAAATAGCTAAACTGTATGTTTTCTGGTAAGCTTGTATGTTCCCACACATTAGACTGAGGCTCATTCTGCAGCAAAGGTGATGGAGAGAAGTTCTGCAGTAGAAATATAGTGAAAGCTTCCTTGTGGTAGACACTTGTACATGCAAACTGATATTACATGAGAGAGCTTTATTTTTTAAAAATATTTTTTATTAGTTTTCCAATATACCCCCAATAATAACAATAACAATAAATTCCCAAATTATACAATTATCAAAGCCCCAATCAACTTCCAATTAATACATTTTAGTTAAAGTGGCTCCCCGCATGATGGTCTGGGTGCATTTCTGATCTTATATCACTGCGTTCCATAATCTTAATGAATGTCAGTTACATTTCAGTTAATAATCCCTTAGTCAACAGCTACATAATTAAAGATTTCCATTCGTGATGTTACATTACATAAATTCATAAAGCTTCAAGTGAGGAACTCAAACCATTATCTTTATTCTGCCCTGAGTTTGAAAACTGTTATATCCATGGAGATGATTTGGGGCGGAACTGAATCTCGAAGTTTCTCAGAGGTCTTATCTCTCCGTCACTTGCTTCAATGTCTCAGAATAGGCGACAAGTCTGCTAGAAACCATTCTGTCTCAGTAGTGAAACATGCCACAGATGATCTTCGCCATTTTCCCCTCAGCCTAGGAAAAGGTGGGGGAAGGGGGAGGTGAGGAGAATGACTCTATCTTTCCAACGCAGTCATACTTGAGCTTCCCCTCCCCCTCCTTTCTTCACTTCAGATCAAATGCAGTTTCCATTTTTGCTTGTTAATATCAATATTAATATCAATATCAATATTACTATCAATATTACTCCAACGTCTCTTCCTCACTTGCAAATATCTTTTTATCTTATATTCTGGAGAGGGTTGCCGAATCCTAAATATATATGTGCCCTCTCACCAGATGTCAAAGAGAAAAACAACTACCAGACATCTGAAGGCAGCCCTGTTTAGGGAAGCTTTTAATGTTTAATAGATTATTGTATTTTAGTGTTCTGTTGGAAGCCGCCCAGAGTGGCTGGGGAAACCCAGCCAGATGGGTGGGGTATATATAAATTAGTAGTAGTAGTAGTAGTAGTATCATCATCATCATCATCATCATCATCATTAGCTTAGAATAAACAAACCATGGGCTTCCCTGTCCCTTACCGACTCCCATGCTGAAGAAAATCTTACCTCAATTCAAACCTTTGATCCATGTAGCTGGTATATTTGGCGGTGTGTTGTTGCAACCCTTTCCCATCACACACCCATACTTTAAAGCCAATTAAAAATCCAATTAAATAGAGAACTCCTACTTCTTAATGGTGGCATAGGAGGGTTTTTGCCAGGCGAAGTGCATTTGCACTCAGCGCCTCCCTGCCTCCCATATTCCATGTCGGAGCCAAAGCCAGGTGCCGAGATGACCTGTAAGTGAAGCCCATTCCCCCCATACCTGGGGGGAATTTGCAAGGATGATTTACCCTCTGTCATCCTTGTTTTTCATTCGCCGATGATCCCCCACTGTTGTGGGGGCTGCCTCCATCTAGGCAGGCGGGATCGGAAGCCTACATGAGAGAGCTTTACAGCTTGAAATGTCCTACATGACAAGATGCGGGCAAGATTGTACGTACTTTGATAGGAACAGTCCTGTGATCAGATAATTGCGACAGGAAAGATGCAAAGAACTAATGAGTTCATGCAATGACAGGAACATTTTGAAAACACCACCTGTCCTCCAGTTGTTGCTCTTTTTAGCCAATTAGCAAAATAACTGGTCATGCTGACATGATCCATCAAGACCAGCTATTTAAGCGAGTTTGTCGTAGTAGGATATTTCTGGTTTGTTTTTGTTTAATGGCATGGGAATGAATGTCATGTTTGGCCTCACCTCAAACAGCAAGATACAGTCAGGGCTGCCCAGATCAGTGGCTGCGGCTAAAATTGACTATGACCTTTCTGTTTATGTCTTTAGATGATTTTGAAGTGACCGCCACCACCAACACCCGATAGCCTTTTCAAGAGTGAGCATACACATGCTTTCTAAGTGGTTACTTGTTCTAGTTTGCTGCTTTTGGTTATCTACCAGTTTGTTTTCATTTGGGGGCATTGGCGGGGTGGAGCCGACTTGGTAGCATCAGTCACCAGTCAGCAACTGATGTTAGTAATTTCACACATTCATACCATCAGAATAGGATTAACTTAAAGCTTACCTGAGGTACAATACTATTGGCCACCAATAGTTATTTCAAGTTAGGAGCCCAGGAAAGGAAACACTGGCAAGCCAGGCTTTTCCTCCACAACTTGACCAGAGTCAGATAAAAGTTGATGAAACCTTGGCAATATTGTTTTTACATTTTTTTATATATAAAAAAAGATTATGCATGCTCCTAAGCTACCATTTTTAAAAGGCTACAATGGAAAGTGCGTGATTTGCCTAAAACTGGAAGGAGTCAGGGAAAGAGGCTCGTACATTTTCCCCTGTAGTTTGATCCCTGGCATTTGTTTAGGAGCACAAAGAGAACAAAGCAGTGAGTTTGGTGAAAGTATTATTTGGCTATTTAGTAACTATGAATATACAAATTTTACTTTCAGACCTCAAAAGATATATGCTAATATTAACACACATATGCTTGATTTTCTTTTTTAAGGCTTTGGAAAGTTCTTTGAAAATATTTTTAAATATCTCTCCATACTCAGCATCTGTTGGGACTATGGATGGAACTGGTTAAAATAGCTCTGCTGGCTTAGATTTAGCACTCTGGTCTCTGAGCAGAAAGTGGTTTTTATATAGACCGTTTAAGTGTTAATTCTGAATTTCCTACATTTTGCTGGTTCAGACCAGACTCCTGACATCATTATGTTTCTTGTTTTCACTTGGACTGCAGTCTGTTTTTATTAGCCAGAGGGGGAAAATATTTAAAGTGGAAATAAATTTTTCATGGAAGTGTTGACATGACAGGAGTTCTCTCTCACTCACTCACTCACTCACTCACTGTGTGTGTGTGTGTGTGTGTGTGTGTGTGTGTGTGTGTGTGTGTGAGAGAGAGAGAGAGAGAGAGAGAGAGAGAGAGAGAGAGAGAGAGAGAGAGAGAGAGAGAACTCCACAGGCACGTCTTAAAATCTGAAAAATATTTGGCCAGATAAAGATTAATTGTCCCAAACATTCTTGTCTGATGGCAAATAATGAGTTTGCCATCTGATAGGTCCATGCCTAAATAATAGACACTCTTGTGTGCTAGTAAACTTAACACCATTTTAATAGAATGGGAATTGAAACCTAGGTTCATACAATAGAAGCTTCAAGAACTGGAACTAAATCAGTATACACTAAAATGAAACCAATTAATCATCATTTGTGATGGTCATTTGTAATCATTTAAGAAAATTATTATTAATCCTCATTTGTGAGCATTTGTCTTTAGGAGTCGTACAGGATGCACACCTTGCCATTCATAATTGCATTATACAGTTGCATCTCATGTAGGGGATGAGGTGACCACGTAAATAAATGCATGGAAAATGTCCAACTCCATTTGTTTATCAAGGCAGCCCACGGTGTCACAATTTGCAAAGAGCTGCCTAACTTAGGCTAATGCTGTGATGTCTCTTGTGTCTAATATTTCGAAGATATCTTAAGACAAGGACTTCACTACAAGGGCAAATACAAAAGCACTTATGGCTTGGTTTCGGTTTTCTAAATGAAGAGCCATTTTAAAATTGGCCAAGTAGTTTTCCAACGGAAAATAGAAGCTTCCTCATACTAATGGGAAGACTGTGTTTTTAATTGACACTCAATCAATGTTTTTATTAAGTGTTTTAAGATAAAAGAAGATTTTATTGCTTCCAAAGAAAAGTCTTTAAGCTATTCTGAAGAGAGGAATCCCAAGCCACAGTCCATCCATCATGAATGACATGGGATGTTGGGGGACGGGGGCGGTGAGGCTTGTATCAAATGCAGCGCTGAGTAACCGTCTCATTGGTGAAAATATTTCCACTTGTGCAATGGGTCTTCCCTCACTTCCTCCCCCGATGTGTCCCTAAAATTTCTTTTAGGGTTTTCCCCAATCTTCTGCCGCACATTTGGGGATGACGCAGGGTTCATGTTGGGGGAGGAGTGGAGCAAAAGTCCCATTGCACAAGCAGATATATTTGTTCTGACTGTCGCCTCATACTGCATTGGACTACCTAAGACTACCTAAGACTTTCCATGTAATCCTTGTTTGTTTGTTTGTGATCAATAATCTTGTTTAATACTTACATATTTTAAAAGCTGTTTTTCACTGTCTTGTGACTGATGTGAAAGGTGGTATAGAAATATATTTTATTTTATTTTTTTAAAAAATGTTTCTTGATTTCTTTGATACAAGCCACATTTGTATTTTGTATTTGTTTTTCTATATGAGCAAGTGCAACTGTCCTCGAATCTTTGCAGGTGCCCACTGGCTATTGATTTTGTTAAGCCTGAGCATTAAAGCTAGTGGCATTTTATCTGCAAAAAGTTTTATAAATCAATTTATTTAAAAGGACATACTGTAACATTGTATGGGAGGTGCTAATAATAATTATTAGCATCTGTAAAACCCTCTGGCAATTGCACCAGCAGTGCTTTTCTATTGTGTTCCTCTAGCATAGCCTCAGGTGTACAGAATGTATCTCTTACATCACAGTGAAAAGGTTTATCATGACTTCTGTTAAAAAAGTGAGACCGGTTTGAATATCTGGGTCCAAATATTTTTCTGCATTTTAAAAAAAATCTGAGGCAACGACCAGGTTTTACATAATGGGAAACAAAAGCCCCAACTATGGTAAAATAATTTTGCAAAAAGAAAGAAAGAAATAGTTTTTAAGGTCTGTTTTTATGGTCAACAGCACTTTAAATTAGTACGTATGTTATTACAGTGTTAGAACTGTATTATTATGTGCCTGGGGAAGGTGAGTTAAGAGAGGAGAAGAGAGAGGGGCATCTTTCTTCTGGAGGAAACAGGCATGGTTGCAGGAACAAAACAACACGTCAGGTGAGGGAAAGAGGAGGGACTCCGAGGGAGGGACTATTAAGTTCGGTCCCAGTCTTCTTCTCTACCTTGGGTAACATGAGTGGTCATGCTGACTTGACAAGTGCTGCTGTTGCTTAATGCCACTAAGTTTGTAATAAATAATCAGTTTTTTTATTATTTGATCTTGGAGGAGGGAACCAACCTGCTATACATCACCAAGCCATGAGCAGATGAACCTTAAGGATTTGCCCTCTTTTGAATGTTTCCACTTGGGTTTTGGGGACAGTACTAGCATAAGCTCAAAGCTTCCCTCACCATAGTCTCTTCAAAGGTTGCCTTATGACCACCATGCTGAATGTGAGGTTGTTCCAATAAGTCAACAGCCACAAACATGTGACAGGTCACACTCTGGATCTGGTTTGTGAAGAAAGTGGATTGATAGTGGAGAGTTTTGTTATGACCCTCTTGTCATTTCCTGGAGTCTGCTAAGAAACACCGGGTATGAAGTTTCTATTCTACTATATTAATGGATATTTAATTGTGCAGTTTGTTTATTAAGCTGACCTGTTTTATATTTTATTACGGTTTTGTTTTAACTGCATTGTAAATTGTGCAGGGATAAATATTACGAAGCGCAGCAGATAAATGCCTTAAATAATTAATAAATTAATGGCTACTTGTGAAGATATTACAACATGGGGGGATCTCATGTTAATTTTCACATTCTTTGACTTTCACATGGTTACGCCTCCATTATACTATAACCGACTGCAAATGAATGCCCAGAATAAAAACTGGGCATAGGAAATCAATGTTAATCCTTAAATGCTAATTATATATTAAAAATCACATTGAAGTGAATGGAACTTTGGTAAGATCATTCCCCTAGGAATTGCAAGTGGGTCACAAGTGGAAACATATCCCTTTGTATTAAATGTGCTGCTTAACGTTAAAGCTGATCCTAGAACCCCCTAAACCTGCATCTTGTCTTGGACTGCATTTGCTTTCCATTTTACATGGTTCCTTGTGATGACTGGCATACTGCACCATAGGAACATGCAAGCATTCTTGGTATATTTATGTACCTAGTCAAAATCTTGTCTTGCATCTTTCGAGCTCTTGTCACCACAGTAACTGCGCCTCCCCTGTGGAAATGACAGTATTAATAAAGTTCTTAGTAATAAAGGCTCTCCCTCCCCAAGTATCTGTGTATCCACAATGAGTGATGACACTTGGAGCTTTGAAACTATCACTTGCTTAATAACTTTCCATCCTTTATTTTGGATCAAATCCATGGAAACAGAATGTGATAAGTGAAATCTAATGAGTGTCTTCAGGAAGGGATGGAGAGCTTCTGTTATTTCATTTCAGCCCCAAGAGTTTTAACTTCTGGCACTTTCCTCACATTTCCAAAGGGTAACAAAAGGTTTGTTAGATTCTCCCCAGCCCCCTCCCAATTTTGTCATGCTGTATAGCACATTTCGTCAATTAAAACACAACTTCGGCCTAGCGATTACAACAGGGGCACGGATAAAGGCTGTTGCTGTGAGATTTCTCCTAGAGAAGGATATCTGGTTTGATGCAGGTAGGATTTATGGAATAGCACATTAACAGCAACAACCTTCTGTGCAACCACTTAGTCACTGTTCCTCAAACAGTGGACTACGGCCCATCATTAGTCCTCATGCCACCTTCAGGTACAGTAGGTCTCAGTGCCATGTAGCATGCCCAGTACCTGGCTGTGTTTTAGCCTTTTGGCTAGACCAGTGCCAGCGCCAGCAACACCCTGCACAATGAGAAAAGTTGGCCATGAGACCATGAAATTTTGGGATGGGGGAGAAAGTGGGGAAAGAAGGTCTTCCTTCTCTGAGGGGAAGTGGCCAGAAAACTGGAGTGTGTGATAAAGGGTTGTTGTTGCTGCTGCTGCTGTTTTAAAAAATAATAAAGTGTGAATAAAAAAGAAAAGATAAAGAGACTATAACTGTTATAGGGAGAAAACATGAATGCAAGAAAGGGCAAGGAGGAGGAATGAAAGAAACTGGTAGTTTGTGGGGAAGAGATGAGGTACACTTTAAGCACAAAAGGATGACAGAATAAATGAAGTTAAAATACTTCGAGATACACACGTGGAGAGAAAGGGAAGACATAAAACAAAAAGCCTTCTCTATTTAGGGTGGGGAAGTGAGCCTTTGGCTCACATGCAGCCTGCCAAGTTGCTCCAAGCAGCCCCCAGGGCCCCCCACAGCAAAATTGGGCACTCTTCTCCCTCTGGCACAGTGCCATTCCTATAGGAGGTCTTATTGTCAGTAAACAGGAAGGACTTGGGTCCACTTGAGAGCAAAGATATCATAGAGATGATGCTGTGCCAGAGAGAGAAGAGATGCCTTAGATGGGGAAACAGATGGGCCAAAGGCAAGCAGACATTGTCCCATCACAGTGCTGAGCTGAGTGAAAAGAGTTATGCTCCTCTCAGTCCAATGCAACAATTGAGATGAGTGTGGTGTGTACATGGATGTGTGGTGTGTACCTGCACGTTTGTGTGTGTCTGAAAAAGAGGGTGTGCAGCACATGTGTGGGGTGAGTGTGTTTGTGTGGCATGCATCTATGTGCATGTGTGAGTGAGTGAGTGTGACCACTTTGGCCATGACCACTCATGCAGGCATGCTGACATGCATCCCTTAAAGGTCAGCCACCCCAGATGTGGCCGTCATGCCAGAAAGTTAGCCATCCCCAACTCAGATCTTCTGGCTGAGCAAATTCTGTCTAAAATAAGAAGTCTTGCACAAGCCAAAACACAAACAATGTGGGGCATTAATTAATGCAGGGTATAGATATGCAGCTACAACAGGACAGAGAAACCTCTCCAGTCAGCAAGTTACAATATAATGTGCATTAGATCAACAATGTGTTCATCTTTCTCAGTCAATCCTCACTGACCCTCATCTGCAAGGGAATGCACAGGTCATCCAAGGGGTTTTTTTGTTTTGTTTTGTTTTGTTTTTGTTACTTCAACCTGGCTTCCTTCTTTTCCTTTTTTGAAGTTGGAGAAATGTAGGATGCAAACCACAACTCAAGCCAGGTCTTCGTGAAGCCATCCAAGTTCATCACTACCTCTTGTAGGAGCAAATTCCATAGTTTAACTATGCACCCTATGAATAAATACTTCCATTTGTCTGTCCTGAATCTTGTAACATTCAGCTTCATTGAATGAACCCCTTCTTCTGGTATTATGAAAGATGGGGGGGGAGAGAGAGACTTATTCCTATCCACTTTTTCCACAGCACACATAATTTCACACACTTCTATTATGTCTCCCCACCCCACCCCCTTGTTCTTAGTTGCCTTTTTTCTAAACTAAAATGTCTGAAGTGTTCTAACTTTCCATCATAGGAAAAGATTTGCAAACATGTTTTTGATTAACAGGCTTAGCTGGTTTAGTGTACTACTTTACCTGTTTGTCATTTCTTCCTGTGGACAAGGCCAAAGGTTTCAAAGGAATGGCACGTTGGCGTGCAATTCGGCATATCTTGCACAATAAGTAAATAATGCACAATTGCCTCTTTTATTGGAAAGGCCTGGAATCTCTAGTTCTTTTGGTACACAGAAGTTTGAATAAAAGGGAGTACTATTCACACAGGATTTCTTTAAGATATGACTACATGAGAGGGACATTTAAAAGTGGGTTCTAAACATGGAGGGACCAACACACTTCTGAGTTTAAAATATGTATGCCACACAACATTATAAGGTATTGTCAGAAGTAAATACATGTTACCAAAATTAGACATCGTTGCTGGCATCCATCTGTCTCGAGAGACAATGGAGTGTGCCTCCAGGGGTGAAGCCAATCTGCTACATTAGAAGCACCAAAGTGACCTTCCTGGGACGCAAGCCTGGGAAGTGCATATGGAAATTTTGGGCTGCTCTCGCCCTCGCTGATATGATCCAAAGGAAAACAGAGAAATACATTTGGCACCAGCTGGGCTGCAGGAGTTGCCAGAAGGAGGTATACAAAGTGCCACCCAACCATCTCAGGGATTGCACTCCGGATTTGTGTAGTGTTTATTCTTTAGCCTTTCCTTCTCCTGAAGCTATCCCACAACAAAGTGGAAGTTTAGGATCAGAGTTTTCCTTCTCCTATATGGGCTTGTTTCCCAGGATGGCGAGCCCCATCTGCCCTTCTACAGCGCATGCAGAAACCGCCTTCTTGACCGTTGGACCCACTATTGGTCTTGTCCATTCAATTCACTGGAAGCAGCTGTGTCTGCATGCAGAGGAAGTCCTGCTCACTGAAGGCTTGAGACCTATCAGCTACCCTCACCTGGTTCAGACAGCCAGTTGAAGCCGTTCCCAGGGTGTGGCCACTGTCGCATGCTGACAGCTTTTGGAGCTACAGATGAGAGCTGAGTGCAGGGTGGGGACCAAAGGTGGGCCAACTACTCAAGAAGGAGCATGACATGTTGCCCACCAGAGGTACTACCCCTGCCCTAACACACACACACCCAAAATTAGACACAATGAAACCAAATAATCAGTAAACAGCCCTTCCTTCCTTTTAAATGCCTATCCTCGATGGAATTTTGACCCGTTAATATACGTCGTGAGCTTTCCTGAGAGACAAAAGTATTCCTTAAGCTCCAGCAATTCTTGTATTCAGAAGCATATGAGAGATCACATTTGTCTCAGGTTTGCTGTTCAACCGACATTAAGACCAAGGTCATACAGAGAATAGAAATAGCTTCCCAAAGTTAATTTGAGTGAAGCTTTAAAGCTAAAATGTAGCTGAAGTCTCACCCATGACATTCAAAATTTTGAATACACTTCAGGGATCTTTCAGAATAAAAGGAATTATATTTAAAGATGGTGAAGGTTGGCTCATTCTCTTTTATAAATCAGGCAACCAAGCATCATCTTAATTGTATTGACTGCAAAGTCGATCAATAGAGGAGCTGGGAAGCAGCCAGTTAAACAGCCAGCCACATAACTTGCTGACCTAAAGAAGGTTTATCCTAGAATGTCTTGTGGTGGTGGCTGAATTTTATTATTGTCAGTAAAATATAAAATGTGTGTTTAAAGAAAAAGGTTCTGTTGAGCTAAAAAATATTTCTGCTGCAACCATGCTATTCACTCTTACTCCCTCTCTTACACCCCTTATATTATCACCCCTGATGCCTGTTTTTTCTTTTCTTCCTCGTAACCTGAATGCAAGGACACAGCATAGCTCTAAACCACAGAACACTGGGAATTGTAGTTTTGTTATCGGGAAATTTAATTTTCTTACTTCCCTTCATAATGTATATGCCACATCATGAGTACTAAAAGAAAGCCAATCAGAGCAACTAATGCAACCTACAGTAATTTTTTGAAATAAAATAATCTTGAACAAGTTACTCTGAAGTCCAGTTCCCTTTTGTGCCTTAGTCGGGGCTGGGTATACATCTTCCCTGCCCTGCCAGCATCATTCTACTAACATTGGGATCACCGCCCATAGAAAACGGGTTCTCCAATTATGGAGAGCCCGCATTGCGGGAGGGGAATCAGGATGACGCTGCTGTTGCTAGGCAGATTAGGTAAAATGGCCACTGGCATGACTGGGCATTTTGGTGCTGTTGCTGGGTAGAAAAGCTTGTTGCAGTTTGGAATAAGGGTCGGCCCCTAGCCTATAAAAAACCCTCTGCGTGACTATATTGGTTTCACTTTTTTGCCAAGCTCTTCAGATTTCCCGCCCGCCCACCTCCTCCTTTAAGGATGCTTTGTGTATTGACAATGCTGTGCTTGTCATTGGGTCGCCTGCTTTGGGGCAGGGGCCCAGTAGGAATTTTGCCATCTGGCTGATTGGCTGTTGCCATTTGGTTTTTGCCTACTGCATAGCAAATCATCACAACTTGTAAGGTTGGCGGTTAGGCATTGGTTAAAATTGGCTGGTAAGAGATTGGCTGGAAAGATGAGTATGGAAAGAGGAGTATGGAAAGGCTGGAAAGTTACACTAAATTGCTGCTGCTTATAGAGGTATTCCGTTAAAGGAATCCTGGGGCTCGAATGGCTCTCTTCAGTACCCCGTTAGGGGAATTGGGCCTAACACAGAGCAAATTGAGCCTCGGGGAACATTTGAGGGAGGACAAGAAGGGCCTGGTACCCAGCTCCGTCCTCCCTCTGAGAATGTTTACCTACTGACTTCCACAAAATGCCTAGAGGAAGTCAGTGCAGAATCAGTCCCGGGGCGGGGGACAGATGGGTTAACCAATGCCTAAGCAACCACTCACATTTGATTGTATTTTAATAAAGTTGTGGCCAAAATAATGCCCAAAACCTTAAACTTAATTAACGTGTGTGTGTTAATTTATTGGGGGGAATCCGGTGACCTCGTCATGCAAAATCCTAAAACAGAGTATGCCAGGGATGGGCTGAACTAGCCCAGGATCTAATGGATCCCAAGCAGGGCTAACTCAAGACATTTTAGCACTAGACGATAGATAGATGATAGATATAGATAGATAGATAGATAGATAGATAGATAGATAGATAGATAGATAGATAGATAGATGAGAGAGAGAGAGAGAGAGAGAGAGAGAGAGAGAGAGAGAGAGAGAGAGAGAGAGAGAGAGAGAGAGATCTATATACTTTCCTTCATCCGAGGATTACAGGGCAGTTTACAATACTAAAACACAAAATGCATAACATAGTAAGAAACAAAAACGATACACCCCCCCCCCCCAGTTTAAAAGGCCATTGATAGTTTAATTATCCAGAAGTCTGGGACAAGAGGAATGATTTTTGCCTGGTGCCTAAATATGTGTAACAAAGGCGCCAGGTGAACCTCCCTAGGGAGAGCATTCCAAAAGTGGGAAGCCACTGCAAAAAAGCCCATTCTCTTGTTGCCACCCTCTGGACCTCCCATGGAGGAGGCACACAGGGAAGGGCCTCAGAGGATGATCGCAGAGTCTGGGTTGGTTCATAAGGGGAGAGGCGGTCCTTAGGGTATTGCAGTCCTGAGCCATTTAAGGCTTTATAGGTCAAATCCAGCACTTTGGTCACATGATGCCCCCTCCCCATCAGGGAAGAAGGAATGGAAACAAGGAGGAAATAAAGATCCACATCAGAACCTGCTGCCCCTGGATCCTGCCATCTGAGATGGTAATGCTCCTTGCCTAATGGGTGGGCCGGCCCTGATCCCAAGTTGTCCCAACTGCGATCATATGAAGGCATCAGGCCCAATCCGTGCTGGCACTGTGATTTGCCTGCCCCACCCACCTTCTGCCACAGATGGCAGGAGTGATGGAAGCGTGTATACAGTAGTGTCTCTATCACACCATTAATCCTTTGGAGTGCAGCCTAATTCAGCAGCAGCATACTATAGAATACCAGGTTGTTAAGCACTTTGCAGTTAATATGACTTATCTCCACTGCAACTTGGACTTCGGTGTTGATTGTAGAATGGGCAAGTTTGACTCTTAGTACCATAAGCAGCCAAAACGATTTTAGGACAGTGCATAGGAGAGGTGCTTCTAGCCTTGTTCCTGTACTACGCTGACTCCAACCATTTCCTGTCATAGAACAGCTTTGAGCCATGTTTGAATTTCCTTTCCGGTGAATGGTAGCAGATCCTGAGAGTTCCTGGCATGGTGACAGTGATGTATCCCCTGCTGCTTCAGCACAATACCCAATCAGGTGTTGAAGAGTTAAGCATAACATGCAGGCCCAGAAAAAGTCAACATTCCATTAATGGGCTTTCTTAATTTAATATTTAAAAGATATGACAACCACAGAGCTAGATTATCTCATCTGTACATGTACTTTAAAACTTGTTATCTTTGGCTGAAAATTCGATTTTAGGGTTTTTTTAAAACACACACACACACACACACACACACACGCTGATGGTATTATGTTCCATTCATTCGCTGTGGTGGCTGTCTCGGTATGAACTGGATGCAAATTCATATGGATGTAACCAGAATAGGAAATATGAGCAAAGTGGTTACATCCTTTTGCAATCAACTGTTAGAAAACCTGGCCATCATCTGTTCAATTAGATGGCTTTCCCAGTTTCCACTGAGCTGAGTTTTTAATTTACTTAATTGCAACCATCTCGGCCTAGCAATTAAAATAGAATGTTACCTGTGGGATGGGATCAATTAAAGGTTTGAAAATTCAATTTAGGATCATGATTAGCTTGCTTTACATGGGTTGAGTTTTTCCTAAATCATATAATTGTATAATTCAACTATTTTTGATACATAATGTAAATGCATCCCTTATTTCATTTTTAAGTGAAAACATATTTTTAGAGTCCTACTGGGAAGGGGAAGAAGACAACCATCGGGGAGCATTTCCCTTTTTGATTAGAAAGATCTGAAAGTAATACATATATATATATATATATATATATATATATATATATATATATATATATATATATATATATATGTATACTGTGCTTGGTAGCTGCATATCCTCCAGAACTAAAATTATTATGCCTTGGCTTGTTGCATTCCCCATATATTATATCTTTTAAGTTACAATCTGGAAGAAGAGAAAATGGGCCATAGCATCATATATTTTATGCCTTGTCCCTGGAACTAGCTTCTGAAAATAGACAAAGGAGCTTCATGTTCTGAAGTGGAAAATTGATAGCAGCACAAGGCTATTACAGGGGATGTTTGTGCTTCTTCCAAATTGTGCTGACTCAAGTGCTTTCTCTGTGGCTGGAGTGGGAGAAAAGTTGGTCTAAAGGCGGCTGGTACTTAAAACAAATGCAGCATGGCAGGCACAGACTTCCTAGCAGGATTTTGCAAATTTGTATGGGCTTGCCAAATATCTACCTAATGGCTTCTGCCTTATTTCCATTGCTTCCCTCCAACACGTGAATGTTAGGGGAAATATGCAAAATTGCAAATATAAATTCCTTCTGGAAACAATGAAGAGGCAAAAAAAGTAAAGAAGAAGAATGTAGAAGTGCTTCCCTTGCGTTCACCCACCCTTGTTTGTACTGATTGTCAGGTCTGTACACAGTCTATTCAAGTATTACTGGGAGATGGGAACCTGAGATGCAGTTGGAATGCAAATGAAACATGTGCTTGTTTTCCAAAGCCTCTTGAAAATGCAAGCGTAGCCAGGAAGCCATAGCCCCTTGTTGTGTTCTTTTGTGGTTGTAAAACTAACCAAGAGTGTAACCATCCATCCCCCCCCCCCCGAGAGAGAGAGAGAGAGAGAGAGAGAGAGAGAGAGAGAGAGAGAGAGAGATGAGCACAACAGCTAGACTAATCTCAATAAAATTCATAGCTGCCAAATTATCCCTTTTTTTAAGGGATTTTCCCTTATGCTGAATAGGCTTCCTCGTGAGAAAAGGGAAAACTTGGCAGCTATGATAAAATTGTAAGATTTGCTGGTATGATTGTATGGCTTGCAGTTTCATTAATCCCACTTGGTGGGGCACTTTAGTACACAAATTGGTCTATTCCAAGCTTATTTCCTGTCATTTAGAGGGTAGGTGGGTCTGAGATTTGGACTGAGGACTTCCAGATCATCATATAACATACCTTTAATCACTACACTAGCCATTGGTCCGCCTAATGGGGCCTTATTGTCAACCTGCCCAGGTAGATTAATCTAACTGTGATCCTTTCTTCCTTCAAGAGTCAGAATTACCATTGGTGCAGGGCTTTTTCTCTGAGCATTGCTTGTGATGGCAAAGCTTGGGTGGTACCTTTTTGTTTGCAGAAGTTTAAAGAAAGTATGGGGCCTCCTCCTGTCCTAATCTCCCAGGGCCATATCCATGGTCATGATACAATATAATCAACACTGGAACAAATAAGGTATTATTTGAAAGGTATCAGGAGAATAAGGTACCAACAGGACAGAAACAAAAATGGCTGCATAGGTGGTTGTTAAAGGGAAAAAATAAGAACATGTTAAAATCTTTAAGCAGTATTTATACACACATAAATGCATGTAATATAACATTGACTTTTCCAGGCCCCGAAAACAAAATAATTATAATGTTTCGGAATCCATTTCATGTTTTCCAGCAAGCCTACTGTATAAAAACCTGGAGTAACTCCAGCTCAGGTTTTACTAGTCAGGCAGCATGAAAGATTATGGTGGGCCTCATTCTGCTCTGCACTGATTTTAATAAAACGGGGCTTTACTCTAGAACATTCCTCTGCATTTTTTCTGGGCGACAATTTGTAGAATCACTGGTGTGGTCTGCATGTAAGAGCTCATACTGCCTAAACTGTGTTTTTGCTTTGGCTGGGAAATGTGTGAATTCCTCACCCCTACCATTTATATTGTGTGATGTCTAGAATCCCAAAATGGCCTGCATTCTCCCTCTAAGAAACCCATCCAAATGACAGGCCAATCTTTGGTGGTCATTTCTAGTTTTGTTGCTCCACTGTCAGCAGTAAAGACACACAGCTGCATTTGCATCAAGCCACATTCTCTTTCCCCATCTCACTCTGTTTGGCTGCTGTTCCAGCACATTTCCTCTAGCCAGAGGCTAATGAAGCAGTTTCCTTCTCAACTGATAGTAGGAAATCCTAGAGTCCCTTGGAAGATAACCAGAGATTTCTCAGTGGAAAAAAATCAGTAATGATAGGAACAGGAACTTGGGATTGTTCAATAGGGAATCAGACTCTTGATCCATCACCAACTATATCTTGGTTCATCAGCATCAGCATGCTGAAATATTTTCAGAATACAATAATACATACGGTATATGAAATGCATATATAAAACCATTAAAATATTGCATATATAAAAAACAATTTAAAAACCAATACAGATACCAAATGGCATGTAAAAAAAAAATCTCCACTTAGATGGCTTGTATAGCTCCCTGTTGTCTACATTGCAATGAGGAGCCAGTTGCCCACCCAATGTTGCTAGACTGCAGCTCCCATCATACTTTGTCTTTGGCTAAGCTGGCTGGGACTGATGGGAATAACATCGGGAGTCCAACAACATTGGGAGAGCTACAGGTTCTGTATCCATGGTCTACAGCAGGCACTCCCAAACTTCGGCCTCCAGAAGTTTTGAACTACAATTCCCATCATCCCTGACCACTGGCCCTCTTAGCTAGGGATTATGGGAGTTGTAGGCCAAAACATCTGGAGGGCCACAGTTTGGGGATGCCTGGTCTACACTGATAGGCTGTTTCTCAATCCTACCTGGAGATGTCAAGAGCTTGCACCTGGGATATTCTGCGTGCATCCTCTCCTTTTAACTACAGTTTCTCTCTAGACCAGGGACCTATCCTGTGGCTCTTCTGATGGTGCTGGTGTCCAACTTGCATCCATCCCAACCAGCATGGCCAAATATGATGGGAGTTGTAGTCCAACCACATCTGGAGGCTCACAGAACAGCCACCCCAGGGGAACACAATATTTATTAAGCTTCAGCTAGGATGCAGTTACTAATCTTCCTCTGTAATAGGCAGCTATAGAGGAGTGTTGGGTGTGTTCTAGGTTGCAGCCACATTTCAAGCAAGACAATAGTGAGATCCAACATGACTGGCAGTGGTGACAGAGGAGCATAATCATGTGCCATGCCTATTTACTCTTTGTGTCAGATGCATTTGATGCAGATAATTTTAATAAACTTTCATTTTCCCAAAAAGGTAATGCTCTTCATTTTATATTTGGAGAGTCATTCAAATCCATCTCTACACCAGATACCTCCTGGCTTCCCTTTTCACATGCAAAACCGCTTCGTGTTGAGGATGGTAATATACAGGTCTGATCAGCTAAAGGGTTCTGATAAGTTAACAAGAAGTCTGTTAATTTCTTTAAATGTTCTTCTTTTCTACCCTCTGGCAGCTTGGGCAAAGAAATGCTTTTCCTTTTAAACAGACTTTGACTAATTAATTTATTCCATCTGTTCTTTCCTCCACCAGTGCAACCATGACATAGAAATTTCCGAAACAGATTTGGTTCTTATATTGATAACCAGGTCATAGAAGAATGAAAGGGTATGGAGAAAGGGGGAGTGAAGACAGAGGGGCTGAGGGGGAAAGAAGTGGGTAATTATTTTCATTCTGAATGGCTTTAATCCAGATTGCTGATATCCACAGTATGGTGAATACATTAGAGCAGTCAACACGTCTGACATCATTCATGCAACTTAAACAAGT
Organism: Zootoca vivipara; assembly: GCF_963506605.1. Classification (NCBI taxonomy): domain Eukaryota; kingdom Metazoa; phylum Chordata; class Lepidosauria; order Squamata; family Lacertidae; genus Zootoca; species Zootoca vivipara. The sequence continues at coordinate 36,280,513 of NC_083282.1, read as the reverse complement.
AGGGAAATCTAGAATGCCTTAGGAAAGGGTCTGAAATATATAGTGCTGTTTAAAAGAATTATAGTTTTGTTTTGCATCTGCCATTAGGTTTCTGCCTTGGGGTAAAAATGAATGGCTAACACTCAACAAGGCCTAAATGTGTTTTCAGACGTCATTGTGCATCCTATACTGATGACAGTCCATCACAGAACACGTTGAATATTTGTATCCATTTGGCTACTGCTTTACATCACTGTAACATTCTAATATATCTGTATTTTAATCTTTCCCCTGAGAGGCAGTGTGGGGTAATGGACTTGGAGTAGTGGATTTGGACAGCGGAGATCTGGGATTAAATTCTCACTTAGCCATGAACCTCACTGGGTTGCCTTGGCCAAGACACAACATATCAGCCTAGCAATCCTACCTAACAAAAATGGGATAGTCATCTATACTTGCATCTCATGACATCCTCGGAGGGACGGCTCTATATACATCAGAGAAATGGTTTACTTGTTTCTGGCACCATATTTCTCCTATGGCATTCCACTGAACTGATTTACTTGATCTATTTATGATACAAGTAACATTATGGTCTGTAATCCTGAAAGCAGATCTATATTAAGAACCATGAGTTTTCCTTGAGCCTCAGAATACAGAGAGACAATGTCAAGGCCAGACCATGATCAGCTTGTTTCTGGTCTGTGTTGATTTTGTATATTCCATCCTTTTCCATATTAATCTGCAATTGTTTTAACCTGCATTTAACAAATCACGTTTAAATATATTTAATATGATATACAAGAGCAAAGACCCAGAAATATTTAGAGGAGTATATAACACTGAGTAAAATCTGAATAGGTATAAACTGCCAAAAGCACAACATACCTCTGTAATCTAAAAATTAAAACACCAAACTGCCTGACTCTTTAAGCATTTTCTCTGCCTTACCCTTTATGGTGAATTTTTCCATGTCTGTGAGATATTTCTCTTATTCCTAATGGGTCTACATACATCTTCACTAAACGAAACTACAGTTTTGCATACTACTCTAGCCCCTTTCAACACGAGTCAGAGTATCGGCATGAAAAATGGCAGCCTAGGCTTCTGACAAGGAAGTCAGGCATTTTGCTCATCACAACCATAAACAAATGAGTCCAGTGCACCAGCCCTGAAATCGTACATCACATTGTACTATAACTGCTCTGGATTGGATCCCATTTCTGCAATGTTCATAGGAAGCAATGGGCAGTTGCAACCTGACTATCTCCAAATGGTGTACCAACTACAACCAGAGAATTTTAAAATGCAGCTGCCAAACCAGATGAAGCTGACTTCAGCTAGACTAACCTGGAAGACAAGGAAAGCCTCATAATGGGTAGCCATGATTGTGGATAATCAGCTTGACCAATCAAAACCATTAGGTCATCCCAAGCAGGTATACCTTACATACCTAGAGTTTACCGTATGTCAATTCCAAAGCAGAACTTTCAGACAGTTGCACACCATGCAAGAACTATGAACCAGCATTCTTTTCAGCATTAAAAAGTATCCCAATATGTACTTTATAAATTACAGACTTCATCATTCATTCACCTGAGCTATTGCATTTCCATGTGACCACTTGAGTTTAATGAGTACAGTTGGGTTGTCCATGATAATGGGGGGTTTCCCTGTGTTTGCACAGAACTAAGTAACATGACTCTGGTGCTGCAAAATGCCAGCTTACGTTTAGGAGCTGTTCATTGGAACTGACAGCAGGTAACAGATCAAATATTACTGAGTTTGCCTTTAGGTTTGAAACAGGGAGGTTTTTCAGTGTATGGTGTTTTAATGGCATGCAATGCTTTGTGACAGAACCAAGCAGTATAGCAGAACATAATGCAACATGACAGGCAAAATTCCTGTTCTCTTACAACAATTAACTATCTTGCAGGTACAGCATGACAATGCAATTCAGATCATCGTAAGGAATTAAAAAATTTAGCTAAAGGCATGGGGCAACAAAATTGTATTGTTATTAATTGGACTAGTGGAGACAGTAACACAGGAAGAGTGGCTGAAAATAGACCCTCCTCAGTTTGCAACAAGTGTGCAGTTTGATAATTTTTCTTAAGGTAACATTAAAGCAAGAAAACCATTTAGGTTTTCTTTTCTGTCAAAAGGCTTTTGATGGTTTTCGTATCTTTGGCGAAAAAAAATTGTGTTTTAATGTCATAATGTTTTAACAATGCTGTTATGCTGCATAATACTTCAAGTACCACTTTAGTTGCAAATTAAAGTGCAACATAGATCTAAATAAATAAATATTTATCTTGGTGTCAAATTATTTCTCCTGCCATTGTGAATTACATTGTTTTGCCAAAACTGATTGGTTACACGGCAGTGTGATGCCTCCTGATTGGCAGTCCGGAAGCATTCTATTCATTCTCAATTTAATCAGTTACATCATCGAAATCTTATTAGCTAGCTATGTAGTGTTGTGTCATCACGTTTACTACATGAGCCCTGATTGGCTGGGATCACCCAGGAAGGAGAAAGAAGCAGCAGTCTGGAGAAACAATGACACTGAACAGGATTGGTGTGTGTGTGTGTGAATATTTACATATAATATAATGTATGTGGGAAATATTTCTGCCCCTTCAAAGTAACTATTTTTAAGATCAAAATCTGATAATATTTTGCTTTTTCTTCTTGGTATGGACCAATTTAATTATATAGAATAATAAACTGCCCAGTCTGTGTGACATACATTTTCTCCTTGTAGAAAGCACGGCTCCTCTGTCAGGCATGAGAAGGATCAAGTCTGTAATTGCAGTCAAATACTAAAACCAGCTAGTCCCTTAAGCAAAAATCCAATGTTGATTGGCCTTGCTGAATAATGTGGTACCTATATATGCAACCTCCCTCATGTGATTTGCCCAACAACTACTTGAATATGTCTATGACGTAATGACTTCTATGCTGTTCATTCTGTCTGGCAAAAGAATGGATGGAAAACAACAAACAAATACCTGAAATTAAGAGAGGCCACAAATTGGAATGGGGTTTTGTTCAGACATGCAAAAGATGGTTCTTTTGTGCTATTCTATCCCACATTGCTCTTCCCAAGCAGAGTGTATTTCTGGAGTTTGTAGAATCTGGAAGGTGATCTAGTAAATGGTCTCAGGTGGAGAGCAATCCCCTGCATTTTACAGAATAGACAGAGCCATCAATTTAAAGGGAAGGTGAGCTAGCATGTAAAAATCATATCTGCCAAATCTAATGCAAGTGCCAAGATTTCCAGGTGTTCCATTGTGCTATGATACAGAACTAACTTATTTTATTTCACTCTCTCCCCTTAATTTCTGAAGAGATGGTCCAAAATGTTTCAACTACATTTTGTTGCAACATGTCAGGCTGGGAATTTATTATCTCAGCCCCAATAGGTCTTAATAAGCCTTACACAACTGTTTAGGCGTTTATTCTATTAACGGCTGTTCATTCCAGTCGCTACACCTGAATATTCATGATCTTGCTATTCCCAGTGCTTCGGTGTAGCAGCTGTTTGAAATCCACAGCAAATGTTCAAGAGAGTTCCACAAATATAAACACCCTCACAGCTAAATGTTCGGGGCCTGTGCATCACTAAGGAGAGACATGAAACATTTATGTGGAGCATTTTTTAAAAAGAGAGAGAGAGAGAGAGAAGAAGAAGAAGAAGAAGAAGAAGAAGAAGAAGAAGAAGAAGAAGAAGAAGAAGAAGAAGAAGAAGAAGAAGAAGAAGAAGAAGACAGCATTTATAAAGCTTAAATGGTCCTTGCCCTTTGTGGAACACATCAATGTGATTTGGGAGCATTTCGCCATGGAGGACAAAGAGTCTGGAGAAGCTTACATTCCATGATGATGTTACTCACTCAGCTAAACATTAATTCTGTGTAATAATGGAGGAATTCAAGTTTAATTACTTTTTGAATGGGTAGTATCCAATGATATAGATTATTTCAGAGTTATTTGAAGTGGGCTGACTGAGAAAAGTAGTTCAAATATGTGAACTTACCCTAAGATAAATGTTCTTGTTTCATTAGTGCACATCCCCTCATGCCAATGAGCATATTATTAATTTTGCCATAATTAGGGCAACCCCTCATTTTACAGATTACTACCTAATTGCTGTTCATCAGTGTTAACACTAATATTTCCTGTGTGACACAAAGTGTGAACAATAAAACACCTGTGGACACAAAGCCTGGGTACCCAAATTTCTTGTGTGTATGTCAGGGAATACAGAGTCTCTAACCTGTATCTAATATAATAATAATAATAATTTATTATTTGTACCCCGCCCATGTGGCTGAGTCTCTCCGGCCACTCTGGGTGGCTCCCAATCGAGCATTAAATATTAAATACAGCATTAAATATTAAAAACTTCCCAAAACAGGGCTGCCTTCAGATGTCTTTTAAAAATAGGATAGCTGCTTATTTCCTTGACATCTGTGGAAGGGCGTTCCACAGGGCGGGTGCCACTACTGAGAAGGCCCTCTGTATGCTAGACACTGCATAAGTTAAGGCTTGGGATTTTTTCCATATTCGTTTCAATTGTCCCCTCAAACCCCAAGCAATATACTCTGTTTATGTTTTGAGTGTGCTTTAAAGTGTGTGTTCCAACAGCCGATTTTCCCCATCACTCTCCCATCTGAGTGGATCTTTGAAAGAAGCATGTCTTCTGATTTTTTCTTCAACACACCTCCCTGTCTGGAAGTTCTGGTTCTGGTTTTTCACATGTTGCATTTGGACATGCGCTCAAACCACTCTTTGTTAAGTGATGTTGGCCCATGATCAGAAGACACCTTGGATTAGACAGACTGATCCCAACACAATTCAATTCTTTTGACAGTCACTAGATTGTGGAGCCTTATGGGGTTCCTCTTTGAACTATAGTTCCAGTTCTTCATGAGATGTAGACCACTTAAACCAGGCATGTCCAAAGTCCACTTCGGGGGCCTAATCCGGTCCGCCGGTCGGTTTAATCCAGCCCCTGTGGCAGTTTACTTTGAGGTAAAATCATAAAAAGCTCAACAACCTCAATTGGCCCTTTGGTCTGCCCTCACGGCCCTTCACTTCATCAAATATGGCCCTCTTTGAAAAAAGTTTGGACACCACTGACTTAAACTTAACACAGCTATTTCCTTTCTGACCATTTGCCCCCCTTACTTTCCTCTGTCTTGGATTCTCATTCTTTGGATGATTTACTCTCATTCACCTTGAATTTAACTTTGAATTCTTAACTTTGAAGAATTGCTATAATTCAGGGCCTTAGCTTTGTCTTTACTTCCTCACAATTCCACTTCCATTCTCTCCAGAGGCTTTGAAGTTATTGTTGTTGGGGTAAGTTTCTTTCTTTTGCCAACAGTGTATGCTATCATATCTACCCCCCCCCCTCTCATCATTCACATCAGCCATTTTTAAAGTAATGCCAAACTCTTGAATTTGGAACATTTAAACTTTTGAATTGTAAAGGTTCCCACTAATGAACAATTCTGTCATTTTTCTACTCCATAACATTCATAGTAAGGAGGGTTTTTTCAGTGCAAAGAGACATTTGGTAAAGTTAACTACCATGCTGATCTCACCAACAACAAGAATTTGAGCATTTGTAGCAAAGTTTATAGCAACCCTGGGATTAGCAGTAATACACCGGGGAAAGAATTGTTCATATACAGACCTGATCTCTGTGAACAGTAACGGTTCCAGGCTAATAATGAAATAATCCATTTTTACCAGATGAAAGAAGAGGGATCAGAAACGTAACTTGAGCTGAAGCTCATAATGGTACCAAAAGCTTATAATGGAAAATATCTAAAGAATCCCAGACTCTCTTTGTTGGATATGAATGATTTCTTTTTTCTTGTGAAAAGTGGATGAAGAACTTGAGAAGAAGGGCCTGAGTGGATTTTATGAGAAAAACCTCTGTTTGGGAAAGAACGGCTGGTGTCAGGTTGCAGGCCAAACACATCTCACTGTTACGTAACAAGAGGCACAGATGAAAGATGTTCAAAGAATGATGTGCACGGCAAGTTTGAACTTTTTTCATCTTTTGTCTCTTTTGTGGCCAACAAAAAGAGGGGGTGGCAAATTAGATCATTCAACATTCAATAGGTGCTTGCCAGAATAAAGCAGAATATAACTATTCATAATATAATTTGCCGCAAAATATAGGGCTTCGGCACCTCACTTAAGCCTGCAATTCTCACTTGTGTGTGTAATTCTTACTCAAGCATGCACTACATTAAAATTATTGAAACTTCTCACCTTTAGTTTATGATGTGTTGCAGTTCTATTTCAGGTGGTTGCTTCATAATTTCTGATTCTCGTGATTTTATTCCTCATACATACAAGAAACAAAAGGAAGGCAGGAAGTCTATATAGGTAGGATCAGACATCTGGTGGAACCACAAACTTTTAAAGCATTGAGCTCTGCCACTATTTTCTTCTGGTGGCCCCACTCATGAGAAATGATATCCCATGTGCCCTAGCCACAAGAATCTTTGGTGTCCTCTGACAGTCCCTTCTCCTAACTTCAGAAGTTTGAAAGCCATTTTTAATTAATAAGTAGGAAAGGAACACGGGTGGCGCTGTGGGTTAAACCACAGAGCCTAAGGCTTGCCAATCAGAAGGTTGGCGGTTCGAATCCCCACGACGGGGTGAGCTCCCATTGCTCGGTCCCAGCTCCTGCCAACCTAGCAGTTCCAAAGCATGTCAAGGTGTAAGTAGATAAATAGGTACCGCTACAGCGGGGAGGTAAATGGCATTTCCATGTGCTGCTCTGGTTCACCAGAAGCGGCTTTGTTATGCTGGCCACATGACCTGGAAGCTGTACGCCGGCTCCCTCGGCCAATAATGCGAGATGAGCACCGCAACCCCAGAGTCGGTCATGACTGGACCTAATGGTCAAGAGTCCCTTTACCTTTACCTTTAGGAAAGGAAAAGGACTTCTTTTAAAAACATGTTTGGAGTTACATGGAAAAAGGGGTACCACTTTTAGCTTCAGGGTACCACAACCTGCCTCTGATTCTGCATCTGAATTCTCCCTGGAAGGCTCCCAGAGAGACTGTATGTAGACAATAACATCTGCTCCATGGGGGCAGCCACCTTTTTTTCTCTCTGACAGTAATGGCACAGCATCAGGTCCAGTTGCTCCCAGCAAGAATTGCAGCCAGTTTTCAGTGATCATGGCAACAGTTGGACACAGTAGTCACATCAGGCTTTTTTAAGCATGTGATTTTTTTAAAAAAACTAAATAATCTGTGCAGATTTTAAAGAATTTTGTATATTCCCACCCTCTTTAAAATCTGCACAGAAATAGGACAGAATAGACTTAGGTTGGAGCACAGGCAGAAGCAGAATGGAACAACCTTAAGCCCAGCTATCCCTATCTCCACATGGTAGTGCTGCCTCAGGTGCTGTGGGGAAAGTCAGTGAAGTCAGCTTCTGTATAAGGAATGGGAGGGATGCCTTCTTCTTCTTCACCTTAGGCAGCAAAATTTCTTGGGCCAGCCCTGCCCATAGCCCTTGGTAAGAAAGCAATGAGTGAAGAATGGAAGGGAGAAATTTTGAGGTGTCCCATGAGGTTATCACTTTACATCTCTGAAGGCCCCTAATAGATGATAGATAGATAGATGATAGATAGATAGATGATAGATAGATAGATGATAGATAGATAGATGATAGATAGATAGATGATAGATAGATAGATAGATAGATAGATAGATAGATAGATAGATAGATAGTAAGGAGCCAGGTTTATAATTTCGAAAATTCAATAACTTGGGCCAAGAATGAATGATGGTAAATTATTATGATTGCTCCGCAAATATATATATATATATATATATATATATATATATATATATAGCATTTAAGCACCTGCCTGCTGCCTCCTTCTATGCTGTCACCTCTTTATAAAGTACCAGTATGTATACTTGGCCTCAGTCACTTCCATTTTTTTCTATCCCAGGAAACTGAATTTGTGATATGCAAAACTACATTGTATTAAAGGGAACAAATGTGTGTGTTCATTTATACAGAGAGAGCACATTTCATTTTCAAAATCTCCAAGTGCATTACTGTATAAACTAGTTAAAACCTTGCGTGTAGGCAAATATGTATCCGTAAGCTTGCCTGCGCACACGTTTATGAGGACAAATCTACATGATTTATATGTACACAGAGGCAGATAAATCTTTTTATTTCAGTGACTGCTGCAGAGAGAGTGAAATAAGAAATAGCTTGTTGATTAGTAAAGTGATTAAAAGGATCATCTTATTGATTCCTGCCCAGCTAGGCCTAGACCTCAATAATGAACACTGACTGGTTTAATAAGAAGAAAGGCAAGATTTACTAGACACATGTGCTTTTCATTAGAGAAAGCAGAAAGGAAATAAAAATGCTGACCTATCCAGTCATGGGCCATTGTGCCTCTTATTCCAATAAGGAGCTAACAGACAAGTACTAGAAAGTAGGCCTTAGCTGCAAAGGAGGGTTGCCTGTTGAAATCATTGAAGTATAGTGGATTAAAAAAACATTGTTCTGTTTCCAAATTTTTGACTTGTGTTTTATTATTTCCGCACAATCAATTGTGTGTTAGGAGTGCAAAATGCTCAGAGCAGAAAGATATTGGAAGAGAAGATTGCTACATGGCTTCTTTAGCTTAAATAAACTGTCAGCTGGTCTGGGAGATATATAGACCTTGAAAGGCCTGCATTGGCTCCCAGTACGTTTCCGAGCACAATTCAAAGTGTTGATGCTGACCTTTAAAGCCCTAAATGGCCTCGGTCCAGTATACCTAAAGGAGCATCTCCACCTCCATCGCTCTGCCCGGACACTGAGGTCCAGTGCCGAGGGCCTTCTGGCGGTTCCCTCGCTGCGAGAAGCCAAGTTACAGGGAACCAGGCAGAGGGCCTTCTCGGTAGTGGCACCCGCCTTGTGGAACGCCCTCCCACCAGATGTCAAAGAGAAAAACAACTACCAGACTTTTAGAGGACATCTGAAGGCAGCCCTGTATAGGGAAGCTTTTAATCTTTAAGAAATTAGTGTCTTTTAATATTTCTGTTGGAAGCCGCCCAGAGTGGCTGGGGAAACCCAGCCAGATGGGCGGGGTATAAATAATAATAATAATAATAATAATAATAATAATAATAATAATAATAATATATTATTATTATTATTATTATTATTATTATTATTATTATTGAAGAATTAATTGCCTGTGTTATCCTTCCATTCCCAAAACACACATACCAAGATGGTCTTTCCTCCAACTCCTTCCATCTAGAAATGTAACTCATGGATGGATCACTAGTGGTCAGCCTTTTCAAAAGTGGGAGACACTGTTATTCCAGACATGCATTTGAAGATGCGCTTTTTCATTTTGCCATTTATTTGGTAGTAATGCTGTTGTGACCCACCCTAGGTTAACCTATGGGCCAGCAGCAGGTCTTCTCCTGCCCCACCAACTGATGTCCAAGGGAAATGATGACAAGTCTTATGTAACAAAGATTGCTCAGGTCCCAAAGGTCCAACACTAGAGGTTTTAGATGATTCTACCTTTTTCTGGATGCGTAACTATATCCTGGGCTATCAGTTGCTACACACAACAGTTCACTTATACTACAGCTGGATTGGTGACATTCTCTTTGTATACTATTATGCATTTTTAAGTGTGATTTTTTTATTCCATTATGTGTGTGTAGGTACTTTCATGAAAATATAAAATTGCCTTAAGCCTAAAATATTGGAAAGGTTCTTACTTTGACCACAGGTGAAACATTTTCCCTCTGTTTATTGATATAAATTTAAGGATTTGGGAAGCATTTGAGTTATGTTATTAGATGGGTATAGGAAAAAGTTAAAACCAATCTACCAGTGCAAAATGGAATATTTATGGGGGTGGGGGCATCTTGTAAAAGAAAGAAAGAAATCCATCCTGTTCTTGAAAGCTCTGCCTATATATAATTATCCACATGGGCATTTGATGACATAAAGTACATATGTTGAGTTACAAGTGGGAAAATGCTTAAGATGGTATGATGTACTATCTAGCAGTTAAGAAATTCACTTTACAAGTGAATTAACAATACACTCAAGCACTTTGAAAGACTATCACAGGGTTGCTACAGTCAATGCTTCTATTTGCTCTTACACAAAAGAATGTGCTAACCTGTTTTTCAGATTCTCTTATCACAGAAGGGAATTCTGTTTATTCCTTTTCACCAAATCTTCTTCATAGGATATAGTCTCTGAAATATAGATTGCTATATGATAGTTGTGTAAGGTAAAGGTAAAAGACCCCTGGACGTTTTAGTCCAGTCAAAGGTGACTATGGGGTGTGGCACTCATCTCGCTTTTCAGGCCAAGGGAGCTGGCGTTTGTCCACAGACAGCTTTCTGAGTCATGGGGCCAACATGACTAAACCACTTCTGGTGCAACGAAACACCGTGATGGAAGCCAGAGCTCATGGAAACGCTGTTTACCTTCTTGCCGCAGTGGTACCTATTTATCTACTTGCACTGGTGTGTTTTCGAACTGCTAGGTTGGCAGAAGCTGGGACAGAGCAATGGGAGCTCACCCCATCATGTAGATTCGAACCACTGATCTTCCAATGGCCAAGCCATAAGATGTATATAAAGAGCCTATGCAAGAGTTACTAATAGAATATTTTAAATTTAACAAGTTGTATTTTGCAATATAATATTTTTGATCATTTATTTCTGCTGGTGGTTTTTAGTGCATGGCTTTGAGACTTCCTGATTATTTTATTCTCTGCTTACTTAAAGTATTCTTTGTATGGACATGTATGCTGGTTGTTTTTAAGCTAAAGAAAACTCATTTTATCCATTCCCTGTCTTTTTAAAATAAAAGTCTCTAAATTCTATAGACAACACCTTGCTTGAGGTAGAGAAGATTATAAAGAAAAGCCACAAACTCAGACGGGTTTGTTTTCAAATCTTGAGTAAAAGACTAGTAAAGAACATGAGTTGTTACTCAAAAATTGATACTTCTGTATCCTATCGAGCTTTTTCATTCAGGAGCCATTAAAATTTCTGGTTGGATACATATTGCTCAGTCTTTAATCTAGCCTACACAATTACTAGATTGTTGGTTTTGCCTCTGCCTTCAAATTGTGGCTGTTCAGAGTTATTGCAACCCCACTCTTTTGGTATGCTTAATAATAATGCTACTATTAACTACGTCCTGTACAGCATCCATGTATATACATATACATACATATATATACGTGTGTGTGTATGTGTGTGTGTGTATCTATCTCTACCTCTAAAAGGTAAATGGTACCCCTGACCATTAGGTCCAGTCGTGACTGACTCTGGGCTTGCGGCGCTCATCCCGCGTTATTAACTGTTATTGGCCGAGGGAGCCGGCGTGTAGCTTCCAGGTCATGTGGTCATGTGGTTTAACCCACAGCACCACCCACGTCCCTTATCTCTATCTCTATTTCTGTCTATATTGGGTTTGGAAGAAGATATAGACAGAGATCTCTATCTCTGTCTATATCTATATCTTCTTCCAAACCCAATTTTCTTCCAATTCCTAAATATCTTTCAAACTGAATTCCTAACACAATTGAATTGCTAAATGTACAGGTATTAAGGGGGGGATTTGGCCCCTTCTCTTTGCACTTTTTTTTATAGGTGCAGCTTTGCATTTTTAGAGTTATTATATGAGCACTACTCCAATAGGTGTCATTGTAAAGCTGGTGAACTCTGAATAAACCTCCCAAATATGCTGATGCTTCTCTCTGAAAAAGTAAAGTGAGTATTATATGATTGCTCAATCTGCTTCATGCATCTTAGCAAATGTGATCTAACACATCACATGAGATTTTAAAGCGTTCTGCAGAAGTTTGATTAACAGCAAAGCACTAGGAAAAAGTATAGTATGCCATTTAATTGCACTATGTACTACTGCCCAAGTCATTTTCTTGTGGGCTAAGCTTTACTTATCAGCTAGCCTTCCCATATATTATCCGTATACAACAAACCATGAAAATGTTGACATTGCTTTCAAAGAACTCAGGCAGCCTAACCATGAAGCTGACTAAAATTAAATTCTTAAACTAGTTTATCTGTATCAGGTTGGTCCGTATCCAAGGATTCAATATCAAAAGTGGGAGAGGGTTGCTGCAAAAGTGCTTTCTTCTCAGTGGGTTTTCAAGGGGGCTGTGAACAAGAGCAAAAACGAGGAAGCCTTAGTTCCATCTTGGAATGGGTTTGGTGCAGTTGCTGCACACAGTTAAGTCAGATTAGCTACATGATGAATTAATGATACTGTAGCTGCACAATCCCCAATTATCTGGTCACATAACCAGAAAGAGAAGCTCTGATTTAAAGAAACAAAAATGGTGCTGAGGTCACCTCAGCTCTTGAATAAGGGAACAGATCTTGAATAAGGGTTACAATAATAATAAGACATCAGGGTTTGAGGCTCATTTCCAAAAGTGAACATTCAAACAACAAATGGTTTACATTGTGAATATTGAGACCATTTACAATTGTGGGTCTTAACCCTTCTTTAAAAAGTTGGTTTTTGGTGAAACCTTTCCACCTACCATAAGAAGGCTTCTATGTGTATTGTTATATTATCTGTTGAAACCATTTAGGTATAAATGGATGTCTTAGGCACAATCAAATTTAGGTGCAATCAAATCGAAGTAATGCAGAAATCTGGGTGGTGTCACATAACAATGTGAGAGAGATAAAAATAGAGGTGATCCAGAAGGGAATTGTTTTTTTCTAAAAAAAAAAAAAAAAAACCTTTGCAGTTGCAAAAAGTGCCTCCTTTTGATTATTTCATAGGAGAGCTGTAAATCGTTGTGAGTTCCTGATTAAAAAAAGAGAATGTGATATTTTCCTTCTCCCCGACAACTGAATACTAGTTTGTGCTACTGTCTGAAATATGCATGCACACGAAAGCTCATACCAAAGGTATCTGAAGAAGTGTGCATGCACACGAAAGCTCATACCAAAAGGTATCTGAAGAAGTGTGCATGCACACGAAAGCTCATACCAAAATAAAAACTTAGTTGGTCTTTAAGGTGCTACTGAAGGAATTTTTTTTATTTTTATTCAGCTATCACACAAGCATATGGGCACGTATGCAGAGCTGGTGAACAAACAGACAAGAGAGAACACTTGCCATTTTTCTTGCGGTCCATTACAAACCTTTACACAAATCATCCAAAGGAAGGAAACCACATTTGTCTGAAAAGTCATGAGAAAGTATGACAGGAAAGGGTTACTCTGTGTCATGTTCCAGTGAGAATATTGGGGGGGGGCGGTCTTAGGTTTACTATTGTCTGCAGGTTTGTCTCTGAGAGAACAGAAGGTTGAGCCCAAGGTGAAATGTCAGGAGGAAAAATTGAGGGAATCATAGAGAAGATGGGCCTTGTACATAATTGATCTGACACAGCGCTGCCCACTCTATCATCATGGCTGAAGTATGGCTGGCCCCCTGTGCAATAATGCATGTGCTTTTGACAGCACAAGACTCTGTGTATTAGGGGCTTGGTTTAATCAGGAAGGCTACACTGCCTGTCAGCGTGCCATATCGTTGTAAAAGTGAGAATGGGCTTCCAACCGAGAGGAAAAGCTCTGTCATCTCAAAACAAAAATGAAGTGAAAACAAAAACAAACCCCCAGAGGGGGCACATTTTCCAGATGTGCTGGTATTTTATTCCTCCTTCTTTGTTGTATTATTTTTCCTGGCTTGTTTCGGCTTTAAACTGGGGCTGGCAAGGTAATTGCACTGGTAAATAACTTTAATAACCTCAGCTATACAGAGTGCAAGGAGTCCTGAGCTCATTTTGAGCCAATGAAAACAGAACTGTCACAACTGTTACTTGAAATAACCAGTCTGAGAACATGGCTGGAAGTGCGGTATATAAAATACCTACCATAAACAATGGGACCCAGGTGGCGCTGTGGTTAAACCACTGAGCCTAGGGCTTGCTGATCAGAAGGTCAGCGGTTCGAATCCCTGTGATGGGGTGAGCTCCCGTTGCTTGGTCCTAGCTCCTGCCAACCTAGCAGTTCAAAAGCACGTCAAAATGCAAGTAGATAAATAGGAACCGCTACAGCGGGAAGGTAAACGGCGTTTCCATGTGCTGCTCTGGTTTGCCAGAAGCGGCTTTGTCATGCTGGCCACATGACCTGGAAGCTATACGCCGGCTCCCTCGGCCAATAATGCGAGATGAGCGCGCAACCCCAGAGTCGGTCACGACTGGACCTAATGGTCAGGGGTCCCTTTACCTTTTACCATAAACAATAAATAAATTATTAAATGCAGACAATTTAATCATGGAACATCAGTGATTGAGAAGGGGATAAGAGAAATTATGAGTACAAATTTAAAAAATTCTCTCTCTCTTATTTAAAAAATGGAATTAACTCCATGCTGAACTCAGAGCATATATTTACAGATTACTTCACTGTAGAAGCATTTCATATTAACACCAAGTTGAGAGGCTACCCCAAGGTAAGTAATCAGATTAGCATCTGTTGAGATGACGCACAACTGTTTGCAGCAATTTCCAGAGCTAATCCAATTATGCAGAGGATTGAGGAGGACACTGGAATAAGGAAGATAAGCAAGGAAGGTCTCAGAGATAAAGCAAGCCAGTCAAGGACTTACATTCTCAAGCAAGTCTAATCAGGATGTCTGGCAAGTTAGAATAGAGCAAGAGCTTGCTGTAGGAGATATTTATTTCTGAATAGAAATTAGCCACTAGTTTCAAATTTTATTCAAGATGCTGGATGGGGCAGGCTGATTGTGTAAACCTATGCATATCTAGTCAGAAATTAAGCTGCGTTTAGTTCAGTTGGGTTTATCTCAAGGAATTGTACAGAACTTTCCCTGGCCTGATAATTTAGTGGTGCAATAATACAATTCTAGAGAATCAACAATATCTGCCCAGGGCCCAGAGTTTAAGATGTTCAGCAACTAACACATATCAAACCCAGACCCATGACTTTACAAGTTATCATACTAGTCTGGATATCCCATGTTAGGTGGGCATTCCATGCATGACTACAGTACCATTGGACATCTGCCGAGAATTCATGCTCAGCTAACTCACTGATCAAAGCAACACTAGGTGAAGCAAGGCATACATTCTATGCACATTTATTTGCACTTCAAGACCCCCAGGGAAAATAAAGAGACAAAGACACAGAATTTAGGTTAATGGGCAAAATTTAGGCCACAACTTTATTGGTTACAGGATGTGATTGGCTTAGGCATTGGCTTCAACAGACTATATCTGACTCCTGCCCGCCTTGCAGGAAGTCTGGAAGGGTAAACCACCAGTAGGGGGAGCCCCACCGTTGCAGATTGACTCAAGCAACCAGAGACGCGCCACAGTTTAAATTGGTCCAGCTATGCCGCCACCCCCCAGCGCTCTGATTGGCCACCTGGAAAATGGTATGGCCGAGTCACCCTCAGCAGGATGTGGGACGCTATCCCGCTCCACGCTGAGGCAGGGGTGGGGCCTGGCGGCCTGAGCACAACCCGGTCCCGCTCAGAAGCGGAATCGATTTACTGCATTCAAGAGACATTTGTTGTTAGGGCAGAGAATATGTCCCTTTGCAATCCATGTTTGGCCTGCATGGTCTCCTTCACATGGAGAAGTTCACATACACTACATACACTGGTGTGCATGTAGGGCCCTTCCACATACCAGCCAGGTGTGCAAGTGACAGAGGATGCTAAATGTGCATGTCAGGATACAGTAACTACTGTCTGCCCTCAGAGAACTATGCAAACTGTAATAGTGTGAAGGTCTCTAGCAGAGAAATTGCTGCACTATTTCCAAATTACAATTCCCAGGATTCTTTCAATAATGACAGTAGAACTGATATGAAACAGAATTAGTTTTGTAAAGTAGATCTGCCCTCTACTGAGTATGAAGGAGTTATTGTAGGGTTCCTTAGTGCTTGCTTGATATATGTCTAAAATAACCAGATCTTCAATGCATAGTTGTCCACCTCTCTTAAGTTCCCTGAATTGCTCAGAAGTTGTTTCTTCAGCAAAAACACTCTGCATATACCTAGCAACAAGTTTCGTACTCTGAGCTCCCACTAAAATGAGCAAATCCCAGGGCTCAGTTCCTCATCCATGGATAACAGGAACTGATACCTTGTTTCTTATCCAAACTTGAAAGTAACCACAGAAGTTATTTATAATCCCCTGGCCACTTTGACTTACAACCTATCTGTCTCTGATCTTGCAATGTATCTCAACTCCTAATTGTTCTTTGTGTATCAACCAGAATCTCTTACCATTGCACAACATGACCCAAGCCTACTGTCCAAGCTATAGATTTCCCCCATGGGAAATTTACTTTGTTTCATCCCTGAAAGTGCCAAATACTATGGGACTTAAAGAGCAAGAGCTAAAAGTAATCAACCTTTCACAGACAGTTCAAGTCTTTAAAAAGCATCATATATATTGGAAGAACATTACCTAGTATAACAGAGCAATTTATACATTTTGGGTTGTATCCACTGCTACTCAGAGTAGACCCACTGACATTAATGTACCCAAGTTAGCAATGTCTAGTAATTTTGATGGGTCTACTCTTAGGACTAGAATTGGGATGATCAACTTTCTGTTGCTTGTTAACCATTTTCACTCCCATTCTGCCTTTTGATGGTAAAGATCAACTACATCTGGTTAAAGTGGCTGGTTAACAATATTAATTCACTACAGTTCATGCACAAATCTATTTATACAAAATAATATGTATAAATATACCAACAAAATAATATGCATATTCTTGCTATATGCTGCATAAAACTGGATAAATAAAACAGCAAATCAACTAACATTTTCTAATTTAATTGGTTAGGTGTGCTTGATTCAGTAACATTTTATTCCATCACAAATGAGACCTAGTGGAATTTGTCTGAAGGGCATAGGTGCCTTTGATCACAGATTATCATTTTTATAAAGATTAAGTTCTTTATTTTGGAAAAATCAACATTTGGCCTGAATGAAACCTCTCATTGCGGGATTTGTTTTTAAAGTAAATCCTATTAAATCCTGTTTGCTTTGAAAAATATGAATTTATATTCTCACAGTTCCAATCTTGTACAACATCCTAATTTTGGATACTATTATGTTTAGAGTAAACAGTGCCAGTTCTCCCATTAGGCACTATCTTTGATCTTTGGCTCGGGTGGCAGATCATGAGGGGCAGCAATTGGACTGTCTGCCACTGCCAGGCCAAGCCCTAACATTAAACAGAGAGAGGCAGCAGAGTGCGATGGATGGTTTTGGAATGAAGCCTGCCTGTACCCAATAGGCTAGCTTGCTGCCCTCAGGAGGACAATGTCCCATCACTAGTGTCAAAGTAAAATTCAACTGCCAGTCTAATCACCTTTGGTATTTGAAACTTGCCCTGTGCCTCAGGCAGCAAAATATGTTAGGTCGACCCTTGCCACTGCTTCTGGCCACTCACAGTTGGTTGCCTGCCACCACCACTAGCACACACACACCTTCTCCTTCAGGCCTAGCCATTGTTCCAGCTTCAGGGCACATTAATATAATAAACTTCCATCCAAGCCACACTTTCACGGAAATCAGTTTTCAACTTTATTGGTAAATTGAACACAACTTGAACAGCAAACAAATTACAAATGCAGATTACCGAATACAGTGGTACCTGAGTTCTTGAACGTCTCCGTCGACGAGCGTTTCGGAACCCAAACGTCGAAAACCCGGAAGTAAATGCTTCTGTTTTTGAACGTGCTTCGAAAGTTGAATGGCTTCCACGGCATGTTTTTCCATTTTCTAAACTGAATTTGAAGACAGCCCTTTGTGCCTCAGTTTTCAAACGTTTCAGAACTCAAACGGTTTTCTGGAATGGATTACTGTACGTTCGAGAACTGAGGTACCACTGTACTTAGCTTTAGATGCTTTAAAAAAGGAATGAATAGGAAGTATCTGACTAGCACAAAAATGGTGGTATGGAAGATGTAAAAAGCTAACAAAAGACCAGGCCCTCCTGGCTGTAACTCAGAGTGGCAGAGAACAGGACAGAGCGAGACTTTTCTTCTTCTGCATCATTAGATATTCTACACAGGAATAGCTGATCAATGCATGATAATAAGGCTTGATCAGTTGATTAACAATGGGAAAAGAAAACAGTTCTAAATGCAGAGAGCAGGGGCAATATAACAAATAAAACAATCCCCAGTTGGGACAGAACAGCAGCTGCTGCCTAAACCCTAAAAATACTAGGTGGTATTCGTGCAGGTAGATTCCTCAAGGTTGCCAGTGCTTTTAGTCTGAGAAAAGGTACTTCCTCAGAGTGAAGCACTGTGTGTGGGGTGACAGTTCTCTACTATAACATTTTAAATAGCATTTATTTGCCATAACAATCCAAAATGGGACCACAGAGGGGAAGGATTACAGCTCCCTTACCCTATGCCACAATTCTGATGCAGATCAGCAGCTGCTTATGGCTGCTACTAATTTCATTAATATCATAACTTCCATTATGGGTCCTAAATTAGGGGAAGAGGGCAGATGAGTAAAACCAGTGGCCAGAAATGACTTCCGGGTGAAAGTTGTCTCAGGTTGTTATGGGTGTGGCTTTTACAAACAGGAATGTTTATATCCAAACCTACCCACTCCCAAATTCCAAAATTCAGCAGGATCCCTACTTTAAGGGAGTGCAAAATGTGAAATGTAAAGTGCTGCATCTGGAAAGCTTTTATTTCCTTATTGATTTGTTTTATTTCCTTAGTTCATCAACAAACATTGAAATGTAATTGTTTTAGGTGACCCTCAGTGTTGACTTTCCAACAAAATATATAGCAAAAAATCATGTTTGTACAGTTTCATAATTTAATTTCATTCCAGTGCTGGTGTCCTGAAAACAAGGGAGAAATTTTTCTTGGTGCTGTATGGGGAATCTGTAGCCCCCAAGTTGTCACCTGAGAACTGACCACACTGGCTAGGTTGATGGCATTTGAAGCCCAATAGTACTTGGGTGGCCAAAGATTCCTCATCCCTGACTTAGATGTTCTGATAAAAGTTATATTTAATAACAAGTAGTGAAGAAAGTCGTCAGTGAAAATGAGAGAGATTATTTTCTGTACTTTTATATCATTTGATTATCATGTTGGTTTCTGTAACAATACCAACTGAAGCTACAGTTCAATATGTATTTACATGAGAAAACTGCATGGGGCTTACTTCCAAGCAAATACTCATAGCTGCTTTAAGATTTATTCGCAATGTAAATTGTTACCACTTCACACATCAGGCCAGATTAATTTTAAACATATGTTATTCTGCTGTTCTGATATCTACACTGGTTATTCTGCTCGCATCATGATGTCTAGCAAATAAACTTTGCAGGAGTCTTCAGTGATATTCATTTTAGAGAGTATCCAAAAGTCTCTGGCAGACAAGGGTTAACAGTCTCAGTCTTCCCTCTTTGTGCAGACGTGAATAAATTAGCATCCTGAGTGTAGAACATTCCCTTTTACAGTAGGTGGTGTTCTTGTTACACTTTCATATATGGCTGGCTAATTAACTATCTGAAAGAGAACGTCGTTAAATTATTTCTTCTACCTCTGCTTAAAACATTTCAACATTTTAATGTGCCCAAGCAATTCAATTATATTTAAAACGAATAGCTTAACCACAGTTTTCTTCTATAATGACATTCAGAACAGAGTTCACACTTTACTCTGGACACAGACAAAATTTTATAGAAGGGCGGGGGAGCCTATATTTGATTCATTATATTTAGCTAACATTTTCAAACTCACAGATGGGTCTTTTTCCTGTTCCGAAGATGTTTGATGGTTGCAAATGTATTCTTTCCCATGAATGTACAATCTCTACTTTGTAAAAAAAAAAATTAAAAAAATGACAAGATATTTGGAGTTGCATTCTTTTTTCCCTTCTGAAAGTATATTGCAAGCATTCCTAGTCATTTTGGAGGAAAAAAAACATACAAAGGCTCCTTGTTTCCTGCCTAGTCAAAATATTTGAAGTTAAAGCACTAGTGAGACAAAATGGGATAGTAATTATTCTTTCTTTCTTTCTTTAAATTTATATACCGCCCTTCATCCGCAGATCTCCGGGTGGTTCACAACATAAAAATGCAACATAAAAGCACAAAATACGTGATAAAAACAAGAACAAAAAACCCTACAAACCAATAACCCCCTCCCTCCCCCTCCAATGCTAAGTATTATCACATTGTGGTGCATCATTAATGTTATCAACAACTGAGAACATCGTGGCTTGCCTGTGGGGCAACATGGTTTTAATTTCAATTTTGCATTTGTAGCAAAAGGGAAACACAGAACATACACATACTCCCTTTGTATCACACACAGGGAATGAGGATGGTCTTAAAAAATTAATGGGACATGAATTAAAACAAGCAAATTTGATGGTTCCTTTTTCATGCTTACAGCTACCTGTGGAACTCCTTGCCAAGGGACAGTATGAAGCGTAGTAGGATAAATACCTTCAAAACTTCTGCATATCCCTCCAAAGCATGTATCAATCCAGAGCAAAGGCAGCAGCAGTACTGAGAAACGCATCTTCAATTATTTGCGTGATACCGATGACTGTGCAGCATTTAAATCACTTTCCAAAAAAATTTAAGTACTTCCGTATTGGGTCAGCATAGCCCTGTATTTATACATGTATGATGGAAATATATATAAGTGACTGTGCATTATAGAGCAAGTCCCCCACAGCCCTCACAAACACAGCATCCCAGTCTAAAAACACACACACTGTGCCCCACCCTAGAGGAAGTTTGCCTTGGGGGGGCGGGGAGCAGTGGTGCGTCTCTTCCAGTATTTAATAACACAACAACCCTGTGGGGTAGGCCATGTTGAGAAATTATAGTAACTGCAGCAAAGCATCTCTGCGAGGCACAGGCCAGGTGTTAAACCTTTCCAGTAGTCCAAGCCCTAGATTGGGACCACAACCATGCATGTGCCCCTCCCTGTAAACCCACAACCGCACCTCATGCCACAAATACCCAAACACCCGACCACACACACCCTTCGAAACCCCAGGCACCGAAACACCCGCACCGCTCAGCAACGGAACGGGTCACCTCTGTACCGGGGATGCTTCAAAAGTGAGCCTGGGAAGCTGGGCACTCTATGTGGTTCTAATGATTACATATCTGCCGATGAAATAACATTCTGTAATACATTTCCAGGCTTTTCTGGCCTACCCTGTTTCTCATATTTTAAGACATACCCATAAAATAAGCCATAGCAGGATTTTTAAGCATTCAAGGAATATAAGCCATACCCCGAAAATAAGACATAGTGATAGGCGCAGCAGCAATGCTGGCCGCGGCAGGAGGAGGAGGAAAAAAATAAGACATCCCTTGAAAATAAGCCATAGTGTGTTTTTTTGAGGAAAAAATAAATATAAGACATGTCTTATAATATGAGAAACACGGTACTTCAGTGCTGTGAGGCTGCCTGTCGCCTGACACATCCAAAATGGCCTCTCTCTCGCCTCCTTGGCCTTCTCTGCCCTTTACCTTCAGGGATTGTGGGCTTTGGTTTTGGCCTTCTGCCTAGGCTAGGAAGCCCGTCGTATTTTGGCTTCTGCCTCTGTTCTGCTGAGGGTATGAGGAGAGGCAGCCGCGCTGGTGCCAGAGTCAGAGAAGGGGCCCAGGCCGGATTCAATGCCACAAAGGCCCGCAGCCAGCAATGTTGTGGCAAAAAGGATTATTTGAGGAGTTCGCGAAGGGGGACAGAGACTCTGCGCAGAACACCAGGAACTTAAACGCAGGTAGGCTTGGACATTTAAAGTTATTTAAGTGTGTTAAATAGGAACGCAGTCGATTTATTATTCGCACGTAGGCCTGGCATGGTTGTGGCCTAGTCATTTTCCAAGGCTGAGGCCTGTTGATAAGGCAGAGCCGCTAGTGGGATCTTTTAGTTGGAAACAGGGATATACAGAAAAATAATGGAGGGATCAAGTGTTATCTGCTTTTCCTCCTTTGGCAAAATATATACTTGAAAAGCATAATTGTTATACGGTGTGTTAGCAAGTGTTAGCAAGAGTTCAAAACAAACCATGCACCAACAGAGCATTTCACCATATATACTCAATGTATTTTGGAGAGAGACAAGATGTATCCATTTAGTGATTTTATTTCTAGAGCTGAGGGAGGGAGCTAAATTACACACACACACACACACACACACACACACACACACACACACACACACACACACACCTCTACTGATGGACTAACAACACATTACATTAAATGCATAGAGCCATAAGCAGTGTTTTTAAATTAGTATTTGGTGGGGAGAGGTTTTCATTGCATATGAAGTTCACAGAGACGTCCCAGCTGGAGTCCCCCAAAATCAGTCCTTTTACAGAAAAAAAAAGTTCCCAGTAACACTGCTAATGTACAGCTACTGTATATGCTTAGAAGTCTCCTGTCATCATTCTATACACTCATTTCAGATATAAGTTTATTTCAATTCCAATGTATCTGTGGCACAGTTACCGTAGTACAAATCACTCTTTTCGTTTGCTTAGTATTGGTCTGCCTTGAAGAAGTTCCACAAAGGGCATGGAAATCTGATAAACTATCAATAGAAGCTGGAAAAATTAGCAGTTGTCACTAGTAATTCTCAGTTAAGGCTATTAAAACAGCAAATAGTCATATACTAGATACAACTGAAAAAGCAAATGTAGTACTCATCTTTTGGGGGGGGCTCAAGTTCTCTTTTCTGTACATAAGGTTAATTAATAACATGCAAAAGCTCATAGTTTATGTGGGAAAATATTGTAGACATTTATTAGTATGTTAATAGAGAGCTACCTTCATCAAATTAAATAACAAACAGCAATGTTGTATCAGATAGGATAACTGAATTATCTTCTATTTACTGACAGGGAGATTCTGGAAACCATACAGATTTGCTTTTGTAGTACTTTCGGTGTGTCTGAACAAAATACCCTATTTCTCTTCTTTCCCTTAGGTGGTATTTCCTTTCAGTTACTGTACATCCCTTTCATCTATAGCCATAAGACAGGCCTGATACTAGGTGGCCCTTGGCAGCAGATGTTTGTAGTGGCAATGAATAAAAAGTTACTGTTTGGGGTTGGTATATTTGTTTGTTTGTCTTCATTCACAATAATCATTTGCTTGGAAACAGTAGCAGTAGAAATAGCATGGAGAAGCCATACTGGTCTGTGTTAGCTGGGTAGGTTATATAGCGACCAGAGCAAATTCTGTCATGCAGAAGGATGTTGTGAAGATTCACTTGATCTGAAAGTTTGCTCACTTCCATGTAGTCTTGTTGACATGTGTCTTGATTTCTTGGTCATGTAATCTCTTTAAACTATAGACTCTTTGCCTCAGTTTTCCCTCTCTATAAAATGGGTAAATGTTTTCTAAATGCTCACTTTAATAATATACTGCATATACGTGTCTTTGACATATGTCTTGGCATGGAGTATACAATGACAATTTCTTATTTCTTACTTTGTGCTTGTGATACCGTTTGAGTCTGAATTCTGTTAGGGTGATATATTGGACTTGTTGCATCACATAGTGCTTGATGGGATGGGGAAAATGGATCCTTTGGAACAGATAACATGCCTACTGCAAAATTACTGTTCTACAGTGAGTCTACTGAGTGCTTGCAAGAGCTTATCTGGATTAAAGTATTTAATTTTTAGGAACACAAGTATTTATGTTTATGGTGTGGGCATCAGAAATTCCAAGCTGCAAAATTCTGGTTTTCCTTATAGATCCTTAGAATGTATTTATGATAAATTAGAATATGTCAATATTTGCCATTTCTTAGACTGTATTCAGTATTACAGTAACGGTCCACTGAAAATATCTCAAGATGCTGAGGACACTATTTTAATACCGTACATATGACATATGCACACTAAAAACATCAGATTCTCTTGCGGTTCTTTAGTAGCCTTTTGTTCTTTGTCACTGAAAAGTGAAGCCTTGCTTTATTATCAGTTCTGTAGGATTGTATTACACCCTTTGGCTATGCCAAGTTCACACGTTTTCTTCTTACTGTAATCCCCCAGAGGTCACAGTAAAGGTCAGGGTAGAACATAAATGATACTTTGTGGTCTAACATTCACACAGTAATCAACTCATAAATCCTGGTCATACTGTAATGAGAGTGTAAGTGATAAGGAAATGTAGAGATTGAGTCTTCATGAAGGAATAATGCTGAAAAGATAAGTAAGCAATTAATGTTATTGTTAAATGTACTGCAAGTTGGGGAAAGCATTCTTATTTCTCTGTTTTAGTTTCTAATATTTTGCAAGAATCCATCAGAGTGACTATATTAATGTGAGCATATTAATTTATTGGTCATATTACTTGTTTGGAAAATGGCATTTGATGAAAGAACTCTATTTCAGTGATAGAGCACATGCTTAGCATGAAGAAGGTCCCTGGTTCAATCCTGGACATCTCCTGTTAGGCAGTGGAAGGTTCAAATCCAAAACCCTAGAGAGCTGCTTCCAGTCATATAGATGATGCTGCATGAGATGGAGCAATGGTATGACTTGGTACAAGTAATGAATGATTCCCCAAATCTGGCTGTCATGTATTAGTTCCTCAATAAAACACATCAAACCCCCCATTTATAGCTGAATGGAATGGGCACAACCATCTTCCGTTCCATGAGAACTTGAAGGGAAACCTGGGTAAGAACAAACATTTAACAACCATCAAACTCAACCATCACAAATTTTATTTTATCTAAAATATACATGCTATGCTATTTCCAGAAAGTAAGTTTTTCTTATTAACAAACTCAGTTTGTCTCAAATGTTTAATTAGTCACCTAATAATCTTCAAGATCATCTGCATTCGCCCTTTAACATCTTTCTGCTTGTGATGTTTGGAGGGCAAGGGTACCAACCCTTGGCTATGTTACAACTCCATATCCTTAAACTCAACAGATCTTTCACTTGAGCAAATATTCCAAGTTTTGTGGCATTATTTTATTCAGGGTGAGTTAGAGTAAACCAATGGAATACTGTATGGTTATTTGTGGTCAGTTACATGCTTTTGACTGCTGTGATGGATTCTAAGTGCAATTTGATAGGATATTTACATTTACATTAATCTTTCACTATATATCTCTACTTAATTAGCTATGTATGAAATATTATGAGAGAGGCAGGCCCCTCTCTGTGTACTGCATGAAACCCCCCTCCCTGTTCATAGGTATGAAAACTTGTGATAAATACATGCTAACGAATCTTGGCTAAAAATGGATGGTAGGCAAATGTTTCTCATATGCTTTCACCTTTCCTGTAGTGCCTCTTATGTCAGTCTAGTCTCCTTGGAGGAAAGACATAATATATATGTGATATATAGAGAGAATAAAACAACTTCCTTCGTCCGTGAAGAATTTTCGCCCTGACCAATTAACTGATGTACAGATAATTGTCTCCAAGGTGTAGCATGGGTTGCCTGTGCCTGGGGCCTTGCAGAGGAGGGGAGTAGGAGGGAGGGAATCAGACAGAGTACACATGTGCATTCAGCTGCCTAATGGCATCCACATCATCCAGGAAATCACAGGTGCAGAGATAAAAAGGGTCATCCCGTTATCTGAAGAGGTCACTTCCTGGTTTGCATGGAGAAGCTGTTTTCAACAGATCCCAGCAATGGAAACATGCAGCTGTATTGAGGCAGCACTGGGTGTTGAACTTTTGTACTCCCTAACAATTTTGTGCCTGGGGCAAAGCCCCACACTACACCACTGCTCCCAGGGACTAATAAAAGAACTGAGCAGGTTGTTGTGTTGTTGGCATCCATCTGTCTCGAGAAGCAATGGAGTGTGCTTCCAGGGGTGAAGTCAAACTGCTGTTTTAGCAGCACCAAAGTGACCTCCCCGGGGCACAAACCTGGGCAATGCAGGCCCAGATGACATGACCCCCTCTTGGCCTCCTTAGCCTTAGCCTTTACTTCTCCAATTTAGGAACAGATTTATTAACATATGCTTAAAGACCCATCCAAACTGGTTTCCCCCCCCCCATTTCATCAAATTATTAACACTTGGCTTAGAGTTTACTGAATAAAAACACCAGGCTATGAGAATCAAGGCTTGGGATCCCCATTATTGTTTAAGAATGTGAAGACTATTCTGGAATGAAAAAGAAGCCTGTTGGGGTGGGGAGAAACCCCCTAATTTGCCTGATTTGGGACAACTGAACATTTGCAACTGGTATTCTCTTGTCATTTCAGGGAGAGATCACCATTTGACTCTTGCTCTCTGAATTATCCAGATTTGCCCCCAGCCTTTACACGAGATCTTCTTTTACATGTTCTTTTTGTGGGTGAATCAGAGCCATGAGAAAGGAGAAAATGTGAGAACTTACATTATCTGAAACAGTTTCCATCCTACTTGGGGAATCCTGCATAGTGTATTGTGAAGAGACTATTGTTTCTGACACCTTTTAGTGGGTAATGATATCTCACACTTCTTAAATAGGCAGAAACAGACTCTGAGGTAATTTGATGAACAATTGTTACAGCTTCTACAACTGCTGTGAAGTTTGTTCCCTCACCCCCTCCCTCCCACAGCATTCTTTGAGTACAGTAATTCACATACCAAATGTATGCTTATGTAAAACAGCTTGTGCTATAGGCCGCCAGTACTTTTTCATATGACCTCTAGTGTAAAATGCAGTATGTCTGGCCTCAGTTATATTATTCTGTCAACATTTTGGTCTAAGCTTGAAGCAGCTCTCTGCACAGCTGGCACAGGAAAAGTGGACATCTGTGCAACTACCGGTAGTCCAATAAACCAAGAAAAATAATAATAGAAATTCAGTGGAATATTATTCTAGTCTTGGGGAATGAAAAGAATTTCTTGCTCTGCAAACACACACAAATTCTGAGATTTCTTATTCACATACCTCCAGAAAGACTAAATCGTAAATCAGCACCATGGAAAGGTGAGAAGTTTAACATGGCTTTTATTCCAAATGTAAACATATTCATTCATATGCCAAATAATGGGGATTAATTTAAAGAGCTTTAGTTTCCTAGGAGTTAAGGTAATTTATCCTGCATTGGGGATTAGTTTAGTTCATTATGTGATACCTCCCCCCTTTAGCACACTCTGCCACTTTTAAATAATACAAATAATAGCAGCAACCACTAATATCAATGGGCACAATCAGTCCTCTTTTTTTAAAAAAAAAAATGTTTAGGGTACTCTCATCTTCCTACTCATATTGAAATACTGCCCCTCAATGAGGCTAAACTTAGATTCACAAAATGTTTAGAGGTATGCGTACCCCTGCGCCCCCCCCCCCAGAAAAAGCACTGGGCACAATTCAATCAAAGAGATTTATGTTGCAATCCTATATTCATTTACCTGGGAATAAGCACAATTGAAAGCAGTTGGACTTACTTCTGATTAGTCCTATATGGAATTGCATGTAAAGCATTGTCTACAAATCATTAAATGATAACTAAGTGATTGGCAAATCCATAATAATAAAGCTACCTACAGTAATGATCAGGCAACGATTTCACAATAACACAAACGAAAAGAAATAGGAGTAAATGCCAGCCTTCAACAGAAAAAAAATCTAGCATCAAAAGTTTTCAGGCTGATTTTTGTTTACAGTACAAGTTTATAAAAGCATGGAAGTCATGAAGGTGCTGTAAGAGAGATGATTCTCTTTTTGTCTCAAAGCACGACTAGAACATCGAGTCATTCGAAGAAACCAGTGGCACAATTTTCAGAACAAATAAAGTGTTTCTTCTATGACAGATGCCACAGGCTGTTGTGAAAACCATTAATGGTCTTTAAAAACTATATTACATAAATTAATTGAGGATAGTATCAATCTTCCTATTCATAGAGTGCATGCCCTGCTTACAGATGCACTACTATCACACAAAAAGGAACCTTTCATCTGTGATGTGGAAATCCCTTGAAGAGGGGGAGGTTTCTGTCTGTAAAGCACAGGATGTGATCCATCCACATTGCATTGCTTTGGTGGGTTGTACACTGGATGTGTGTCTATGTGGGTATCCTGATTTGCTGTACATTCTGTTGAAAATGATACAGTACAGATAGACACATGCACTTAAATTGCCATTCTTGTGTCAGCAACCCTCTCCAGCAGATGCATCTTGAATGTAGTACACATTGGCATGTAATTGCATGTGCGTGGACACTAAGGATGCAACTCTAAGCATACTTTTCAAGAAGCAAGTGCCGTTGCATTCAGTAAAAGTTCCATCTGAATAAACATGCTTAATATTGCATTGTAAGGCACAGTATGAAACTATGATACAGTATCTATTTCAACCCAACCAGCCGTTGATTTCTTTTTTTTTTCTGGGAAAAGTTGGTGTGTCAAATGGTTAATTGAGTAACGGTTCCCAAAAAAGATTTCTTTCCAAAAATCAGATATCATATTTTTGACAGGCTAATGAATGAGATTTCTTCAGCTGTAAATTTCAGAGCTCCTCTAGTCTTAATCAGATGAGTAAGAACAATTTAGTAAGCTATTCCATGATATCTAACACAATATACCTAACACTTCTAACACTGTGTCTGAAGAACACAGACACAGTGTATCTGAAGAAGTGTATCTGAAGAAGTGTGCATGCACACGAAAGCTCATACCAAAATATAAACTTAGTTGGTCTTTAAGGTGCTGTGTATCTGAAGAAGTGTGCATGCACACGAAAGCTCATACCAAAATATAAACTTAGTTGGTCTTTAAGGTGCTACTGAAGGAATTTTTTTATTTTGCTTCGACTCAGACCAACACGGCTACCTACCTGTAACTAGAACTGTGTCATCACTCACCCTAATGATTCTGTATTTTAAAATTTAAATTTAAATTGTGAAATAATGTTTTTTATTTTAGCATTTTACGCCAACTTGACATTTTGTGATATGGTTGTATAGAAATATTTCTATAAATAAATAAAATATTATGTGGTTTTTATAAATTATTTCCATTGTCCCTGTTTCCCTCTTTTTCATTACAGTATTTATGCAGTTAAGCTATTAGAACCAATTTATTTTCAATGTTGACAGAAGTTGGTGAATATCGTCTTAATCCTTTCAAGTTTTCCATTTACGAAATTCAGTGGAGACTGTTTCAATTAGGGTCATCTGGTCACGTATCCCTTGATCCTTTGATCGCTAGAGCAGCAATACTGTGTCAGTAATCTGTAGGCCACCATTTGGGTTAATGAATCGGCTTGGCTTTAATTCTTGCCCAGATGTAATCTTTTATAGTTTTAATGATTTGGTCTAACATGAGTTCCAATTGAATGTAAACAGCTTCTTGGATATATGTGAAAATTCTCTTTTTAACATTTTGCCTCTGTTTCTAATTAATTGTAAAGCAATTAAATCGAACCCTGATCTGTTGGGATCAAGATTAAATCATAGAATGGACTGTGCTGCTTATATCTTTGGTGAGATCATTATTGTCAAGACTAATAGTAATCAGGAAAAGAGGAAAGAACCAATGTAGCAGGGGGAGGGGAACCATTCAATCCCATTTTATTTCGAATATTCTCTTCTAACTAGACATCTGGTTTGGCTTAATGCACAATCATAGTTTCTCTTATATAACAGCTTTCCTGAGAGATCTCAAAGTACATATCTGCCAAAATAAATGTGAACTAGGTTACAGATATTTCCAATATAGAGACATGCTGAAGGAAATACAAGGTATATAAAATAAATGTCTATTGTTTTGCAAAATGGTTCTTTAAAAGTAAGGAGGAGAAAGAAAACTAGTAGAAATATGGGGATAGGTGGATGTGTGCACAATTACACTTAAAGAAATATAATAAAACAACTCTGAATGGTAAGGGAGAAAGAGCCAGTCAACAGCCAGGATAAAGGGAAGTATAGGAATGTTCATCCAAAATAACATGTACAGTTGCAGGTGGAAGGGGGAACAGTGGGAGAGGGTGATTGCCCTTCTGTGCTGCCTGTGCGTTTTCCATAGGCATCTGGCCAGCTGCTTTGAGAAAGAGGATGCCAAACTAGATATGCCTTTGGTTCTGATCCATCAAAGTTCTTGTTATATTGTTAAACCTTGTCTTCTGTTATTGTGCTTTAGTGCTATGGGAGCAGCACCTAAATTAGTTCAGAGCAGCAACAGATAACAAACACCGTTACTACTTGGAAAACAGTTATTCGTGCTCCACATACATTATAAAAGGTTAAGGAGAATAATCTAATGTTAGTAAGGTAAGGTATAAATTTGCATGAACCTTATGACAGAACTAAAATTGTATGGGTTAGCTTTTGTCTGTAACCTCAGCACCTTAGAAGTAATTGCTAATTTGCGGTTTATACTTTCTTTAGTGACGGTGGCCGCCATGCGGCCACTACCAAGATTGCCGCCAGGCATGCGTAGAAGCGACTTCCAGTGCCGCTCTGCCCTATTTCCGGTGCCCACACATGGGCAGAGCAGCACCCAAAATGTAGGTTCCCTGGCAGGTAGGAAATCCGGGGGATTTCCGGGATTTTTCTCCATTCGGGAGAACAGCGGGAAACAGATTAAAATCCGGGGGTTTCCCGCAAAAAATGGGATACTTGGCAACTAAGTTGGGTAGGCCAAGGTCTCTGCTGGAAATACTGTAGGAGCCATCTGCTATCCCTTGCTGTCAAGGGCTAGGCAGCTACACAAACAAGCCAAGCAGTCTCTTAGGAGGCAGGGCATTTATTGGTGCCAGTAATGCAGCATGCATTCTGAAAGGTGTAACACATACCAGGCTTCCATTGAAAGCAGAGAGTGCTCCCTCCCCCCCACCTTCAGAGTCCCCCTTCATTTTGCAGACAATCATTCCCCACCAAAAAAAGATTCCCCCACCCACACGTGTTCTGGGAAATCCCCCCACCCCACCCACCCCCAAAATAAAGCATGGGCAAACCCCGCCATGGGCAAACTCCAAAAGGCCCACCCCTCCTCCACTCAGCACCCCCATTCCCCACCCCAGCCGCATGACGTCACGACACTCCTCTCTCTGGTCCCCCCCGCCGTGTGATGTCATCTTCCTCCCACATGATGTCACCCGCCACCCCAACCCCTCTCTCTCCCCCTCGCAGGATCTTGGGGAGGGCCTGGCCGCTTCCCCTGGTGGGTCCTGGTGGGCGAGGGGGCAGGCGACCCAGGTGCAGC
This sequence comes from Zootoca vivipara, assembly GCF_963506605.1. Classification (NCBI taxonomy): domain Eukaryota; kingdom Metazoa; phylum Chordata; class Lepidosauria; order Squamata; family Lacertidae; genus Zootoca; species Zootoca vivipara. The sequence goes on along the minus strand of NC_083282.1, from coordinate 36,249,295 downwards.
TGATTCTCTAAGGGGGGACATGGTGAGCACGGTGGGGAGAGGTGAGGTGGCAGCAGCAAAGGAGCAGGATCTGGCCCCGCCCTCCCAGAAGGAGCCGTCGGCCAGCCGCTCCCAGCAGCCTCTGCGCGGTCGTGCCGGAAGGACACCACCCCTTGCCCCAAGGCATCCTAGGAGTAAAATATTTAGTATAACGTGTGTTGCTTTGACGTCCAACAGATGGTGCTGTTTTTCAAAAAAACATGTTTTTACCTGTCACAGGTGTGACATCTATATAATATCCATATATATAAAAAATGTAGGCATCGCGTGTGCCTTTCTCCGTAACTGCTGAACCGTAATGTAACAAATTTGGCCACAATGTTCCATGCCCATCAGGGAGGGATCTGGCATTAAAAAAATTCAAAAAAACCACACCTTTCCCACCTAAAATAATGATTAAACACAAAAAGTGGCGCCCAAATTAGACGTCACCACCAGAAGCTTTGAAAACTCCAGCAGCATCCAATAGAAAGCCAGATCGCACACTCCCACCTCCAAAGCTGCGCCGCCAGTTGACATTACAAAATTCCACAGCAACCAACTGCAAACAGTCCTTTTGCAGCAACAAGGCCCAGCTTTTTCAATAGGCCGCAGCATTGCCAAGCAGGGAAAACCGAGTAGGCTCACCATTCAGTAGGCCACAGGCAAAAACAAACAGAATAGGGCCTTTCACATTGGGGGGCACAGGGATGAGGCACAACAAAGGGAGGGGAAAACATAGCAATGGGGGGAAGGAACAACCCTGAGTCTGCCAAAGCAGTGGGGGTGGGTTGGGACAGGGAAAACTGAGTAGGCTGCAGCATTGCCCAGTAGGCCACAGGCAAAAACGAACAAAATATGGGGCTTTCACAATGGGGGGCACAGGGATGAGGCACAACAAAGGGGGGGGAACACATAGCCATGGGGGGAGGTAGGACCCTGAGTCAGCCAAAGCAGTGGAGGGTAGGGACATTTTCAGGAACCCGGGGGGGGAGTCTTATTTTTGAAACTTACAGTAGGGGAGTCAGGGTTGGTACAGGGCAGGTGAGGGGACTCTAAAGGGAGACTCTGAAGTTCCATTTAACAGAAAAATGTCCATTTAACACAAAAACCCACAGCAACGCGTGGCCGGGCCAGCTAGTAGGTATATAAAAACATGCGTGTATTCAAATGCAACATTGTGTCAAAATTTCAAAGCAATTGCTGAAGAATTTTCGGAGATTTAAGATTTTGAACAAACAAACATTTACATTTTTATTTATATAGATTATGAGGGTTATCCATTCAGCACCGCTCTTTTATTGCATGAGGTGGCAAAAAAAATATTAGGCTTGGTCCTGTTATTGTACACCTCAGCTACAATCCTGAATGCAAGCAAGGGGTCAAATTTGTAGGTGTGGACAGGCAGTACTAACACAGGTTTGCCCTTATGATGAGTTGTTCAGACTAAGGACTAGGGTCTAGGCCATTGTCAACAACTTTATAGAACCACCTTCTTCAGTGAAAAGCTGCCTGAAGGTTACAATTGTCCTTCAAAGCCAGCAACACTAAGGTGAGTGGTGACCTGTCACACAGTATGACAGGGTGTTGTTGTTGTTGTTGTTGTTCATTATAGTGCTCCATCATTAGAAGTCCCTCTCCAGAGAGGGCCATGTGGTACCAAGTCTGCTTTCTTTTCTTCCTTGGTGTTAGATGAATTACTTGCCCAGACCTTTTCGAGTCCACAGCTTTTTTGTTTTTAGCTGGGATATTTTTCTGCTCTGCTGCTTATATTGCTGTTGTTTTTATTGAGTACTTGTGTTTTGAAAAATATTTTTATGTAAGCTGATCTGGGAGTCTTGCCAGCTGAAGAGCAGGATAATATGGCGGAACCCCTTTTGGCTCCTTGTGTCGCCTGATTTGTTGGCAGCTGCAGTATCACCCTTTGGACAGAGTGGTACAAAGAATGAGGCATCTGGGCTGTGCTCCCTGAGCCTCCAATCTGAGCCTTATGGCACTTTACAATAGCCCTTTGTAAGGTGGGCCTGTTCTAGAACTGTTTTCTTCAATGGAGCAGACCCAATTAACACGATTTTCCCACTCTACAGCCAATTATCTGAAGCTAAGTAGGAAATGTCAAGTCCAGGTGGGACAACTGGATGTTTTCAGGATGCCAGAAATAGCATAGCAGAAATTAAATTTGGTTCAGAATAAAGAAAATTTATGTATGCGGTGGAGTGTCAATTTAAACTTCAGATCCATATTAGCTTGCAAGGGGAAATAGAACAGTGCCATCTCTCTAACCGAATGTTATGATAGGAAAGGTTGCAAGTTAATTAGAATACTTCCATTTTTGTGCCAAGTTTACCACAATTAATTATTATTTCAAATCTATTTCTCTCCTTTGTAGTACTTGTTCTTTGGTAGAAAGGAAATGTTTGAGTCTTGCTGAAATTGTGTTAACAGTCTTCTTCTCTTTTACCTCTTAAGGTTCTCAATTAAACTGCTGTAATTTGCTTTTCTTCTGCCAAGCACAATAATGACTTATTAGGCACTGAAAATATTAGTGTAACCTCCTCTTCTTCTTCTTCTTCTTCTTCTTCTTCTTCTTCTTCTTCTTCTTCTTCTTCTTCTTCTTCTTCTTCTTCTTCTTCTTCTTCTTCTTCTTCTTCTTCTTCAAAATCCGAATGAATTCCAATCACAATCTAGGCTTCCAATGAATCAACACCCCTATTGTTACACCTGCAAATTGTACATAGAGAGAAGCATACTTCAGAATTAATGAGCACAGCTGCAGTCTCTTACATTCAACACTTGTAAAATAGACTTCTTTAAAGTGCCTTATCACAATATTGATAGAGTTATTTATAATACTGCAAACGTTCCCAGTCATAACAGACTCCTTGTTATTCCACACACACCCAAATCCCCCAAAGTAGTACATGCCGTTGCCATCTTCTGGCATCTTTCCAGAGCCCACGAGAAGGCAGCAGGTGGACAATCCTTCACAGATGAACTCAAAAAGACATGGGGGAAAAAGTTGTCATCAGCAAATGTTATTGGAGGGAATAAGCTGAAATGTCAGGGCCCCCAATCTGCAGCAAACCTGTATACATGTGTTTCCAATGTACCTTCCCCTCCTGTTTCCAGGATGGAATGTGGAAAGTGGTCAGATGCAGTTGCCAGCTTAGAAGTGGCCTGTTCGGTGTTGTCCAAGAGTGAGAACTTCCATTTCTGCTTGTTTTACCATAATTCAACTAAGCAGATGCAAGTTCAGACTTTCAGCTATGGTTGTTGAAAACAAACATCTCAGGTGCCAACTTCTGTTGCTTCGGGAATAAAAGAAGTGTTGGCCTTGTGTTATATGAGTGCACAGCTAAATGTTGCATGAGGCAACAGCACTGTTGTCACTAGCTAAGTTCCTCCAATTCTAGGAATGTGTGGCAACAAAATTAATCCTAGTAAACTCAAGCATTATCCTTTGTCTAATGGTTTGGAAACCCAATATACAAACTGCTTGCGTAACTACAGTCCTGTTGACATAGTGAAATACAGATTTTAATGAAACCATTCTGCAGGAGGAGTTAGTGTTCATCGGTTGTATTCAGGCCTATCATATCTGGCCTTAGCTCAACACCTGTCAACATACTACATATTTGTTTGTATGTCATTCAGAATGTTGCAATCATAGACCATCCATCAAGTGTGTCTTCCTCCTTCTCAAAACTTGCTGCTACCTGTTCATTTGCAGTTCCCTCTGGGCCCAGTGGGGATCAATAGTGACCTCCTCAGCAGGTGTCCTGCCTTGTTCACCTTGATGCTAACCCTGGCTGAAAGGATTTTAAGAATGGAGAGATCAGGCTCAGGAGACACATCCTTAGTGCACACCCACTGTAGTCAGTTCTCCTCCCTCAGGAAGGGATGAACATTGATTGATCTACGGCACCTTACACTGGGACAATTGAAACCTATTCTTCGGCTATTGTCGGTGTGCCACCCACTTCTTGGAAGCAACGTTTTCCATTGGCATGAGAGAAGTGTGTACACACAACTTTCATCAGGGGTCATTTGCAGTAGAGAGGAGCTCTGGAAGATCCTGCTTGTGAACTTCCCAAAATAGCTTGCTTGGCCACTTTGATAACAGACAGTATTTTGCATGATCCAGCAGGGCTCTTCTTAAGATGGTCTTCTAGCCAACTCTGTATATTTATATAAGGCCAGAGGGTCAGTACTACTCTTATTTCTGACCCCCAACTTTTCAGTTTTCACACAGACACCTAGGCTTATCAGAGAGAGAGAGAGAGAGAGAGAGAGAGAGAGAGAGAGAGAGAGTGTTTACACATACACACAGAGATAGAGAGAGTGTTTTTCCTTGACTTTTTTTTACAAGTGGTGGAAATAATAGGATTTAAAAGGAAATAGTTATTTATTTCATTTATATCCTGTTCTTCCTCAAGGAACTCAGAGTTCTCCATCCTCATACTAGCTGGTCTAGGAATCCTTAGCATCAGAAATGGAACGTGTGATATATTTGCAATATGTTCTGTTTCTATTGAAATCCTTTTTTCAAATAGCACATAGCTTTCATCGTATACGTTGCAAAATTAATACACTTAAAATCAGAGTGGGAGTCCTCATAATTCATTTGGAGCTGTTTTTAAAAGTTGGACATTGGTCAAGGACAGCTTATTGATTGAATTTAACTGCATATATTTTCCTACCCATTTTATTGAAGCCTATTTTTCACGTCACTTGAGAAGGCTGCTAACATTTCAGTAAGGGGATATGCCAAAGCATTGCTTTAATTCATTATCTTTTGGGCACACAGTAGTTGTGGCTTGGCCTGAATTAAACCCTATGGAGAATGTGATAGTGTAATTACTTTCAGGTATCCAGAACTGCTTTTAATTGAATTCTCTAGGAGATTATTCTTATGATTTGTTCTGCACTCATATCATAGATAAATGTCGGGTATTTCAATGATATATAAATATTTCATCAACTAAGCAGAGGTTTCTTTTGGTACCTTATGAATTTGAAAGGTCAATGATTGGTGAAACATTGCTCAATTAAGAATGACTAATTATATAAATGAATCTGCTACGAATTGGCTTGGCCCCTTCTGTCATAATGAATAACCATGGTGATTTTTGAGGGAACAATCTGTGATTTTGTTTGTCTGCCTTCTCTGAGCCATTCAAAATCCCTTGAGATTTTTGTAGACAAAACTGAGCATTAGCTAGATTGCTTCAATAAAGTAAAGTGTCATATGCATCCAAAAGTTTATGTCATCCTACTACAAACTGTAGTTAGGATCTAGATGTTCCCAGATTAGAATGAGTTATGAACTGTAAAGAAAAGTGAGGTAATGTTGACAATTATTGCAACTGTGTAATGGAGCAAACTCTGAAAAAAGTCTCAGTCAAGAGCTACTTGCAGAACTTTCCAAGTTATGTGGAACAATAGTATCTCGCTGAATTAGTTTTCCAGACTGCTTGGGGGACAGAATCTGTAGGTCCACTATTAAGAAGATACCTTATGGTACTTGGATTTATTATGGTACAATGTCATTATAAGAGGTCTTCAACGTTGGCATTATCATCACCTTTAATCTTTCAGCTTGTCCATACAAGAACAAGTCAGCACTGCAAATGTTTAGACCCCAAGTTGAAAAACCAATTCCAATAAGCAGAATTTGCCAAGCCACCTTGTCATTTTACTTGTCTCTCTCTGAAATCCATATTTTTTAACTTGAAGAAAGCAATATATATAGCCAAATATATAGGTGGGTTTATATATATATTCGGGATGTGGGTGGCGCTGTGCTCTAAACCTCAGAGCCTAGGGCTTGCCAATCTGAAGGTCGGCAGTTCAAATCCCCGTGACGGGGTGAACTCCCGTTTCTCTGTCCCAGCTCCTGCCAACCTAGCAGTTCGAAAGCACGTCAAGTGCAAGTAGATAAATAGGGACCGCTCCGGTGGGAAGGTAAACGGCGTTTCCGTGCGCTGCTCTGGTTTGTCAGAAGTGGCTTAGTCATGCTGGCCACATGACCCGGAAGCTGTCTGCGGACAAACACTGGCTCCCTCGGCCAGTAAAGCGAGATGAGCGCCGTTACCCCAGAGTTGTCCGCAACTGGACTTAATGGTCAGGGGTCCCTTTACCTTTATATATATTTCAATTAAGCAGTGGTGGGAATGTCCAGATTTTAGCCTTCCCTCCCCTTCCTGCTAGCAATAAAATAAAATAAAATTTTCATCATTATACAGTCAACCTGATGTGCCCACTGCTAACTAAATCCAAAAAATAAAACTAGTTTTAGCAATATATAATTAAACTATCATGGGGGGGGGGAGAGAGAGAGATGGGTTTCACCTATAGGTGATGAAGTATTTAAGCACCTTTGATTGAAACAAATTGGACCACAGAGGATGTGTGATTTTCAGGGCCACTGAACATTGACAGTTCTCTCACTGAACCATACTGACAGAATAGATGTGCATGGCTGCATTTGCAAAGTCAGCTTAGTGGTAGGTTATCAGTAGAAAACCACTTGATACAAGATATAACTGTAATCATTTTGCACTTTCATTTTGGTTTCAGAAAGTCTGACCTGAAACCATCTTAAATCCCTATACATTTCTAAAACCATAAAGGAGAATTCCTTTGGTCAGTTGTTTTAGCTTAAAACAAGTGCTAATTTCATCTGTGTGTATGCCTGTCTGTGTGTTTCTTTAATAGCTTCCCTGATCTATAAAAGTAGCTTTGTGGTTATATGTCCAAAGTTCTAATCACAGTTCTTCAACTAAGATGGTCCTAAGACCTTCTGTGATGAACTAACATAGTCTGGCTATCCAGGCTTCTCTCAGATCATTATCTTTGGCAACATTTATTGTTAATTAAAAACATACATCACATTGCAGTGCACTTGTTTGTGATGGTAGCAGAAGCAATAGGAAAACTTTCAAATGAAGCTAGCATATGTTGGTTTCATATTAAGATCACATCATTAGGACGTTTCCTTGCCTCTAAATCTCTTGTTCATACTTGACTGCTATGTCGCAAAGGACGTCATAATGGAATCACACTGGCACCTCCATCCTAGGCTGACTGAAGGCTTCAACCAGCAGCCACTGTTTGAGCTCCTTCTTAGTCCAACGCAACTGTATGGAAAGCATGAATTTTATGGTTGACTAAATAAGATGTATACCTGGGAGTAATACCCAGTGAAATCAGTGGAACTTCTGAATAAAATTTATATGATTGTGCACACCTTAAATCTGTTCTGGGGGCTCCTTACCCTCTGGAACAGTTTCGGAGGAGAGTGAAGGGAAGTTCTGTTGCACAAACGGAAATCCTTTTGCTAACATAATTTCTTGGATACTGCCCAGTATGTTTTAAATTGCATAAATCTGCACAGGTTCTTTGCAGAATATCAGTTTAATGCTATAATTTTAAAAATCATTCGTACCATCCATATTTAAAATGGAAACTTCATTCACATAAATATAGCAATATACCGTAGCCATTTTTGATGGAGTGCAATGACTAAGACTGATGATCATTTTATCATTCTCTTATACTATGCAAAATATTCTGTAATGTAATATGAGGTAATATGAGTATTGTATGACAATTTATTGAATAGATACTACTGCACACATGCTTGTCTATGAAATGTTTTGTCCATCTTGTTGCTCTGCAAAATGTTAATTTTTGTAGCCTTTGCAAGCTGCCTTACAAATATTAAAGCACAAGCACATACAAGGGACAGCCTCTGTTAATTCTGTGATTTCTAATGATAAGTGATCTGAATCCATATTATAGCCATTTAGTCAGGAGCACAGCAAGGGGCTTATTCTCCTGTCTGTACTCATGTGTTAACTCCTATTGACAGGCATTAATGGGAACTGCTTGCACATATGGAGAAGTGAATAGTCCCTATGGGAGTTGTATAAACTAGTCTGTGCCTATAGAGATGCTGCTTCAATGACCAGGATTAATATGAGTGTTGAGGAATGTTGTGGTGAAACAGAGACCTTTCTGCTTCTGGTGATCAGGTGCGAAAGGGGGAAAAACAATGTCAGAATTTGTTACTTAAGAATTCTAGTTTCTCCGTACATTATATACAAATCAAGCACATCAAGAACATAACATATTCCAGAAAATATTTTTTTAAAAGTATTAGCAATTCGGAATCAGTGTTTCTTTACTCTACTGCAAGTAAAAATGCCCCAAGAAATTTGCTGTGGCTAACAGAAATTTTACTTAAGCATTCTTACATCTGAGTTTATATGTTTTATGATGGTCTGGCTAGTTATCCAGTCTAAACCCATATCAACTCTTCTCTGCTCAGTTAGATGTTTGTACCCACCAAATTTTGTTCTGTTATAACCCACCTTGGCAACCCTTATTTTTGAAGGATTTCCTATAGTGAAACTCAAGCTGAAGCATTTGGGCATCTTTTGATATAAACAACTAATTGTGCAGAGATGTTTGAGATTGTGTTAGCAGCCACTCCACTAACGTAATATATAAATAGGATCTAAGTCCCATTGAAATCAAATGGATTTAAATACATCAAAGTGGGCACAACTATACTTTATATGTTTGTACTAACATCTTGAATTGGGCCCAGTAGCTCACTGGCAGCCACTGCAGTGCTTTTGGGACCAATGTCCAGGGCGGGCCCAACGCATTCTTGCACCTGAGGCAGACCCTAAAATGGTACCCTCCTGCTTGCCAGAGAATATCTACATGAGGAACAGGGGCAGGGGGAAAAGATTGACACTGGGATCTGATGTCCCAGGTGGATCCTGCCACCTGAGGGTAGGCTGACCTGAGGGTATGCTGACCCTGCCAACATCACATGGCCCCAGCCATAGGCATAGCCGGGGGGGGCAGAAGGGGGCAGCTGCCCCCCCCAGAAGCAAAAAATTAAATGGTTAAGGCGCGCTGGTGAAGGGAAGAGAAGCGGCTCAAAAGTCCCGTCCCGAGTCCTTCATCAAATGAGGTGCCACAGAGCATTGTGGGGCAGCAATTTTGTGCTGTGCTCGCTGTGACTTGAAGGAGTGTGGGCTGAAGTTAGGTCCAGGTTTCTCTCGATGGAGGCAGCTTCCCTGCTGCTGCCTCGTTTTAGTCACCGCTGCTGGTAAAGGTGTGGGCGAGGCAGAAGCACAAGCGCGCCGCCTCGGCAATGGCTGGAAAATGACCCCTTTCCCTCTGGGGGGCATGGACATTGACCATGCCTCCTGGGGGATCCTGGCCATGTCATTGCCAGCCAATGGGGGTGGTGGCGTGGCTGGCATGCCCCCACCCTAGTTTTGATCCTGGGTACACCCATGGCCAGCCGGCAGTCCTACTTAGCAACTGAGCAGCTCCATTCTGCACTAGCTGCAGCTTCCAGTTTGATCTCAAGGACAGCCCCGCATAGAGTACAATACAGTTGCTAAAGCCAGAGGTCACCAGAGTATAGACAACTGAGGCCAGGCTATCCCAGGCCAGGAGCAGCTGTGTCTGGTGAACCAGCCTAAGCTGGGTATGAGCTATCCTAACCACAGAAGCTGGTTGAGGAGGACTCCCAGGCTATGAAATTGATTGTTCAATGGGAGTGCAATGAAGGCATGACATCCTTTTCTGGCAAAGCTTGTGGTCCTTTAACAGCTCTGTGGTGGGCCAAAATTGAGTAAGTGAAGCTTCCCTCTCCTCTGCCTATCCATGCATGTAAAGAGCTGGAAAAGGATGGGTGTGAAACACAGAGAAGGCAACAGTGATAATATTTTTGTCAGCCAAAACCAAGGTGGATAAACCAGATTAATTAAGAGTACACACAGAAACTGTGCTGAAAATGTTTTTCTTTTTCTTGATTTACATCTTTCTTTCCCCTTTGTGCTACTATGGAACTGTTTTATACATTATACAGAGGATATTTTCTTAACCACCAGGCCATTCAAAGGCTTCGGTTGCTTCATACTGGTCTGCATGATTATATTTCTTCTATGTTTCATTCTGAATTTTTCATTAGGCACGGACTATACACCCCACTTTCCTTTTCCCCATATTAAGTGTGTTAAAAATACATCACTGCACCAGTGATGCTGACTCAATACTCCTGGTGGAGACTTGATCGGATGTATAATTTTAAAACTACTACTATACATATATTAGATTTTCTTTTCATGATAGTTAGTATATATATATAAGGATAATATTTTTCTACTATGCTGCTGTCAAGTTAACTATGCCAGCATTAAAATACCTTGAGAATGACTATTACAGATACTAAGATCACAAAATGTAAAGGGTTCAGTGGTTTATATCAGTAGCCTGGTTCATGGTTTGTCTGTCAGGGCTCTGCTGACTCGTGTTTTCTCCCTTCTTCATGTGCTCAGATACCTTCCTTCACTGTCTGGCTTTCAGACATTTGTAATTGTCTGTTATTAAATCCAAATTGGGCAAATTATGGTGACTGCAAATCATAGTTCAGCTTCAAATCAAAATTTGAAAACCAAATTGAAGTTCCCAATTTTGGGTTGGAGGCAAACTTTGATTTCTGGTAACCATAGGTTGTGCAATTTAGATGTAATATAAGAAAAAAATTGAAGTTACCACAAACCAGGAAGTATGAGAGAGAATTGGAGTGCATGAGGAGGAAGAGAAAGGAGCTTGTAAACCCCAAAGCATGGCCCCATTGACCAAATCATAGTTCAGCTGAAGTATCTGTAAAATTGAGTTTTGTGGACTCAGTTAAGGTCAGCTAAGAGTAACAGTTTCTGATTGGCAAGGCAATTACCAGTGTGTATCCTGCAATTGCACTGTGTATGCTTGGAATTAATTGTTAGATGCAGAATTTGACATGTTAAGGATCTCTGAGGTCTTTTATTTCTTTAAACCACTAGTCCTTCTGGTTCTAAAACTTCAAAACATGTGGGTAACGCCTGGTGAAAACTTGGGTGTCAGGCGGGCTGTGCAAGAATTCCAGAGGTCTGGGGACAGAACTTCCATGTTTTGCATTGCCCCATGACTAGCAGAGGCACAGAAAATTGTGAAATAAGGAATTATGTACATATTTGATTGATTTCTAACATTCATATGGGTTGCATAACTCAACCTTTTTATCTTCAAAATTTGGGTTATCAAATTTTGCAGAATTTTTGGTTATCTTAAAATGGTTATCCTTTTAGCCAAGAGTATACATAGCTGTGACTTTGTAAAGGGTCAGTAGCAGGTGATGTATAAGGTTCTCTCAGGAACTAATTAGTAGCCTGATTCCACAAAGACACAAAAAGTTTTCATGAATGCATGATTCAAACCAGCGAGGTGCTTGCTCTCTGCAGGGTTTAATTCTTCTCACACCTGTGGTTCTACAGTGTTGGTTACACACACACACACACACACACACACACACACACACACACACACACATTCTACCCTCACAATACTCTTAGTGTTAAAGCAACAGCAACACTAAGGCCTTTCCGTCCCCCATTATTACTTATGTACTCCCATACATTGCAGTTTTCAGCTTTCACCACTCTAGATAGCAGTGTTTTGCTTGCTATTTCACTAATCATAATGAGCTGACTCCTCGTGGTATGTTGCTGTCATTGGCAGCAGGCCACTATACCAAAAACTTAGCACCTTTGCATTTCCTTTTTTAAAAAAATGTATTTATTGATATTTTCCACATAAAATTTCCATTCTCATCACCGTCTTACATCATATAATAAACAAACATCCAAAAAAGAAAGAAAAAAAAGAAAAGAAAAAATTACAAAAAGCGAAAAACAAAATAGAAAAAAAAATACAATAAAGAAAAAAACAACAAGCAAAAAAGGCATAAAAAGAAAAACCAATCTAATATTCATAACTCTGTCATAACTTTGGCTTCCTCGCTCCTCCCTTTCTGAGTCTAATTATAACCTCTATTTGGCAATTTTTCATAATTAACCAATTACAAACATCTCCTTTTAATTCTTATAATAATACCGGTACCTTATATAAAAATTACTTATACCACATATCAAATTTCTTATTTCTCTAATTATTCCCTTTAGCCTCTTAATTATTCACTAAAATTATTCTAACTTATACCTTATACCTTTGCGTTTCCTAAAGGCAGGAAAGGGTTACACCCAGCACAAATTTAACTTGCAGTCTCAGCCTGTCCCAAATGCCTTGTGAAAAAACACAGTGGCAATGCACGCTGAGATGCATGTTTGGCATGCAGAAACAACAAAACCAACCATCATGTGTTGCTGAAAACTACCATTGAGCGGTCTTTTAGGTACAATATCACTTTAGGTACAATATCACTTCTTTAATATGCAAAAGGATATCAACTCTCCATTGCAGTGGACCTAAAGCAGGCATCCCCAAACTTCGGCCCTCCAGATGTTTTGGACTACAACTCCCATCTTCTCCGACCACAGGTCCTGTTAGCTAGGGATCATGGGAGTTGTAGGCCAAAACATCTGGAGGGCCGCAGTTTGGGGATGCCTGACCTAAAGAGAGTGAAACCAGCTTAACTGACTGCTCACCCAAACTCCTACACACATGCTGGGGATAGTTCCAACGAACCCCACTTGAGCTTGAATACCTATACTATTTTATTTATTTCATTGCATTTCACTTATACATCAGTTCCAATGAAACATCTCAAAGCAATTTAACAGTAAAAATAGTTGCACTTGCCTTATTAATATTGGCAGGAGATAGTCTCATGCATATTTGTAAAATATCCAGTCCGCTGTGGCTGATGTGGGTGCGCCATCTTGCCCTGGAGGCACGTGCTACAGCAGTGTAGCTGATGCTAAGCGGATTGGGTTTGGTCAGTGCCTGGATGGGAGACCACTTGGAAAATTGGTGCATGTTCTCTTGAGCTTCAACATAGGAAGCTGCCTTATACTGAGTCAAATAGCTGGTCCAACTAGCACAGTATTGTCTACTCAGCCTGGCAGTGTCTTTGGTTTCAGACAGCAGTTTTTCCCAGCTGTGTCTAGAAATGGCAGGGATTGAAATGGGGCCTAATGTAATTAAATTAATAATAAATCACAAAATAACCTCAGGTAATCACCAAGAGAAGCTTCTGCAAATTGGTTGGTAGTTCCTCTCCACCCACTTATGAACGCGGGTGGTGCTGTGGTCTAAACCACTGGTCCTCTTGGGCTTGCTCATTGGAAGGTCAGCAGTTCAAAACCGCACAACGGGAGCTCCGTTGCTCTGTCAAAGCTTCTGCCAACCTGGCAGTTCGAAAGCATACCAGTGCATGTAGATAAAAAGGTACCTCTGCAGTGGGAAGGTAAATGGTGTTTCTGTGGGCTCTGGCTTCCGTCACAGTGTTCTGTTGCACCAGAAGTGGTTTAGTCATGCTGGCCACATGATCCGGAAAGCTGTCTGCGGACAAACACTGGCTCCCTTGGCCTGAAGTGAGATGAGCACTGCACCCCATAGTTGCCTTTTATTGGACTTAACCGTCTAGGGGTCCTTTACCTTTTTTCTTTTTTCTTTTACCTTTCCATCTCCTTCCTTTCAGGCTTTCTCTGTGACACAATGACTAACAAAGCAAGAAAACTAGTAAACATTTATCAGGACCAGTAAGTTAATTTCCTAAGGTTTCTTGGGTCCAAAATATGCCTCAGCCCAAAGTCTCTGCTGCCCCTTAATCCAACCATGTGTATTCTTTTAAACTACAACATAGGTGACCTCAGGCTATTTGTCAAAAGAGAACATGACAAAACATTTGCTATCAGTGTCTGCATTTCTGAAAAGTGAGTCTGCCGAGTCATAATTGAAGGTTTGAAAGGCAAATGATTTGAGTGCTAGTTTTAATTACCGCTTGGTGAACTTTAGCGTATGAGGATTGTCACAACTTTCCTTGAGGATTAATTTCAAGCCAGGCATTACAGTGGGAAATTATTAACTTGTACTTTGGTTCAGCAATTATCTGCATTACAAGGTTTATGCAATTAGCTGTTTAAGATGTCATTATATTTTGCCATCTGGTACACAGGAGTTTATGCATATGAACAGGCACGTGTTGAAGTGATTCTGACTATATGACTCTTGTTCTCACCCAAATCATCACTGTAATGAGTCGGAGACACTGTGTACAATACATTAATGGCAGGTGCATATCATCAAGCTTCATTTTAATAAACGACATTCTTTTTCCCTCATCACCCCCCACCCTAGTTTTAAAGTATGCTGAACAAGTGCTAGAAAATTAATTACTAATTTGCAGTTTAGCAAAGACCGAGGATATGTTATTGCAAGATGTTAAGGAACATCAGTTTTCAGACAAGAGCTCTGCAATATTTACAGTAGTTTTTTGCTGTCTTCACTAACTTAGGGCCATATTCTGTTCTGGATAGCAGCAGGCATGATCCATGAAACGCCATGGGAAGCAAGAGCCCAGTGATTTATACGAGCAATTTTCAAAGGAGTAGTGAAGAGTAAATAACTGGAAACAAGTCTTCATGATTAAACAGCTCAGTAGGGTCATTCAGTATTAGCTCATGTTACATTTGAACATGAGTAATAAAACATGTTGCATTCTGAATTTGTTTGCATCTATTTTCTAGTGCCTTTAGTAGCAACATGGAAGTTTACATTCAACAACAAAGTTTAAAATTCAAACTTTCCGCATCACATTTCCAGGATGGGAAAAAGTTCTGCTGGAAATTAAATACAACTAAAAATCAGCTTCCCAAAATCATTTATTTATTTTATTTATAGATGTATCTCTATACTGCCCTGTTGCAAAACCGGGTGGCGGTGTACAGCAACATAAAACATCATAACAGTGTGGGGTGCAGATTCCAAACAAATAAAAAAGAACCAGCTGTCAGGCAGCTGTTAACAGAAGCTTTGCTGATTAAAAAAAAAATGTGGCAACTACTCTGATTCAAAATTGTTCATCCTTATCTTTTGAAGTAAAAAAAAATGAATCTACATATTTGAATCTTCAGTGAAATCTAGAATGGACTCTGACTTTATTTGATATATTGTTAAAGTATAGAATGCCATTGATTTTAATATTTCAACCAATAGGCTCTATACATAATGGTTTATGTATTTTGTACCAATTGTATAGCTAAAGGTAAAGGTACCCCTGACCGTTAGGTCCAGTCGCGGGCAACTCTGGGGTTGCGGCGCTCATCTCACTTTATTGGCCGAGGAAGCTGGTGTACAGCTTCCGGGTCATGTGGCCAGCATGACTAAGCTGCTTCTGGCGAACCAGAGCAGCGCACGGAAACGCCGTTTACCTTCCCGCCGGAGTGATACCTATTTATCTACAGTACTTGCACTTTGACGTGCTTTCGAACTGCTAGGTTGGCAGGAGCAGGGACCGAGCAACGGGAGCTCACCCCGTCGCGGAGAATCAAACCGCCGACCTTCTGATCAGCAAGCCCTAGGCTCTGTGGTTTAACCCACAGCGCCACCCGCGTCCCTTGCGCCACTAATTGCTAAACAACAGATCTGTACTACGCAATCTTGTTGACACTATTTAGGACAGTTAAGGCCAAAATATGATCCCTTAAATGAAATGATTACTGAACAAATCATCTCATTCTATACAAGTGTATAGAAACTCCTTAACCTCACAAGAAGCCAGAATTAGATTATTACCATAATCTGTGAAACTGTTTCCCATGTTAGGTTAATTTCTTCATGCACACCTTGATAAATCTCTAGAGACTGAACTTAATCCCTAGAGACCTACTGCTAGCATATTTACAACTAGTCAACTGGGAAATGCCCATCACCAAATATATACTTAGATGAGAAGCAAGGAAATATTCTGTTCAGGATGCCAGAACAGCAGTTATTCACAGCAGGAAGTGTCCCTGGGCATCTTTCAGCAACTACAAATCAATCACAGCCAATCATCCCTCATGCACTAACACTTTTATTTGGATGGTCTGCTTACCATTGTTCACATCCCTGCAACTGGAATATTCTGCTGAAGTATTAAACGTGCCCACATAGTACTGTATACGTTTGCCAGGCACCAACTGTGAAACTTTGATGGTTCCTAATACATTTATAAGCATTATATTTTTCTTTGCTTCTCATTTTAGGTCCACAGTGCAGCACTATGTGCAGAATTATACTTTAGATTGCCTGAGAGGCAAAAGAGGCATCCGGGCAAGGTGTGTTTCCAATTAGAATCCCTGAGAGCCACTGCATGAGAATTACATTCCGTGTATTTGTGTCCAAGTGTATTCAGTACTTCACTACTGAATTACATTAAAAGGGCGCCCTCTACTGTCACATTATATTAAGTGAGTAAAGGGGAGAGACACTAGAGTTCAAATGGTTGGTTATTTATAACGGGCATTTTTTCCTCTAGTTATACAATTCGACTGGTATGTAGTACTCCTGTGTAATACATTTAAAGCAGCAGTTACAGGTAGGTAGCCGTGTTGGTCTGAGTCGAAGTAAAAAAATAAAAAAAATTCCTTCAGTAGCACCTTAAAGACCAACTAAGTTTATATTTTGGTATGAGCTTTCGTGTGCATGCACACTTCTTCAGATACAGATGGTTGTGTGCATCTGAAGAAGTGTGCATGCACACGAAAGCTCATACCAAAATATAAACTTAGTTGGTCTTTAAGGTGCTACTGAAGGAATTTTTTTTTTTTTACATTTAAAGCATTCTATCAAATTTGACCATCCAAAGTAACCTGACAATCTACTAAGGCTGAGAGTTTTGCACTCCGGGGAATCAGTGAAATATTGCTTAAAATCAGAATGAACACAAGGTACGGTATGCACCTTGACACTTATGAAAAACTCAATGGAATTCGTTTTCCAAGTTGGAAGTGTGTGTGTAAAGTCTTTCCTATAATCATGCATTAATTAAGCTGTATTCGATATCCTGTCGCTTTGTGCATGTATAAGTTAAGCAATATAGTGAAATAGAAATAATGGAAAAGATTAATGCCTTAAACTTTGAGAAGTTTTTGAACATACATGCAAATGCTAGGCAAGAGGTTCAGTTTCCACTATAATGGTGAAATTTGCAAGGGTAAAGGCTGGTTATGTGAATAAAGAACGTTTGCTGTGGAAATTGTAATGCAGTATCATTTACACTGCTAAGGATGAAGTTCCTTGGCAGTGTCTGGGAACACGCCATGATGTAATACTGTTGAAGCTCAGCAGCTATAGAGCTGGTTAGTTCCTTGATAGGAGACTGGGGGGGGGGGGGGGGCTCATATGAGCTTTATAAAGGAAGAACCAAGGTGTCAGCCACTCAGAGTGGCTGGGGAAACCCAGCCAGATGGGCAGAATATAAATAACAAAAGTATTATTATTGTAAGTGTAACAAGAATGATGTGGCTCCTTTTACATGTTTTCCTAAATAAGATAAAAGTCACTTCCTCTTTTGGTAACCTTTTTTTCTGCAAGCGAATTTTATCCTTTTCTTTACATGAAAAATCCCTTTAATATTTGCAGAAGTGAGCTAGAATTTGTACATTATTACCATTATGTCAGGGACGCGTGTGGTGCTGTGGGTTAAACCACAGAGCCTAGGGCTTGCCGATCAGAAGGTCGGTGGTTTGAATCCCAACGACGGAGTGAGCTCCAGTTGCTCAGTCCCAGCTCCTGCCAACCTAGCAGTTTGAAAGCACATCAAAGTGCAAGTAAATAAATAGGTACCACTACAGCGGGAAGGTAAACAGTGTTTCCGTGTGCTGCTCTGGTTCACCAGAAGCGGCTTTGTCATGCGGGCCACATGACCTGGAAACTGTACGCCGACCCCCTTGGCCAATAACGCAAGATGAGATGAGCGCCGCAACCCCAGAGTCGGTCACAACTGGACCTAATGGTTAGGGGTCCTTTTACCTTTACCTTACCAGCGGGAAGGTAAACGGCATTTCCATGTGCTGCTCTGGTTTGCCAGAAGCGGCTTTGTCATGCTGGCCACATGACCTGGAAACTGTATGCTGACTCCCTCGGCCAATAACGCGAGGTGAGCGCCGTAACCCCAGAGTCGGTCACGACTGGACCTAATGGTCAGGGGTCCCTTTACCTTTACCATTATGTCAGTTTCAAACTGGACAGCTAATAAAATGTGGTAGCAATAAATGAACAGTGGGGGATAGCTACCTTAGAAACATTGGGTTGCTTTTTTTAAAAAATAAATTCTTCATAGTAGAAGAATATTTATTCTCTGATTCTTCTCTTTTATCATGAACAGATCTGCATTTTCAAAAGCTGGAAAAGGGACAAGTACTGTAACTTAAGATAAATACCGGGAAACACTTCAGTAGTTGAATTTCTGCCTCTCATTGATGGCACAGCAACCTTACTACAGAATCATAGAATCAGAGAGGTGTAGAGTTGGAAGGGACCATGAGGGTCATCTAGTCCAACCCCCTGCAATGCATAAATCTTTTGCCCAACGTGGGGCTTGAACTCATGACCCTGAGATTAACAGTCTCATGCATTTCTGACTGAGCTATTTGAGCCTTGGACACTGAAGTATGATTTAAAGTTTCAACCACCTTCTTTGGTGTCCAAATGAAGTGATTGCCTATGGAATTTGAGACACATGAATGGCTCATTCCCTTAGTCACAATTCACACATGGGAGGATGGGGTTGGAAAGCCAAGGCCTGATTAATCTCAGTGGTCACAATTCCTCACTGGTGGTTTGAAGGGTGGTGGTGGAGGAAGGAAAACCAGAAGGGAATGATAATAGAATATAGGATCCTTGAAAAAGACATGGCTGACTGGCTGAAACCCTGAACAGGAACACCCCACCCTGTAGCATTGTGTTGCCTGTTCCACTTACTATTTTGTTTCAGTTGCTGCTTGCACTTACATCTGCACCCCACCTTTCTTGCAGGAGCTTCACAACCCATCTTAGCCTCACAATAACTCTATGAGGTAGGTTATGCTGAGAGATGGTGACCAGCTCGAGGTTACTTCATGGGTATGTAGGGTTTGGACCAGAACTAGCATAGTTTTGTGATTTGCTAGATCAAGAACTGGGAAATCCCTGCTCAACCATGAAGCTTACTGGGTGACACTGTCTCTCAGCGTAACCTACCTCACAGGGTTGGTGTGAAAATTAAATGGGGTTTAGGAGAACCATGTATGCTACCTTGAGGTCACTGAAGAGAAGCTGGGATATAAATGTAATACTAAAAAAAAATCCTAAATCTTCCCCATCCCAGTCTCTAATCACTATACCATGTGGCCATGTATCTGCCAGTTATCATATGCAGAGTGTACAGTGTGTGCATTGTTTGATGAACTTTTACTATGGAATTCAGGCTCCAATAGATGTTTATAATTTAACTGATTTGTTAACTGGGCTCTATGCAGTTCCTTGGCAGGGCTGTTAATAAAGGCCCAGGCCAAGGGAAGAGAGGGAGAGGGAGCCCTAGAAGCTGAATGGAGCTTAAGTGGGTAGTATGCAGTTAAATTACTGTGCCTGAAAACACAACACACTGTGAACTAATGGAACATAGATATACTATTGCAGTGATTTTAGTAATGGTTGCAATGCTTTATGCACTGTCCCAGAAGCAGGATCACATGGAGAAAACGCAGCAAGGAATGACTGGCTGCATACATTCTTGTACAGTAATAATCCACAACTAAGTTTACACAAACACTACACTGAGGTGTTGATCTTGACTGCAGAATTGTTCTCCAGGTGTTTTCAGTCCCTTGATTTTTGTGTGCCTTTCCCCTGTCGCTGTGCAAAATGGGAAGCATGGAATTTGCTCATAGCTGTAGTCAAAATATACATCCATTCAGTTTGTAGCAGTTAATGCTCCATGGATGTTCTGTCACCTTCAAGTGGACATTTTTTTAAGATGCCATGAGGGAAGGGGAGTGGAAGAGATGCTGTTCCAGAAATGAGGAATGCTTTGCATTGATTTTGGATTTTATTATTTGTATGCCTGTCTATTTGAAAAATATGTATCCCTGAGAATGTTCGCTTTGTTATATGTATCAGCCCTGTTGTTATTTTAATAGGTTCGAAAACTCCCTTTTGAAATCCCTTTTCCATTTCCATTTAAATGTTGCTGTTATTACTGATTCATCTGTTAATATATACCACTTATTTTGTTTTGATTTAATGTTCCTTTGACTTTGATAAATGTGCTTATTTCTGTTTTCATGTTACAGTTTCAAGAAAACTAAGCTGCAGCCTTTGAAGGGGCATTACTATGGGTTCACCTCTAGGTGGCGTGCCAATCGCCTAGCTCAATTTTTCAAGTGCTAGATAATAACTCAAAGCATTCCTTTGACTGTCCTCTCCATGCATGGCTTCAGAAATACTTAGCTGTTTCCCTTAGGTTCCACTATTGATTTTTGTTGTTGTTTAAATATATAGATACATCCAAACCCTTTGGGCCTAGAGCTGCTGTTGATGAAGAAGAATGTTTTCACTTCAAAACACAGTTATTTGTAAAGTGGACTGACACCCTGACTGCTAAAAGCCACATTAATATGCAAGCTAGCTAGCTTTTGCATACCATTCACCATCCCAGACAGATTTCCTGCTTAGAGCTAGAGGGGGGAAGAGGAGGAGGGAACAGAGATTGCCCGGAATCAAATGAACAAGACTGTGTGCTTTAGAAATCATTTTTATATGAACTAGTAGAGGCAGGACAAAGAATTAACAACTTCCAACAATTTGTTAATACCTCGAATTGTACATATTTCCCCCCATTTCTGTATAAGTATACTGAGTGGACTGAGATCTGTTTCCAGCAGCAACATAAGAAGTTAATAGTATAAATCTCTGTAGTGCCTCCACTGAAACACCTGTAGAGTTACGTCTATTACTACTAGTTCTCAGTATTCTTAGGAGCATTTCACTTGCTCTTTCTCACCTTTTTATCACAGATTTCCTCAAACATACAGTTTTGGAAAATCCAGATTCTATTTTACTTAACACATTTACAGAACCTTCCCCCATTCCACACAGCTTTGGCAAGACTTTTCACAAAACTTAAGGCAGCTCAAATGAACATGCACAACTATTAATGCTTTAAGTATTAGTCCAATTAGATTTTTTAAAAAATTCAAGAGTCCACACATGTGTGCCTCCTTTTAGTTTCAAGACAGCAGAAAAACTTTTCTGCAAAGTTGCAAAAGTCTGAACTTTCCATCTCTTACTCAAAACACACCCACCCCTCTTTTCAGTCTATGAAAGATACAATTGTACTCCTAATGGTTTAATGATAGATTCTTCATAATCATCCACAGGCAGGCAGATCTTTAGACCTGATCTTTCTTTAAAGCTTCTTCGGCTAATCCCTTAGCTTCAGTACCCCTTGCTGAGGTAAGCTGGTAAGCAGGTAGTCCTTTCTGCTTCTCTATAAATCGGCTAACTATTACAGTCATCTGTGTGAAGCAATCGCGGGATGAGGAACAGAGCCATACAAAAGAGACAAGGAGCATTTCCTGTGCAAGCTGGAAATTTAATTTCAGAATTGCTTTTTCTACTTGTGTGTGTGTGTGTTCACAAGTGTCTTCTCTTTGTATATTCTGTGTGTTTACATCCAAATTAATTGCACAAGCCCACCTACAGAACACTCACAAATAATTTTCTATATTCCTTCAGTAGCACCTTAAAGACCAACTAATTTTTTATTTTTTATTTTTTTTAATACCAAAATAAAAACTTAGTTGGTCTTTAAGGTGCTACTGAATGAATTTTTTTATTTTGCTTTGACTCAGACCAACACGGCTACCTACCTGTAAATAATTTTCTGTTCATTCCCTATGCTATGTAGGAAACTTTTTTAAATCTGTTATCTTAAGTGTTGATTCACACTATACTGTTTTTGTCTTTGCAAGCAGACTCCACTCATGCACACCAATACAACCAGGCATTTATAATGTGTAAACTAGACGTTTGTGAATACAATCAGCAGCAATTCAGGTTGTAGTGGATGGTGTGAACATGATAAGGCTATTCCGGTCCTTTTCTTTCCTGGCTGAAACATATGCATACTTACCTAAAAGTAAGCCCCACTGAATACAGTGGAACTCGCATCTGGGTAAACATGCATAGGATTGCACTGCATTTCAAGGCTGCTACTGATAGCAATGGAAGATACTGTTGCCTATCTCATCAAGACTATCTTTTGCATTGAATTTGTTAAAAATAATAGCATCAGCATGTTTCCATCAGTTTAAAAGTGGGTTGAAATTACTTTGCACAATATTGTTACAGCCTGAAATTAATTTGGGCATGATTTATCTCAGTAATACTCTTTGGAATATGCAATTTTCAATGCTAATTTACCTCAGCTGTGTTACATATATTTTTACACAAGGTTACAGTGAATGAAACAGTGACTTAAAAATAGTAGTATAAGGATTTTACTATTTTTATTATAATGTAGAATAAAAGGGTTAGTAAATAAGATAATAGAGGCAGGTTAGGCTAGAAG
The DNA here is from genome assembly GCF_963506605.1 of Zootoca vivipara. Taxonomy (NCBI): domain Eukaryota; kingdom Metazoa; phylum Chordata; class Lepidosauria; order Squamata; family Lacertidae; genus Zootoca; species Zootoca vivipara. The sequence continues at coordinate 36,226,872 of NC_083282.1, read as the reverse complement.
GCAAATCAGTTTTCAAACTGGTTGGTTGGTTTAAATCTAAAAGTTGATTAGCTGTGCAATAAACCCCCCCCCCTCAAATTTGAAGTTTCCAAAGTACATATTCATATTCCATAGCTAATAATAATTATTTTTACTATGGTATGTTGTTTTGGTACTTGTTTTAATTTAATTGAGAATTATTATTGTTTTAATTTTAAAGGACAACACAATTTAATAGACATAATTTAAACATGATTTTTAGGCAAAGGTTTTGTTCTAAATTTTTCTGGATTCGCAGTCCAGTTTTAAGGTTGTAGCTAAGTCATACTCAGAGCAGACACATTGAAATCAATTGACATAAGTTTGTTATAATGGTTAACTTAAATCTATTAATTTAAATGAGTCTGCTTGGAGGAGAGCTTATTTGGATACTACTCAGATAATTTATTCTGGGGGTTGATGATGTGTTTTGGTGGTTTGTTATCTTTACTATTTCTTTTTGCATTCATATATTTTTATGGTTCCAAACTGCTTTGAGAGGCCCCCAAGGCCCCCAAAGACAAGATATAGATGACTTAATTAATTAATAGGTTTTCACCTGAATTTGTGGCAGACCATTGTGGTTCAGTTTCTCATGGTGCATCTGCACTGAGGTTTACTTCACTTGTCCTGTACTTCACTGCAAAACAGAAGTACTATCTAGAAATATGAGCACAGTCGATCCTGTGCACAGCCTACAATTTCTCAAGTCGGTGATATAGACAAAGAGGCAGGTGCAACTCATATACTGATGTTATACAGTTAAAAACAAACATGTGAGCACATCCTTAGGCTCCAAAATTATCTTTTAGTAATGTATAACAACAACAACAACAACGTACAGTAATGTAATTATAGGAGATCATCAACTGTAATATATACATAGTGATATGTTAATGCAAACATGCAATGGAACTAAAGTGCATATCAATTATTTTGTAGACAAAATGATCAAAAATTAACAATGTATTTTTTAACGCAATGAACAAAGTATTTCATTTTTATACCTTTTCATAATTATTTGGCCAAACTCCAAATATTAATTGTTATTAACTGTGGGTCGTGTTTAGTAGTCAACCTTGGAAGTCATGCAAGCCAGGGATTGTTTGGGGCTTTGTAGCTTTTGAAATAAAGAAAGAATTTTGGGCCTTGAGGGAACTTTAATATTAGACTACTGCTGTCTATAAAATGTGAGTTTCTGTGAATGCTTAATTGTGCACCTGTAAAGGAAAGATTAATGTAATGTTGTGTATAATATATATACCTCAAGTCTGCCAAACCTTTCTGTTCTGAATACACACAATAAAAAGTGTATCCAGTTTCTCTTTAAACAAAAGTCTTTTATAAGCCATTAAGGTAAACAAAAGCCCTGCAGTTTGTCTTAGAAACAGTGAAACCATAGTGGCCTCTATATACACTGATGTATCACAATAAAAATAAAAATTGGTATGCCACTAGTGCTGTTTGAGGCCATGAAACAGGGAAATAAAGCCAGCACTGCTTTGACATATGTTCCTGTGTGTGCTAATGTGTACATGCATTTGGGCAAAAACTTCAGACCTGGGGATAGAAGAGAGTTTGTTGATCTGTTGTGTGCGTGGACAAGTTGCTCTCAGTACTGTTCAAGTGGAAGTGGGGGATCATCCTTTCAATGCATATTGGTGCTTCGAGGAGGAGCATATGTAACCTTACTTTGAAGAGGCCACAGGGCCGTCTTAAACGCCCCTGCCGTTGTGGTGCGCTGGATCTCTCTGGCGCCCTCCCGCCCCGTTTCCCAGCGCGGTGGGCGGGTGGGCGCAGCGGTGGGCAGGCAGGCACAGCGCGATCTCTCTGGCGCCCTCCCGCCCCGTTTCCCAGTGCGGTGGGCGGGTGGGCGCCGCACGCAGTGCGGCTCCCACAGGCGCAGCTGTGCGCCGGACCGGCGGATCGGCCGGCCAGCGGGCGGGCGCAGCTCGCGGCGCCTTTCTGGCGGGCCGGCACCATGGTGCCCTGCGCCACCGGGGGTCTACCTAGAGCCGGGCCTGAGAGGCCATCTTATTCATGTCTACTCAGAAATAACACCCACTGAGTTCAGTGAGATTTCCTCTCATGGAAGCGGATATTGGTTTGCAGCCCTGTCATCCGTGTGTGAGAGGGAAGGGGGAGATTCTATCTTTTTCCTCAATATCTGCCTTGGCTTTTTAAATCCGCTCAGGCATTTTTAATTGCACCCACATAATTCTCCAGTCTTGACTTATGCATTGAGCTTGGCAAACATAACTAAAGTCAGTTGAGAAGTTGGAATGAAGCCCTCACATATGTTCTAGCTGTAGGCTCCATCATAATGCTCAACATACACGTAATGTTGAGAAGCCAGCTGGAAGCTCCCCATTGTCGATTAGTTTGAGCAGGGTTCTTTATTCCAGTCTTTTGGAAATCATTTCCATCTGCCCTGCGTTCTCCAAATCCTGTGATAGTTTGTAAGAATAGAATTCTTGGTTTAGGCCTAGATTTACAGTCTATGGCATCTTCCTGTAGAGTGCCGTAGAGATCTGAAATTCCCAAGCAACTCAGTGTCTTTGAAAACGACTTTACATGGATCCTAAGTCTAGCGGCTAAATGTAAATCGGGAAGTCTCTTCTCCAAAGCTTGCCACAGCCGCAAACTCATTAGGTGACGTGGGGAAATTACTTTTAGATCCAGCCTCCTTAATAGAATCTTGAGATGCCAAACTTACTGGCCTCTTTTAAGATTACACAATTATTTAATATTATTGTTGCAAAGCTGACCCTACTATTTATTATTAGGCAGAGCATGGCACAGCAGTAGCTCTCTTGGTGCAGGGGGACAGAGACAGTGGAGGTGTCGCACTTGTCAGGATGGGGATAGCGGTGGCGATCAGGAGAGCCTCATGGTGACAACCCCATAGGTGTGCACATACCTGTTGGGCTGCTGTCACCAACTCAAAGCTCTCTCAACCTCGCTGCCAGTACCACCACCCTGCCCCCCACTCTTGATAAGCAAAGGGGCACTGGGAGGATGCCACTGGCTCTTCTCTTCACAAGCTGCCATTGGTGAAGCAGCTGCCTTAGATGGCTGATGCAAAGGGTCGGGTTGTGTGTGTGAGCTGTTGGAAGACAGAGCTATGTGTGCTACATGTCTACACTGTTTAAGGTGAACAAATATTCTACAAACTTTACTACTTTCAGATGCAGTGTAGGGCACGGCAGGTCGGGGGAGCAAAACACACACCCTGTCAGGGATAGGCTTTTTCTCCCCATCACCAGTTTTCCCAGAAACAGGTCTTCTAATTTGGGGACAGGGAGAGAGAAACAATTGAGATTGTTTAAAGTTTTTTGAGGGGTACTCACAAGTACTTTAGGGGAATTCTCACAAAAATCCAGTTATTTCTGAGGCAAAGAGGAAGGTGTTTGCCATTCTCTAATTGGAGGGCCTATTTTCCCTAAAGAGATTTTAGGGGATTTCAGAAACACAAATTGCCATATCACTGGAAAAGCAGCTAGCAGAGAAGGAGAAAACTCTGAATACTCTCCAACAATGGGAACTATACAGTATACTGTTTTCAGTTGCATATTATATAAATCACTCTTTCATATATGTCAGGCCTAGGAAATCTGTGGGCCTCCAGATGTTGATGAACTACAACCCCCATCAGCCTTGTTTAGCCAGTATGGGCTATGGTCAGGGATGATTCGACTTATGATTAAGCAACTTCTAGAGCGCCACCTATGTTACCAGAATACAGTATACTTAATGCATTTGGCACTATTAATCGTTCTTGTACATTTCTAACTCATTCCAATGGAGTTTGTGCCAGAGAGGTTCCCAGGAAAATGTGTCCTTCATGTAATATGGTTGAAATTAAACATGGGTTAATTGGGTTCATGTACTATTTTGCAACAAAATTGTATCAAAAATATTTGGAAATGAGAAAAACATAACTATCACAAAGCATATTACTTCAGATTACATGCACATTGTACATTTAAACCACATACACCAAGAATCCTGGGAACTGTAGTTTACTCCTTACTACACTTCCCAGCACCCTTAACAAATTACAGTTCCCAGAATTCTTTGGGTGGGTGTGATTTAAATGCATTGTTTATGGCAGCCTTCCTGCTGACTTCCAGTGCTTAAAAGTTACATTTAGCTGAAATTTGTTCCCTTTCCTGTATTGGGAAGCATAAATTATATAACGGCTTGTCATTTCAGACACCAATGATTTATTCAATGCTTACAATGCTCTAGGTTATCAGAGTTTTGAAACTTCCCCAACTTATATTAGTACTCATAATTATTAAGTATGAGTAGTAAGAATGTAAACTAACTCTGCACCTGTTTGTAATTAATGCAGAGTGGCAGTTTTTAGCTGCAAATAGCACTTGTGGCTCATTCATTGGCACTAAAGACTAGCAGGGACTTTACTTATCTGTTAAAAGATAATAACGCAGCACTTTATAAATGAGCTACAGTATAAGCATTTGTATGCAAAGAGCGAATACTTTCACAACTGTATCCTGAAATCACTAGCTGTATTCTCACATTCTTACTGAAGCCAGGAACAGAGCAGAACAAGAACCATACTGATAACACATGGTTTATTTGGGCTGGGATTGGGCTGATTCAGAACAACCATCCTACTGACTACCAGCCTTTCAAGAGATAAAGCCTATGTATGCTTACTCAAAGGTAAGTCCCACTGAACTGAATAGGCCTTACTCCTAAATATGTGTGCATGAGGTTGCAACCAGGCAGCCTGGTCCTATTCGGAGTTCAACTCAGATTTTCCTCTGATGTGTTAGCTTTAAACAAGTAGGTGTTTATAAAGGAAGGAAACATTTAAAACAGCTATGTGTAATTCTGTATGCCTAATTGTATTTATCTGTTGTATCTTGTTTCCCAGCCTTACCTTTTTGTGAGATTACTTCATTTTATCCTCACAACAACCCTGTGAGCTAATGTTTCTGTGGGCTAGACTGAGAAGGAATTTGAACCCAGGTTTTGTTGACTTCAGTTCATTTCAATGATAACCATTACACCATACCAGGTCTTCATGGGAAACCTGCATTCTGAATGGCCCTGTTCTGGGAATAACAAATGACAACAAATATGTGCTCTATGCAGGGCTACCCTTGAAGACACTTCAACTCTTTCAAAACACAGCAGCCAGATTACTGGCTGGGGTTGTCTTTAGAATTTATACAACGGCTATACAACGGCTATGGTTCATTTCTGAGCCCAGTTCAAGGTGTTCATTCTAAACCAGGCATCCCCAAACTGTGGCCCTCCAGATGTTTTGGCCTACAACTCCCATGATCCCTAGCTAACAGGACCAGTGGTTGGGGAAGATGGGAATTGTAGTCCAAAACATCTGGAGGGCCGAAGTTTGGGGATGCCTGTTCTAAACAGCTTAGGCCCCAAATGTCTACTTCCCTAAGGACCCTCTTGCGTGTTAAGATCAGCAGAGGGAGCTCTCTTGGTAGTTCCATTGCTCTCAGAAGGGTGGCAGAGGCCCAGAAGAGGGCAGTTGTGGTATTCACTCCCTATAGAGGTGCATCACACATTCATTATACAGCTTTCTGGGAATGCTGAAAGACACACCTGTTTACCCTCGCCTTTGACACCTGAGATGTGTGTTTTCAGAATCTACCCTACTCCTGTGACTATAATTTGTTTAAACTGTTTTGATTCTGGATTTTAGATTGTTGTAACCTGCTCCAAGACCCGGTTAAGGGTGGGTAATCAATATGATGATGATGATGTACTTCCTCCAAGCACCAGCATCAGGTGCTCTGGGGGCTGGCTCTTATACTACTCAACAAAAGTTGACATTGAATCCTAATGCAGCCTTGCAAATAATTAGCCACTTCCCTGTTTCTCCATGGTGTGTAATGATTCCTTCTGGGCAAGCAGTTAGCCAGGTGCACTGTTCAAAGCACACTGTGCTCCCAATTCCTCCAGTGCATTGAAAAGTTTTTCTAGTTATCTGGAAGGTTGCACTAATAAAACTAATGTTAACTAATAACAGACAGGTGACATTTAAGGATTTGGAATACCATAAACATATTAGATTATGTGCAATATTTTAATGCGCCATTAATAGGCATTTACCAGTAATTGCACATGTTTCAAATACCTTTCTCTCCCTCTTTCCTCTTCCGATGAATGCCCTCCCCTTTGCATATTGTAAATGGCTTACTGCTAGGGGCCCATCTCAGCTTCTGTGGGTGAAAGAGAGTGTAGTGGAAGTGGCATTGACACATACTCTGTGGCAGAGAACGTGTGTCAAGACCATGTCCGCCACATTTTGAATGTGTGTTTGCCTATTGTTCGTACAGTACCAGGTGCACAGCTGGTGCATTAGGTGGTGGTGGTAGGCATGACCCAGCCAAGGCAGGAGAGAGTTAAGCTGGTCCTTATGTCTCCTTCCATTGACATCAATGGACCTTCAAGAGAATAACATAATACGCAGATGGCCTAGAGATGATGTTTATTTCTAAGAGATAATGACATTAATGAACAATGTTGATGCAAAAATAACACTGAACAAGTTTATACAGAGCACGTGTGTATTTGTAATGTGCCTATTCTTTTCACACATCCTGTGGTTATTTTCCTGTGTGTCTGTTTTACTTAAAACACAAGTCCCTGCTCTCTTTTCTTCCCCATCCACTTCCACAACTCTCCAATAACCCAGATGCATTTGGATCACACAGTCCAGCGGTAACACAAATGTGGCATGTGGCAGTGATGGCGGTTGTTTAAAAGTCTGGCGATGGCACCCTTGGCGTTAACAGGAGGAGGCGGAGGCAGAGGCTATTGGGGCAAGCAGCCTTCGAGCACCCCTGTTCTCAGGGACTTTCCTCCCCAGGCTCAGCGGCTGTTTACCTTCGCCAGCCCGTGCAGAGCGTAGGTTTTATGCCTTCCCTTTGCCACTGTGTGTGTGTGCGGGTGTGTGTGCTAGAGACAAGCGCGCTGCAGCAAAGTCGTGCTCTGCTTGCAAGTGACCGGATTCCGGCAGCAGCGCCGTGAACGTCACTTTCCCCCTCCTACGTGCCTCGCTCGCTCCGTCTAGACTTTTTTTTTTTTTTGCTGCCGCCGCCGCTCCCCACCCCCCCGCCCAATTCAACCTGCATTACAAGGCGCTTGCCCACAGTAAGGAAAAGGACTGTTTTCGTGTTTTTCTCCTCACTTTTAAACTACTCGGATTCCTTAAAAACAACAATTGTTTAGAAATCTCCAGAGGAAACACTGCGGGGCAGGCGCAGAGCCGCCCGCCCCGTCCAGCGTCCTTGCTCCCGCTTTCTCCAAAGCGACCTGCGGCGGGAGCGATGCGGGACTAGCCGCTGCGATCAATCATCTGGGCGATTCTCCTCTGTGCTTAAACTTCCATTATTCAGCTGAATGTTAGCGGGTGGGTAGTGGTTTGGAGTTTTAAATATATATACATATACATATATATACATATATTTACATATATATATATATATACAGGTATATGTGTGTGTGTGTATATATATATACATATATATATATAAATATAAATACACGATGGACTGCGGCAAAAAAGGCACTTGAAGGAGCCCCCTGAATTCTGCAGCAGCAGGAACGGCTGGCAGTGAAGGGGCTAACCAGCAGCCCGGACTGGATCCTTCCCTTTCCTCGTCCTGGGTTTTCTCGGCTCTGCCTTTCCAAGGGACTGCAGAACAAGCGCTGGGATTTACACGAGGATTCGGTTCTGTACCCGAAGCTCCGTTTTATGTGTTTTGCAATTGTTGTATGTGCGTGGCGTGTGTGTGTGTCGCTTATTGTCTTTTGCGTTCGTTTATGTTCTCTGTATCTCTTTTTCCCACCGATTTTGGAAAATATTTCAGATGGTGGCAATTATATGTTAACTCTATTTTTTTAAGAAAAGAAAAGAAACTCACTCTTCTCTTGGGGGTTTGTGATGGGGTGGATCGGGAGGCGATGGGATCCTAAGCACTACAATCCTAAACACACACACACACACAACTTTGAAGGAAATGTCAATATAACTGTGTGTGTTGAGGAGCGAGGTGTTTTATTTGCTGCCTGGGGCTGCAGGGCGATCGATTCAAAATGCCCTTGCTGCACATCCAATGACTGTAATAAAATAAAATAATAATAATCATATGCTGTGACCTATGCGACTCCCTGGTCAATATCCCCTTGATGCTGATGATACTAGGGAGAGGCGCAGAGGTTATGGAGGATAATGCTGACCCAGCTATTTCCCTCTCCCCTTTGAATATATACCACTCTCTTCTGACATGAGGACTAAAAAGCTCCTGTTTTGCACTTCCACTTTCTTTAATACTGGCCATGGGGTGTGGGGGAGAGACCTAATGGGAAAGAAAAGGATGTTGAAAAGGATCATTCCGTAGAAATACTTTTAAGTGACAAGTCAAACCATTCTGGAAGGTAGATCCTTGTGTGTGGAAAAAAAATCAGTGGGTAAAAATGTCTCCCATTCACAGAAAAGAATGGCAGTCTCTCTCTACTAGGTAGATAGCATGCCGCAGACTGCCAGCCGCAAGAGCTAATTGTGGTATCAGTAAAACCTAATAACACACTGGCAAGTCTAATATTAAATCCCACCTCATTGTTCACTTCTATGTCAACTTCCTAAAAAAATTTTAAGTATGACTTTAAGAGAGTTGAATTGTAGAACAAACTAGAAGCGAGCACCTGCCAATTCTACCCATCTGCAGGCTCCAAGGCTTGCAGCATTTCTTCCTCTAGTAACTGTCCAAATCTGAGGATTATAATTAATGGCTGAGGTGTAAAGAAAGACCTGGGGATGGTGTGTGGGTGTCCCCCTCCTGCTGAAAAATCAAAAGCTGCACGTTCTCACTTAACCATTTTAAAGTATATGTTTTGCTGTATGCAAAAGTTGGAAAATGGATTCTTGGAGATGATGATGATGATGATGATGATGATAATTAATAAATAGACCCAAAAGATGAATTCTGTTTGTATGTGGATGTTGGTGTATCAGATTCAATCAACATACACAAACTGAGCCAATTTGTCCCTGTTTAACTACCTATGTGGCCCATTCCTAAGACTTGCTGCATCTGCAGGTGCTTAGCACCCAACACCAGCAACCTCATAGTGCTGTGCCAGTAGTGCACTGGTTTAGCCAGCATCTAAAGTGGTACACAGGGGCCTGACATTTTGCATATTTATGTTGTTTTTAGGAATTTTGGGGGGATGTTTTTAAAATTATGCTTTCACTGGAATATTCTACTTTGAAATGAAAGCTAACCACCAATTGAGACTTTCTTTCTTTCTGTCTGTCTGTCTGTCTGTCTGTCTGTCTGTCTGTCTGTCTGTCTGTCTGTCTGTCGCTAGGTACTGATACATATTCAGAAAGTATAGCTTTGAAATTAGTTAAAATATGTTTCAAAAATGCAATATTCCGTCACAAAATGCAATATTGCGTATGATGCAACTGCTGTGTTTATAGGCCAGACTGTGACCGTACCAGGCATTTCAGTGCAGCAGTTCAAAGTATTCTATAGCTCAGTTGTATGCATATTTGCCTCAGTAGTAAGGTCCATGAAATTTAATGGGGCTGATTAATGTAGGTGTGCACAGGAATGCAGCCTGAGACAAACATTTCAGACCCAGAAATTAACATGCATTGATTTAGATGTTATCTTGTCACCTGAATCCTAAGAACATTTAAGTGGATGCAAATCCCATTGATTCAGATGGGATTTACACCTGCATAATTATTCTCAGGATCATAGCCCCAGGCTATCATTCATTTATAAAATGTCTTAGTCATGATTTTAGCTACTGAAGGAGATGCATATATTAAAATATAAATATTGTATCTTCTGAAAAAATAGACATTTAATTCTTATTTTTATGTAAATGCATTAACCAGGTCATGTGAAGGCAGAAGGCAGAATTGTATGTCCAATTATGGTTGTGGGTTTTTTAAAGAAACCTTTAAATTATAAAAATTATTTAGTCTTGCTCTGAGTTACAGTGCAATCCTATACATATGTACTAAGACGTAGCTTCCATTGAATTCAAAGAGGTGTGTATAGGGTGTGTATAGGAATATTATCTTTTTGTGTGTGTCCATAGAATCAAATGTCTATCTGTAAAAGCTGTCTGTGTTTTTCTGCTAGTCCTAATCATCATTAACAGGTATATTAACTTTATTAATTTAAAAGTGTAGCACATTTCAAGTTTCTTAAACTCCATTGTATGGTAAACTGTTTTTCTTTTCTATGCACTGAAATTTGCACCAAAAAATTATATTTATGTTTATAACTTAGGTTCTGAATTAGAGAAAATAAGACTTCTAAAATATATAATTTTCCCTATTTCCATAATGGCGGTGGGGAATGGACTCTTTTTTCACACTTTGAACTTACACACTTCCTTCATGTTATACAACTCAATATATAGGTTTGATTCAACTTCTAGTTTTAAAAGCCAATTTAGAGCCAGGCATTGTAATACATAACCAGCAGTGATAAAATAACTGCTGGAACTTAGTACCTTATCTCTCCCTGAATATACAGTGGGTGGTATCCGCTGTATCATACTCCTAGTAGACAAACTGAAAACAACTAAAGTCCTTTAACCTCATTGGGAATACTCTTATTACCCAGTTTCTTTAAGGCACAAAGTTTGCCCCATTAAGTTATGGTACAGTACTTAAGGAAGTTGAAAATATGACTTGGAGATCATTGCCATTGGAAAAATGCTCTGCCATTTCTCATAGGAATTTTGTTGTCTATTTTTGAAAGTAGCAAGTATGGGGACAACTAAATAGTAACCCGCTGGGTTTGTCACTTCTTTGTTATTGGCCGGGATCATCATAATTAGGGCTGGAAGGTAGCATTCTAGATATTTTCCAGTTTTCACAAACCCATGTTGCTCTTCCATACTGTTCTTTTGGGTGAGATTATCTTGCTTATATCAGTTATCTTGTTACAATCTACATTTTTGCCTCAATTCTCGAATTTCAGATTCAATAGCATATAAAGTAGCAAACAACTATAAAAGGCAGACAAAACTAGTCGGTTCACTTTTTTTACACTGTAGCAAAATAGTCACATAAATCAGCCATTTAATCACCATAGTCCATAAATACAGTTTGCAGGAATTGTGCCTCTTAAAAACACTGTGCATTTTGAAACATATTTTACTGCAGTTTTTCTGCTTGTTTTCTTATTGCAGTGAATATGTATAAGAGCAGGCCTCAGATTACCTTATTATGTATAGATTTTTAAGCCAATTTGACAAATTTGAGTTGTACCTTGCTTTTAATTAATTAAAAAATGTAAAATTTATTATTAAATAACACAACTTTCCATAATTTTATCCTGAGGATATAATTTCTATTCGTGAAACAATAGCAAATTTTATGTAAAACAATCAACCCCATTGCTGGACTCAAAAGATTTATAACCATGCTATATGCATTGATCTACTTTTTACAGGGACAGTCCTGATTAAATACCCACATTTTTTAATGTGCAATGAAAGGTTTCATTGATTATTTGTACCAATAACTGATAAATGCTCTTAGTATAGTAATAATTAGCTTTTAGTGCTAATTATTTATAACTTGACACAATATAAAATTATTGATCTGGAAAGCAAGACCTATTGGTAGCATAAGAATACAAATTTCTAAGTGCAGATAAATAATAAATTGTAACCATTGATATGGTAGAGTTGTTTGTGAGATAGTACAGCCCTTGGCTGGCTGGCTGGCTGGCTTGTTGTTTTTAAAGCCTCTCCAAAGAAAGATGGCTTGGTGTATTTTATTGATGGTATGGTTTAATGAAGAATTATTATATTCTCCATACGCTACAATTTTTGTTCAATCTTCAAATGTACTTGTTTTTATTTTTCTTCGAAGTTACACTTGGGGTTTATCGTTTTCCAGATGGAAACTAATTTCAAAATACTACCCAAGCAGCAAACTATATGTTAGACAGCAGCTGTATATTACAATGCCTCTGGAGTGCATGATTTGCACTGAACAAGGGGCAGAAGTGAGAGAGTGATTAACAATTCCCCATTCAGTTGCTTTCTCCCTGAAACTCCCAACTGCTTTCATCCTTCAGGGATCCAGACACTTGTTTGTGAAATACAGAACTTGAGCCCTTCAGAGTTAAGGGTGATAGGGCTTCAGAGATAGGGCTTCAGAGATAGGGCTAAGTTTCAAGGGAAGGGTTCTCCAGTGAATCACCTCCTGCTGGGAATGCATTGCAACAGAGAAGGGACAATCTGGGGGTCCCATGTATGTGGCTGCAGTGTAACATGCAGTTTGCCCTTTAAACACACAAATTAGTCATTTATTAGAGCTGCTCCAGGGACTGCTGCCTACCTAGAAAAGGCTGTCTGAAGCTGCCTCCTCTATCTTCTAAGAAAAGGTTGGCATATTTTGCAGGGTGGCGTGGATAATCTCCACCTTTGAATGAGGGATGCCAAGTCTTTTGATCATAAAGGATAAGACTGAGTTTCTTTATAAGTTTTTTGTGAAGTTATGAATGAAGACATGTCTGTCCTATTACTACAAAGGCCTACTGTTTCCTATTTTGTTTGTTCCCCAATCTGGTTATTTAAGGCTGGAAACAAATGAGACCTTTATTTATAGAAATATCTCATTTGTAAAGATCAGTGCCAGCCTCCCCATAGGATAGTAGACTTCGCAAGGTTCAGTGCTAGCTACTAACACCTGCAGTGTCAAATATCAGTGCCACTATTAGCTACACACCCAGGATCCAGGTTTGGAAAAAGTTGTTGAAAGATGGTCATGCTAAAGCTTTGGGGCACTTCCAGTGTGATGGAACTGGATAACCATGAGGATGTATATAAATCATTTCAGTGTGTTATTGTAATAAGAATGTGATCCATCCAATGGTGATGCATTGAAAGAGCACTGACAGCTCTGTGGATCATGCCCCTTATGTTTATAGGACTCAAGTTCACATGTGGCAGTGGGAAAATACCAACTATTTTAATGCTGCAAATTTGTACTTTCTGGAGGAATCTGATCCAGAAAAAGATAACAATGGGCATTGGGCAGCATTAGAAGGACATTAATAATGGTTCCTAGGTATGAATCTGAAATAGTAAAATACATAACCTTCCCCTCAAATTGAGTGATGAAACATGCTCCTAGCCACAATTTATGAAGTATTTCTTTCCATGTGAATGCTGCAAGCCTGCAACTTTGTTTTGTACCCATCAAATAGTTGGGTATGTCAGTAAGATGCAGTAATTTGGTGTAATAATTTGTTGTACACTGCAGTCATAAGTGGACCAATAAGTCTTGGGTTCAAATCCTGGCATAACCATGATGCTCACTGAGTGATCTTGGGCCAGACATTATTGTTTCTCCTAACCTGTCTCACATGATCGTTGTGCTGATAGAAAAATGGGGTAATTCCTACTTAGGAACACAGGAAGCTGTCTTATATTGAGCTAGACCCTTGGTCCACCCAGTATTGGATACGGTAACTGGCAGTAAGCTTCAGGGTTTTAGGTGGGGATCTCTCCTGGCTCTCCTTGGAAATGCTGAGGATTGAACCAAGGGGCTTCTGCATTAAAAGCAGATGCTCTACCACTGAGCAATGTCCTCTTAACTTACCTGAGTTCTTTGGGAAAAGGCAAAATACAACTATAATAAATTTATGTGTAAGTCTTGTAAATTGAACTATGATTGATGTAGGCTAGTACAGTATGATTGTTATGGTATGCCCTCCCCCTTTTAAAATGGACTTTTATTTACAAATGAAAATGCAGGCAATGAAAAGGAAGGGCACAGCTTAATTAAATCACTAATTTGGGGGGAAAGGAGTCATTAGTATTTCATGGGTGGACTTGTGGGACAACTGTGTAAGGAAACCCTTCTTATTTTTATATCTCCACTTCGTTGAGGCTAGAAAACCTTTAACTGTTACAAGTGCATTTGGAGCTGGACTGACTCAAGACGATGTAACTTCTTTCATGAAATATCACATATTAGACATGATGCAACAGTGTTTCTTTTCAGCTGTGCAACTTGGATTGGCCACATCCTTATTTTATTCGATAACTACTTTGCCACAGCAGTCCATGTCTCTTTGACTATTGGTGTTGTTATTATTACCAGCAGTGGTACCCCATTGTCTGCAATTTCTACAGAATTTCTGCAGCAGCATAACTTATTAGCTTGAGAGGAACTGGTCACACTGAAGGGACGAGGGTGGCGCTGTGGGTTAAACCACTGAGCCTAGGGTTTGCCAATCAGAAGGTAGGCAGTTCGAATCCCCACGACAGGTTGAGCTCCCATTGCTCGGCCACATGACCTGGAAGCTGTACACTGGCTCGCTTGGCCAATAATGCGAAAATGAGCACCGCAACCCCAGAGTCAGTCATGACTGGGCCTAATGGTCAGGGGTCCCTTTACCTTTACCTTACAGAAAATGTGTGCCACCCAATGCTAAGAGATATTCACTGTCTCATCTGAAGCCAGCCTTTGTGTTAGTATCACCCACCAATGAAGCTCTCTTTTTTCCTGATATTTAACTTTGTCACCTTTCAATCTCCCAGCAGTCTTATAATTTAAGTTTTTTAAATTATAATCTGCCTTGTTAGGGTTATAAACACATGGGTTGTATGTAAAATTATGTTGCTGTTATTATTTTTTGTAATATTACTTCCCATAAGTAACGTTCACTATTTGCACACAACGAAGAAAAATACATTGATGATCATTTCCTGACAGCTGCACTTACCAACATGTGTGCTGTTAGGACCCAGCCTGGAACACAAAACCTACAAAACCAGTTAGATTAGAGATGAGACAGAGAGAGAGAGAGAGAGAGAGAGAGAGAGAGAGAGAGAGAGAGAGAGAGAGAGATCAAATATGATGGGTAATGAGCAACACTGAGCCTTCAGTTTCTCTGTTGCAAAAAAGAAAAAAAAGAAATTTACAAGCCTGCTTTTTTGTACCTTCAGGGAATTTTTATATATTAGGATGCTATTGTGCAGGGAAGTCATAGTACATAGCTGTTTTATATTCTGTATACGGAGAAGGAGAATAAATTGGTAGGATCGTTGCAAAGGGGCTAGCTAAATATTTAGAACTCCCCTCCCCTTTTGGTCTGAAGATCTAGCTGATAACATCCATAATTTGAGTGCTATAGTGAGGGGTTTCTCAATCTTTAAAAAATAAAATATTTAAATGAAATCAGGAGTTTAAAGTGTACAAAATAGTGAGGTGTGCCACTTATAATTGGTGATGTCATGAGAACTTTCAAATGGATGTTATAATAGTTTTTATTAAAGATTGTTGTGGCACATTTTATTGTAGATGGAAATAGAAGTACCATCTTGAGTAAAGATAACTATCTGCCTTAGTTTTTCAGTATGTACATATATCTGGAAAAGCTCTTAGTTTCTACTTTCTGCTAACAAGCATACATCAGCAAATCAAGAACTGAATGCATTATTTACTGCACTTTTGCAGTGTTAAAGTAATGAAACTAGAATATTTCTCTCTAGTAAACTCACAACGCATATAGTACTATTTTCATGTAGCTGTCTTCTATCACTAGACCATTTTATCTATCCAGCCCAACGCTTTCTACTCTAGTAGTGACACTCCAAGATATTGGGCAGAGATTTTTTAACAAGTGATGCCAGGGATTAAACTGGAACTTTCTGTACATGAACCATGTGCTTTACTACCAAGCTATGGGTTTTTCAGCCTGAAACACATTTAAACTGGTCATCTGATTTCCATCAAATTTGACTTTGAATTAAGGGAGCTGTTCTAAGCTCCCAGGTAGAACATCTGAGGAGCCATTTGATGCTGTGGACCTCCCTTATCAACAAAAGAGAACTGCTTATGCTGCTACTGTATATCTAAAACTGTTGTTTAAGCAGTCCTTGTGCAAAATTACGCTTTCAAATCTATAAAGCAACATGAATTAAGGGGCAAGCAAGTGCCTTGCAAGCAAGTCCCTGTAGCTATTGCACATTATAGGCTGCATCTCACATTGTATAATTTGGACCTAAGTAAGTCAGTTGATTATAATGGGTCTACTCTGGGTATGAGCTAGTCACAAACCATGCAAAGAATTTAGAATTAGCCTCCATAGAATGGCCATTACTGGGTGATAAACCAAAGACCCTCTCAGATGAAAACAGTTTTAAAATTTTAATAAATAACAGAATTATAGACCATCAAAAGTATATTTTTTAGAGCACTGATAATGTTCAGTATGACTGCAAAGCTGTTGTTTTTCAATTGCTCTCTCTCTTCTCCTGTTCTCTGTCTTAAAATCAGATAATCACCATCATTTGAATGTGCAGTTATGTTCAATCTATTTAGCAGCTAAATTAAACTGTTTAGCTGAACTAGTGCAGTAACACTCCACAACCTCCATATGTTTTAGACTACAACTCCCATCAGGCATTGAGAGTTGTAGTCTAAAACACCTGGAGGATATCAGGTTGGCAAAGGATGCTCTACAACTTTGTGCAGTGATATCTTTATGTGGCATCCTCTCTCAGCTTACTCTCTGCTATAAATGCACAATGCTAAACGGTGTCTTAAAAATACAAAACATATATGGTTTTAAACTAATATAGATTTATCCCCAGCAGAAACTTGTGTTGGTTAATATGTAAATTTATCTGTAATGCAAGATAATTTCTGTCTAGACAGGCCCTACAGACATGTTCTGAAACTCTACCCCTACAAGAGATTTATTTTCATTCCAACAGAATCAGGTGCAACAGTTTGTTTCATTAGGCAAAGTGGCACATTGTGTTGGTAGAATTGTGGGGGCAGCAACTGGCCAGTGTCTTCAAAATGTTGACTAAATAGGGACTGGTCTTTGGTTTTTATAGAATTAGAAATTTCAGTTGGCATGCTGTAGCTATGCTGTGCATACACAATGCATGTCCCCTCTGATTTTCAGAGCTCTGAAATCCCTCAAAGGTTCTCAGCAATAACCTTCAGCAGCAGCTTGGTGAAAATCCTTCTTTATATGCCTTAGCTTTCCCCAAGCTCCATGGTGCAAGGCTTCATTTCCTTGCAACTGTTAGCATAGCTCCATCAGAAGTCAGTGGAGCTACAGGAGCTAAAAGTGCAGCCGAGAGAGCTCAAGAAAGAGTGGTGAGAGAAAACAGTCTGGCCCAAGCTATGCTGTAAGAAAGGCTGAAAAGAATTTACCGTAAGTGGGGCAGGGGGATAGAGAACATTGGTGGGGCCAGTGGCTACTAGAAAGGATCCAAGACTTACAGGCACCTTACAGGGACCACAGAAAAACATGGAGGAAAGGATAAAGGTGCTTGACTTCAGAGTGATCTTGACGCTGGAGTTGTTGCAGTTCTGGTTGAAGTACCCAGGGCCAGAATCAATGATGTGTTGTAGGATCAGTTGCAGCTTAGTCTGCTAATGTGGACAAGGTGCTGACCACATGCCCTCTTGACTCATGTCCCTTGTGACTTTTAAAATCTAGCACAGGGGGTCTGATTGGCTGGGTCCAGAGCATGGTTAATGCTTCATTGTGTGAGGGGGTGTTCCCTGCTGCCTTGAAAGAGGCAGTGTCACAGTCACTATGCAAGAAACCAGCTCTGTATTTTTTAGACTGGAACAACTATCAACCAAAATTAAAAAAGTCCTTCCAGTAGCATCTTAGAGACCAACTAAGTTTATCATTGGTATGAGCTTTCGTGTGCATGCACACTTCTTCAGATACAGAAACAGAAGTCACCAGACCCTTATATATAGTGAGAGGGTGGGGAGGGGTATTACTCAGAAGGGTGGTGGGAATGGGTGATTGGCTGATAGGTGTGGTAAACCACCCTTTTGAGTAATACCCCTCCCCACCCTCTCACTATATATAAGTGTTTGGTGACTTCTGTTTCAGTGTATATGAAGAAGTGTGCATGCACACGAAAGCTCATAGCAATAACAAACTTAGTTGGTCTCTAAGGTGCTACTGGAAGGAATTTTTTTATTTTGTTTCGACTACGGCAGACCAACACGGCTACCTACCTGTAACTAGAACTATCAACCAGTTACAAATACCCCTTTTGGGGGGAAGGTGATGAAGAAAGTTGTGGTTTCCTCTTGTGCTTGATCTAAAAGCTAGTTAGAGCAGAATACCCTGAAATGATTACTGACAGGAGTGAGACTTTATCAGCATAAGGGGACCCGGAAGTGTTTACTTCCGGGTTCCGCCGTGTGCACATGCGCAGAAGCGTTCTGTGCGCTTTGCACGTGTGCAAAAGCGCCATTCGGGCTGCATACTTTTGGGGGTGCGAACGGCACCCCGAAACGGATTGAGTACGCAACCCGAGGTACCACTGTATAACACTTCTGCTCAGAGACCTGCATTGGTTTCTGATATGCTACCAGGTGAAGTTCAAAGTGATGCTATTAGTATATAATGCCTTGAACATCTTGGGACCAGTTTACTTGTTGGATCATATTGCCTGATTTGTGCCCACTTGACCACTTAGATTTGTGGAACTGGCATGGTTACATATGCTGCATAATACTTGTTCTGCATCTGTAAGAAATCAGTGCTTTAGCGTGGCAGCACCTCCACCTTGGACCTCCCTGCTGATTGACTTCAGGTAGGTACCTTCACTGTATTCTTTTCAGCCCCTGCTGAAAACATTTTGTTTAGGCAAGCCTATCCAGACATGCAGAATGTTAACATGTGTTTTAATCTGGTATTTAGCTTATTGTTTATTTTTATTCTCTGAATGTTTTGAATAGTTTTAAACTGTTTTGAACTGATAATTTTTATTGTTTTGTTCTTTTTGTAAACTGATTTGAGCGCTTATTACAATCAAATGATATAAAAATATTGTGAAATAAATGAATACAATTTAACCTTCCATATAAGCACTATCACTTTGCTCCACAGTGTCCTTCTTACAGTTTATAACAGAAGTTTTAATTCTATTCTTTAATTGCTGAAGTAAAATAAGTTAACAAGAATACACATTCTGCTCTTTGGATAGTGGTGAGCTGAAACAATTCGTACCATGCCTTAAAGGTATATTAGCAACAATCAAAACTTTAGACTAACATTTTGGATAGTGAGTTTTAATTTTTTAACAATGCTTGCTTGATCAATTCAGTAGAGGATGGCAACATTTTGATCCCAGTGGACAGAAGATATAAAATATGAGCAGTTCAGGTTGGTGTGATGTATGTGCAAACTTTAGAATGTTATTGCACTCTTAACCTTGGAAATGGAAGGAGAATTTCAGGAATATATAGTGATCAATGCATATTGCCAGTTGTGGAAATAGCCAATTATCAACAATGTAACTTTTCAGCCATGTAATTCAAGATTCTGCCACCACTCTAATAATTATAATTTTACATAAACCCAATTACTCCAGTGCACTTTTACCTATTTTAGATCTTCCAATTTGATTAGAGCTGACCAGAGTAAAATAAATAAATCTCTAAACATTTGAGCTTCAATAACAATTTTTTTCAAGATGAAAAAGATGTAAAAGTATAAAGAAGGTGAACATTGCCTTACAATGGCTTTAGTCCTAAAACTTGCCAAAGTTACTAAGGCAACCACATCTCCCAGCCTGCCAATCTACCCTCCCAACGCCTACTTTTCAGCCATTCATGAATCCCCCTGTGCCATTTCCTTTGAGTTGCGCCAGTACTGCACCATCACATATGCACACCATCCTCATATTGCTGCCTAATCACCAATGCTTTTTTCTAACCTGGATATGGTCAGTCTGGAAGAAGATGCAAAGCACACTCCTGTCATCCATTCATGACAAAAAATACTGTTGAAACAATTGCTGTCACAGGAATCGGCATTAATAGAGACGAAAACAGTAGCAGGAACAAACAGCTAGTGCATGTCCAAATGTCCTCATGCTCCATTTCTAAGAGTCAAACTAATACCCCACTCCGCATGTCCAATAGATGGGACAACCTCTGGACTGTGGCTGGTACTCTTTGTTGATAAGCAAGACCTGCTTACTTTCAGTAAGACATACCAATTTAATAATAATAATAATAATAATAATAATAATAATAATAATAATAAGATCTAGAACAATTTTACATTTTAAATATTGAAGGCAGGATGCAAATAATGATATGAGAACATAAGAATGGTCTCCTAAATCAGATCTAATGGTCCATCAGGTTCAGCATCTTGTTTCCACGAAGGCCAATTAGATGCTTTTGGGAAGCCCCCAACACTCTGGCCAGTTGCAATGGGCCAATTTTATTTTATTTTTTGAACTTTTGGGATTCCGCCCCCACCCCACAAGTTTGTTGTTCTGCACACAGTTTCTCCTGTATCTGTTGCTAACTCATTGTGCATGGATGGTGCCTACATAAGGATCCACACTTGTGGAGTATATAGCAGGGGTCAGCAACCTAAGGCCCATGGGCCACAAGCGGCCCATGGGGGTCGTTTAACCGGACCACGAGCCGCCCCCAAACCAAGCCGCCCGCTCAATGAGTTCCCACGCACTGTGCTAAACCAGGGGACTCACTTCCACGTGCAGTGCGGGGACTCACTTCCACGGCGCTAGAAATCGTGCCTGCGCAAACGCAGATGCCGGAAATCGCAGGCGCACACACTCAGGCGTGCATGCGATCTCGCCAACGGAGGGATCTCCGCTGGAGTGAACCGGCCCAGGCGAGGTAAACCTTGCCAACCCCTGGTATATAGGATAAATATGTTCAAGTTTTTATAACTAGGATTCAGCAGAACTCAATATAGAGTTCATGGACTACAATATAGGACATTATGCATGATTGCTAAATCAACTTTCATCATGACAAAATATTGAATAGTCTCCATTTCAGTGTCTATTACATTAAAAATCCAAATTATTAAATGGGGGGAAAACAATGAAACATTCAGAAGTGCGTGAATTCCTTATCTCTACCCAACATACTGCACTTCTACATTGTTCCTTCATAATGTGAACATAGGTGCAGATAATGCCTTCATGCTATATCTAATAAGAACCTATCAGATATCAGTTCAATCTATTTGTTCATGTAGCACAGTATTGACCACTAGAGGACAGCATAGTGGGGTAGTGGTGCTTACCTGACCTCCTTGCACCTGCGTCGCTGCTGCTTACTGGATGGGATCAGCGCATGGCAGGAAAAAAATGGTGTTCCAGCCAGTTCGTTCACCCCCCCTCCTTCCTGGCAAGCAGCAGCGACTCAGCAGCCAGATGTTTGGGTGAGTGCCACTGCCTCACCACACCATCCAATCCAGTATTGGTATTGTCTCCTCTGCTGGTAAAATCTTAGAGCTGAGTAGGGCTAAAACAGGAAACCCCAAACTTGGCCCTCCAGCTGTTTTGAGACTACAATTCCCATCATCCCTGACCACTGGTCCTGTTAGCTAAGGATGATGGGAGTTGTAGTCCCAAAACAGCTGGAGGGCCGAGTTTGGGGATGCCTGGGCTAAAAGATCCAAGACCTTAAAGGAGGATCAAAGAATAATTTGCAAATGATCAGTGTTGTGTTTTACAATGCCACTGAAACAAGTTAGCCAACTAAACAGTATTTTCTGCATTGAGATTTTCTCTCTATTCCAAACTCCTAATGCAGGGGTCTTCCAGATGTTGTAGGACTCTAACTTCCACCAGTCCCAACTAGCATGGTCAATGGCCAATATTATCTGAAAGGCCACAGGTTCCTAAGCTCTGTCCTAATGCAAGGCACAGTTACTCCATCCACTTGTATGCTAGTCACAATCATAATGGGATCACATGTCACAAGCATAGAACAAGTTTTCTGCAGAAGACCACTTGCAAAGCAAATTTCTGTGAACAAGCCAAACCTCATATTGCAGGGGCAGACACAGAAGAAAGAAAAAGAAAAGACAAGATTTAACTTGGAACAAAATTTCTTCTCATGGAGTTGCCTGATTTGCTACAGAATTCCACTGCTGGAGAGGAACAAGCTGCCATGCAATTTAAAAAGCATTGTATTCAGGGGCGTAGCCAGGATCAAAACTAGGCAGGGGGGGAAGCCATGGTCATTCAGGGGCGGGGCCAAGGCATGGGAGGGGAGGGGCGGGCCACGAAGTGGGAAGATGGGCGGGGCTACAGGGCCAGCGGGCTCGACAATATTGCGGCGGCAGCAGCAGCGGCCACCTTGTGCTTTTGGGGATGGCAGCGTCGGCGGCTACCCTGCTTGGCTGGAGAGGACGGGTCGGGCAGGCGAGAGAGGGTGGCAGGGCGGGCGAGGGCGAGGCAAGGCACGGCCGCAGTCACGACAGCTCCGAGGCATTGCTGCATATCAGCATAATATTTCAACCATGTCATGGGTTCAAGCCCCACCTTGGGGAAAAATTCGTGCATTGCAGAGGGTTGGACTAGAAGACCCTTGTGGTCCCTTCCGACTACAATTCTATGATTCTATTGATATATTACCATAGCATATGCATCATTCTGCTTTCTTGAATTGTCCTACTCCTAGGCATAGCAGCCAACTCCTAGAGGCCTAGGTGCCTTCCCACCCCCCCAATTACTGGTAAATACTGTATTTGAAAGAGTCAACCACCCCATGTTGATGGGCTTTCTATGTGGGGCTTATTCCCCCCCCCCAGTATTTTATTCAGGATGGAAGAGGGAGGGAAGGAAGGAAGAAATAGAGAGAGGGATAACTCACATTTGTGGGTGCCTCTGGGTGACGCTGTGATGCTGGAACTCTGCAGCAAGAGGAAGGAGCCTTGTAAGCAGCTTTCTCTCTGCTTGAGTTACAGCAGGCACGTCCAACAGGTAGATTGTGATCTACCAGTAGATCACTGGATGTCTGTGGTAGATCACTTTTAGATCACTGGCACCCCTAAAAAAAGCTCACCCAAAATTTTTCTCCTACCTAAAAAAAGCTGAACTATGACCTGAAGCCCTAAACAAAAATGGGCCTCCCTCCCTCCTAAAAGAAGCTCAACAAGTTTGACCTAAACCTCCAAAAACAGGGCTTCCCTTCCTTAAAAAAAACTCAACAGCTTTGACCTGAACCCCCCAAAAGGGGGTAGATCACTCCCAGTTTTTAACTCTGTGAGTAGATCAGAGTCTCTTGGGAGGTGGCCACCCCTGATTTACAGTATACAGATGCAGGAGGAGGGGCAGACTGGAACACCACTGCTTTTTATAAACATCACTGTGTCTATCAAAGCTACAGCCCCTCTTTCCTTATTCACTTCCTTTTAGCCTTGCAGAGCCACCTTAGTCAATGCATCCTCATTAAATCGCCAATAGAACTCTTAATGCGATCCCTGAATGCTCATTAACAACTCCCACTGAAGAACAATAGGGTGAAGTGGTCAGCTATCAAATCTTGCCTGAAAGGCAATGGAAAATCTGCTCCATTGTCTTAACTGCTTAACTACCGGTAGCCACTTTGCTTTATTTATTTGATGTGTTTTTGTTACAGCTGTGTTCCTGCCCCCCCCCAGCAAGCGGAGACCGAGCTGTTCTCGCTAAAGCAAAGCCCTTTCCACTTCAGTTTTTGGAGGGGGAAAGTGCTGGTTATGGCCTGTAAAATACATTAATTTTTTGCTTCTAGGGGGGGAGCTGCCCCCTCCTGCCGCCCTGCCTACGCCCATGATTGTATTTGCATTCTCTCCTAGATATGCATGCCTCAAACCTTAAATATGCTGATCTGTGAGACCCTACACACAAACAAGACTTGTCCACCAAAGGAGAAACCTTCCTGATATAAACAGGCCAAAATAGCATCACAGAAACTGAGCATTAGGCACATTGCAAGCAGTAGTTTTAAAAGAATTTCAGTGAAAAAATTGTATTACACTAACAGATGGTTGAAATCCTTTAGTGGTCTGTTTTTACAGGTACTGTAGATACTGGACATTTTGCAACTACTTTTCAAGTTGAATGGTGTAATGAATGAATGAAATGACCAAAAGACTTTGGAAAGAGAGAAGTTACTTCTAGAACTGCATGATTGTGTACCCATTGGTTTCCAGGGGCGTAGCCAGGATGAAAATCAGGGGGGGGCAAGGGGCGGGGGGCAAGGGGAGGGGAGCAAGGGGCGGGGCCACATCCCCCTCCGCGATAGGAAGGGACGAGGGGGAGCCAGGATCAGCCCGAAATCGGGCTGCTCCGACTCCCTCCTCCCCCTCCGCGATAGGAACGGACGAGGGGGAGCCAGGATCAGCCCGAAATCGGGCTGCTCCGACTCCCTCCTCCCCCTCCGCGATAGGAAGGGACGAGGGGGAGCCAGGATCAGCCCGAAATCGGGCTGCTCCGATCCCCTCCTCCCCCTCTGCAATCGCTGGGGCAGGTGGAGGGAAAGCCCCAGAGCCGCGCAAAGCGGTTGCCTGGCTTTCCCTCCGCCCGCCCCACAGCCAGCCGGCTAGAAGGGACGTCTCCCTTCTCCCTTGCTGGCTGTGGGGCGGAGGGAGGGAAAGCCAGCCAAACGCTTTGCGCGGCTCTGGTGCTTTCCCGCCGCCCGCCCCACAGCCAGCCAGGGAGAAGGGAGACGGCACCGGGCGGGCAGTGGGGCAGGCTGGCCAGTGGCCCTGCTTCTTGGGGGGGGGCAATTGCCCCCTCCTGCCCCCCCTGCCTACGCCCATGTTGGTTTCAGTGGTGCTTCTTCCCAAACACTTGCGCTTAAAATTTAAGAATTATTCAGATAGTTTCCTCAAACACACACCATGTGAATTAATGGAAACAAGTCCATTAATTGCAATGAAACTTACTTCCAAGTAATGGGTAAAACTGATGGGATCCCATCCGGTGGAAGCAACCAGAGTCTAGGCTCTAGGGCAGGCTTCCTCAAACTTCGGCCCTCCACATGTTTTGGACTACAGTTCCCATCATCCCTGACCACTGGTCCTGTTAGCTAGGGATCATGGGAGTTGTAGGCCAAAACATCTGGAGGGCCGCAGTTTGGAGATGCCTGCTCTAGGGTCTATGGAGCATTCTTGTGCAAGAGAGGATTTTTGACCCCTTAAGTGGCAAGCCTACGCCTCCTTACCTGGCTGGGAGCAATTCCCAGCGAACTCAAAGGGGGCCACTTCCGAGTAAATGCACCTAGGATTGAACAGTGCATGCACTATTCAGCTAAGGGAACCGGTGTCAGAATATTACATTTCGGGAGAGACCCGTCCTGCGCCGTGCAGCAAATCTGCAGTCGCCCATTGACACCCCACCCCCGCGTGCCTCTTGCTCCTCCTCCCCTTCCATTCATCCCTGCAGAAAGGGCTCGCACTGCGCAGAGAGAGAGCGCTCCCCTCCTTTTCTCCTTCCTTCCTGCTGCCGCTGCGGTGTTTGGAAGGAGGCCTAGTCTGCTGGCAGCGCTTTCCCGGCCGGAGCGCGCACTGAAAGGAATTCCTGAAGCCGCGATTGGCCCAGCGCTGGCCTCCGTGAGAACGGACCTCCTCCCCGTGTGTGTGGCTCCTATGCAAATTGCAGCGATTGCGGAAATCAGCGGGCTGGGAAGCGGGGGAGGGGATGTCTGTCGAATCGATTGCAACTTCTGCAAAGTCTAACACAATCCAACGCACACAAGGCAAAGCCAGGGAGAGAGAGGGAGACACACACACACACAGAGAATCTGAGAACCCAGCCAACCCGACTTGGATCGCTTTCAAAAACAGAGAGGCTAGAGAGAGTCCATCACAAATCTTTTTAATTCGGAAGGTGTCATTTATTTATTTATTTATATTTATAAAAGCTTACTCCGCAGCTTGGTAATTAACTACCTTAAAAAATTCTTCCTGATTTTCAGTTGTTACAAGTTTAGTTTATTTATTTTTTATGGAAAAGAGCAACGTGTGAGAACTAATGATGAAGCCCATTGACTCGACCTTTTAAAGTTTCTCACGTACTCTTTATTTACATTGCAATGGTACGTGAACGCGTCTTCTTCAGCCTTTTATTTCCATGCTTTCAAAAACAGAAAAGAGAATGTGGTTGACGTGAGGTTTTAATGGCTATTGTATTGCAGGTGTTTGCTTTGTAACCTGTTTTAATTGCTGCAAAGTAAGGTTTAACGGACTGCGTTTGCCCGTGTGCGCACTATATACAGTACCAGATAAGAGGCAGAGTGGGTGGGTTTTGTGCGTGCACTAGACTCCCCCCCGCCCCCCCCCCAGCGATCTGAGAAAACCGCTGAGCTTGCTCGGTGTAACCCCCCCCCCCCCAAAAAAATCTGTACGTGCTCAGCTCTGTAAAAAGACGTCTGGGATCGGCAGCCAGCCCAACACAAAAGGAAGCGTCTAGACTAGGGATGTAACTGACAACCCCATTCTCTAATCAATGTAGCAAATGTCTTTGATGGACTAGAGCGCCATCCAATAAGAGAACAAGCTGGATGTTGTAATGTTCGAAATATTCAAAGTGGAAGGAGGTGGGAAAGAGCGAGTGGCGTTCGTTCGTCCCTCCTTCTTCTCTAAAGTTCTCTCTGCTCGGCGCAGTTGGTATCTGTCAAACCAGCACAGAGCTACAGTATATAATACATTTGGATTTTGCTGGGAGATCTGTAATAACAAAAACAAGTTTTCTCTCAGTGAAAGTGCATGCCGCGCGATCAGTTCTGCTTAACATTACATTCACTTTGTGCTCTGTGATTGAAACCCTTGAGCATTTCTGCAGCAACCTTGTCCCAAATTTATACTCTGCAGTCGATATTTCATATGAAGGAGAGGAGATGACACCAGTGAGTCTGTCCCCCCCCCCCCTTCTGACTGCACTGTTGTTTTTGTTTGTTTGCTATTTTATTCTGGTGTGTTCCGATCATCTCCTGGTTCGAACCAGTGTTACTCGCGACTGGGGGCATCCTCCTAAGATATAAAAGTGCTTTGGAGGAATCGAGGGTCCGCCCCCCCCCGTTAACCTGATTAGAGGTCCCACTGATTGCACGGGGATTTACTCCCAAGTAGGGATGATTATGATGGAAGTCTTCAAAGTGCTTTGGAGGACCCTGCCCTGTTGAATTCTTCTTTCTTCATGGTCTCTGCTGCAAACTATGCTTCTGTGCTTGACCGTTTGATGAATCCCTCGAACGTGTGTATGCACTACGTATTGGGTAGGCACGTCTGGAGTTTGTTTGCCCCCCCCCCAATTCATTTACTGGGACCAGTCAAAGATAAAACACTTCGAACTCTCGTTATTTATCTGAGCTGCAGTTTTAAGCACCCACTTGACTCGCGTTTAAATCAGTGGGACTGAGAAGTGCTGAACTCTGGATCTCATCCAGCGAGTGAAATTTGCTTATGTAGGGAACAGTGAGGAAGGATTGTGAGAATTGTAAGATCCGTGTGTGTGAGATAGAGCGTAAACGCGCGCATGGGTAGGTAGGTGGCATAATATATTCCCTCTCTTCTCTTTCCTCCTTCCTGCACTGAACTCGAGAGAATTGGGAGAGGTAGAACATGCTGGTTGGGAGCCAGGCTGGCTGTCTTTCTCTGGACCGGAGCTCTCAGTAGAAACCAAGTCCAACATAACCAACCACACACTTGCGCTCGAAATAGCCTCTGGCAGCCCTTTCCGGTGTAAAACCCTCGCCTTCAGCCATGCAGGAGGTCCTCTTGAGTCTTCTCTGGAAGAGAGCTGGCCAGGGCCAGGATATGGGCTTTCCGAAACGCTTCGGGAACTTCACTGCAGAGTCCTTAAGCCCGCTCTTTTAAAGCGGAAGTTTGGACGTCTTCGCCCCGGGCAATGGACGCCAACGGTGCCCCCAGTTTCTCAGCGGCCAGGGCGCTCGAGTAGGCAGATCTCGCTTTAAGAGCCAAGGCAGCGAAATCCCCACTAGAAAAGTAGCTGCGAGGAAACTACCCCGCTCTGACATTTTTTGCGGGGGGGGGGGAGACCACTCCCAATTGCTTTAAAGTAAAGAAAACGGCAATTGGGGGAGGGGAATGGCATGGAAAGTATCGATCATTAGTCGTGACTTCAGATGTCATTTGCCGGTTGTCGAGCGGTCCTCCAAAGCGACTCTGCTCCGGAGTAAGCTCCCGCTTTCGACCGGCGGAACTAACCCTGAGGAAGTGGTTTAAAGATCTCTCTTGCCTAAAAAGTTTTTAAATCATATTAATGCGATTTCCCGTTAAGTCTCTCCTTGATATATATTCAAGATGGTCCGTATAAGTGAACCCTCCGCGACGTAATTTATATATCTAAGAGGATTTCACCGAGGCTGGCGAGGTAAAAGTTTCTGCAAATAAAACATGGCAAATGCAATGCCGGGCAGCGTGCCAGGTAGAATATGGATAGGAGGAGGGCTCACGGCAGAAAGTCTCTTCACAGAGAGACATATACCATTTCACGGTAGCAGCAACAGCCTATAGCACTTTTCGAAGTTCCCCTTTTAAAGAGACAATGTTGGCTTCAGTCAGATCTTCGTCTGCAATGTTTTTAATGAAGCGGGATCCTCTAAGTGTATTTGACCGCCCCCCCCCCCGCCTCTCCCGCTTCTTGTTATATCTCTTTTTATACCCTCGGGACAACGGACTTCCCCTCCTCCCCTCTGTGGGGGAATCTTCCTGAGGAAACCTTTTCTGGGGCTTGAAGCAAGGTTTGCGCCTCTTTTGAGGAGGAAAACTTAAAGTTTATATTATATTCGTGGCTTGCCCAGCTACACACTCGTGTGTGTGTGTGTGTGTGTGTGTGTGTGTGTGTGTGTGTGTGTTTATGGGGGATCAAGAGGGCGCGCGCGGATGTGAGAGCATTTTTGTGTAGGCTTCTCAGGAGGGGGTGGGGAAGGCGAGGAGGGAGCGGATGTGCAAAGGCTCAGTGCCTGAACTTGGATGCAACGTCTGCCTAGAGGGCGCAAACAATCATCCCACGTCCAAAAGTCTTACGAAGGGCGCCAAAAGTTACTTAAGATAATATTCCTAACCACAAAGAGCTGGAAATCATACGGCAAAGCCGTCTGCCAGCGACGGCAGCGGAGCCAAGGGCCCGATCCTGCCTCGCTGACAAATTAGCCTTCCCCTGTCTGCTTTGTGAATTAAGGGAAATCATAAAGCATCTCCCTAAGCATTCATAGTGTGTGTGTGTGTGTGTGTAGTATGTATGTATGTATGTATGTATGTATGTATGTATGTATGTATGTATGTATGTATGTATGTATGTACAGTATGTTTATGGGATGAATACACACACAGAGAGAGGGAATTAATGTTTCATGGCACGTGAGACTGGGAAAAGGTGAAAAACATTAGTATATGTGTAAAATGCTTGTGTTCTCTGTTGCTAAAACATATCCTACAGACATTTGGGTCTTATAAAGTACCATTCCCAGCTAATTTGTCTGCCTAGTCATGCCACCATTCACGTTATTCGCACAACTATGCTGAAAAGTCAGGCAGGGCTATAAATCTGTGGCTAAAGCAGTGGTGCATTTACTGCCGTGTTCACATTCCGCTGTCAGTTTCAGGACAAACACCCCTTTCCCAGTGTTTGTAGCAGCATTGCTGTACATTTTGAACACCTTGTGCATGGTGGCAAATGTGGTGACTGGTTGGCCTAGCCTGGCTAAGTGTAGGCACATGCAGGACTATCTGACAACTGCTATGTGCTGAATTGGTTGTGGGAGCAGGCAGTATGCAAACAATATGTAGGGGGCACAAAGGAGGTCAAGGTATAACTGCCATTGGACCACCAGCTACTCTTGAGAGGGGCAGATGAGTAAAAAAAAGGAAAGACATAGCATGCTAGGGAACAAATTGAAAGTCATAAATCATAAGTAAGGTGTTTTTTTAAAAAAAAAATCAGTACTTTTGTCATTTCTCTTTCCTCAGTGTTTTAGCTTTTTGTAAGACTGTCAGCCAGAAAGTTCTGTCAAGGAAACTCGGAAAACTGAGAGATCCCAGCAAATGTTTAGTTGGGTGTGTTTCTATGTCATTATATAACTGACAGGTATTGGGCCATTCTTTTTATTCTTTTTTAAAAGGTATGAATGAAAACTGAAGGTAATTTTGCACTTAGCTTAGACATCTGCAATCCACAAATGATAATTTTAGTGAAGCACTCAATTTGGGAAAAGGAAGGGCCTCCAGGAGATAAAAGTGATATAGCGACTTAGGCCTACTCCCTTAATAGCCTTGGGCAATGTATTTTCCTGTAAAAAGTTCTTGCAGTATTTTAAAACATTCTTAAATTTGAAACACCTAGATCTCTGGTCCATATCAGAAGTCATGCATGCTAAATGTGGTATGTCTTGTGGTATTCTCTTCCTCTTTACGTGGTTTGGTTTGTTTGTTTTTTAAATTTATGAATGGTTGTGGATATGCAAGTGTCTGAAAGCTGCAGCATTTGGGGAAATGAAAGGAAGACCAGAGAGGATGCCACTTAGGAGACTGAAGAAAGACTAGAGAGAAAATGTAAGACTCAATAAAAGAAAAGTTGTCTGACTGGAAACTTTCCAAACCCCCAAAACCAAACCTTTCTTGTGCCAAAACAATGCATTATAAGATGAATAAAGGACAGAAGGCTCAATTCAAAGTTAAGCAACTTTAAGTAGTAACTTTATTGCTTGAGTGTTGCAGTGCAGTTTTGAAGCTGTGCATTATTAGTAAAATAAGCATCCTTGGCTATATAATGCCCCGAGTTTTGTTTTTGTAGACAACATTCATATGCCAAGAGCTAGAAAGTTCTGAACAAATGTGTTTGGCTCTGCTCTCAGCTGGTGATCATGCTCTCATACAAGGCAGTCCATACAAATATACTGTATCCACAATTATTAGAAGCTGCGCACTAATGCCTTATTAGCCCTCATATTTAAACAAAACAATGTAGAAAGCCCCACCTATTAGAGCTTTACTTGGGGCACGATTTCTGGAAAAACAATTTGCAAAGTTTCAAATCCACAGTGCGCTGCGACTTGTCTGCCAGCCCTTAGAAAAATGCTCTATCTCTGTATCTATATGCTTTCTATGGGTGCTGCTGCTACTGTAATATTTCGGAAAGCCTCTTTCCGCATGAGACGAATGGCTAAAGTTTAGTCCAAAGTCCTTAAGACGATCTCCTTGAAGGTCTTGTGGATGGGGGTGGGGAGAGAAGTGGGGGTGGGGGAGAGCGAGAGCGTTCGTGGAGGGGGAGGGGAGCGCGAAAGCGGCAGAAATATGGAAAAGTAGTTTTGTTTGCTTAAGCACATCCTGCAGAGCCTCTCGCCGCTCGGGAGCCCTGCCTGCAAACGGCTCCTGCTGCCTGCGCTACCCAGTAATGCACTGAGAGCCTGGGATCGGGAGGGCTGGCCGAGCAGTAGCACCGCAGCCCCCCTCCCCCGGGCAAGGCAGCGAACGAGCTGCTGCTGCTGCTGGCGGAGCGGTGCAGAGCGGAGCAGCAGCAGGAGCAGGAGGCGCGCGGGCAGGTTCCCGGGGAAGCTGGAGGGAGCCGGGCGCTGTCGAGAGGCTGCCCGGGCTGCGAGCGCGGGGGGAAGTGCGCGCTATGCCTTTAACGCCCGGGCACAGGAGACATGTCTAGCGTGTAGGCTAGGGAAACTCTAGGCGGGGTTAAAGTTCAGCTCATGGAGCTGATCAGCGCTGCTGGCTGCAGTTGAGCAGAGTTGGAAATGTGAAAGCAAGAAGCAGGCTCGGCTCTTCCCCCCTCTTTCTCTCTCTCTCTCTCTCTCTTCCTTCTCTCTCCCTCCCTCTCTCCCTCCCTCCCTTTCTCTCTCTCTCTCTCCCTCTCACTCACACACCTCCAAGCCACAACCCCCCCCGCAGCAACCATGTATTCTCCTCTCTGTCTTACCCAGGTAAGAAGCTTCTTCGGATTCATTGGGGGGGGGAAGGGGCTTCTCTGTCCGTCTATCCGCCCGTCTGTCTGTCTTGGCCGGGGGTTCGGGAGAGCCTGGCGGCGGGAGGGGGGCGCAGAGGGCGGGAAGGCGAAATCCCGCGGGCGGAAAGTAACTTTTCTTTCCCACTCGCTTGCATTCCTGCTCTTGCACGGCCATTTGTATCTACACATGGCTAATGGCGCCTCGTTATTAAGGGTTTAATTAATATTGGGGTGCGCAGACGTGTCTGCCGGAGGCAAGGGGGATCTGGCGGAGGCGGCGGCAGGGGGTCGCGCCGAAATCCCGGGTATGTGTGTTCGTGTGCGCGCGTTCGAGGACGATCTGCACGTGTTTCGCAGTAGTGCAACCCCATTACATGCTTGGTCATCTGAAATCAATACTCACTGTTTGTGCTTCCGAGGCGACGAATGCATGCAAATGGAGCAACACACGACACAGACACAGTTAGATGCTTTCTGTTTTGTTTTAAAGTGTAGCAATGAGTAGCTGCGTGCTGCATGCATCTCCCCCCCCCCCAATTGCTCGAGCTGCATTGCTTTACCTCCCCAAACTCCTCGCACACTTTTTGTTCAGCAGCCTCGAATTTGTGTGGTTGGTGCTTTTGCAGCGGCTCCCACGGTTTGAGTCCCAGGCGGAGACGTAGTGCCAGAGAGAGATGCATTGCACCTATGCCTAGGGCTCTGGCCCTTCCAGACATTGCACGGGGTTTTTGCACGGCTAGCTGGAATGTTTCAGGAACCCCCGGGCGTTTCTTAGCCGGAGCCCCGCGTTGCTGCTGCTCCAATTCCTGCTGCAGCGCCTCCTGCAGCGCCTGCCCTCCCGCTCCTCTCGTGCACCAAACCCAGCTCGGGATCCTCGGCGGGCACTGCAGCCCTTGCATGTCCCTGCCCAGCGATCCCAGCCCAGAGCTGCCTCCCCGGCTGCCTCCAATGCGCCTTGTCACTTGCTCGGGTGTCACGTTCGCCTGGGGTTCTTTACTTTGGGAAGTTGGGCTTGCAACGTCCTGCTTGGAGAAAGGGGAGGCGGGGAAGGCAGTTTCTTCTCGCATAAAGTTGCTCGATCCCTTTTGTTTGCAACGCAGCAGCTCTTAAGTTCTTCGTGGGCTGGCAATAATTTCGGACCTGATTCCCACCCTACCACCCCCATCTCGCACCCACCTCTCCAGATCCCCTTCCGATTACACTGCTCTGAATCGGAAGGGTTCTGTTCCTGACGCCTATGCAACACATGGGAAACTGCTCCCTGAGACTTCGGACAACTTTCCTTTCTAACCTCAAACACGATCCTACCCACCCCCGCGTGGTGTCTCTCTCCCCCCCCCCTCCAAAGAAAACTTTAAGGCTGCGCCAAATCTTCAGATAACAGTCACACATCCTATCTTCTTTCTCGGATTTATTTCCACAATTTAGAAACATTGCCCCAAGATGTAGTCATTGGGGCAATGTTTCTAAATTGTGGAATTTAGAATCTTGGTTGGAAGTTTGTTGCCTCCCAGTCTTACACAGTGAAAGTTTCTAGAGGATTTAGATAAAGTTCTTTCATTACCATTTCAAGACGTGTTTCTGGCACAGAGTGCTGCTACCCACCTTCAGTTAGCAGGATGTGATGATGATTTTGGGGTGAAACACTTGGGGACCCAAGCGTCCAATATTATTTCCTGCCTTTGTGTGGGTTTTGAAGTGCATGTGTGGGTTTCCTTTAAAAGAGGGCTTCACAGTGGATTTTGCAAGATGACCAAGTAAATGCTTAGGTGTGTATAACACTCGGTCACTGACAGAGCCTCGCTACCTAACCTATAATCCATGAACTTGCAACCAGAATTGCTACACAATGCAGCTTAACTAAGTTAACAACCTCAAAGTCGATTATAGGCAGATGCCACAAACATACCCTTTGGAATGCATTTGGAGCTTCTGTACATCGTCCAAAGACTAGATCTAGTGAAAAGTTTTGTCTTACTTCATGGAGAACTCAGACCAGTTATCCCCCCCCAAAAAAAAAACTTATTTACACAGGGTAGTACAGATCTCCCGCTCTTTAAAACATATGCACACACCTACCTCAAGCTGCCCACTCTCCCCCTCACCACTCACACACTCGTATGCATACTGTATGTGGGTACTCGGGTTTTTGTAGGCCCAACCATACAGCATGCATATTTCAGATAGTTATAGCACATATAAAAAGGAAATATTAACATAAGAGACATTCTACTGCAAAGCGCTCTGCATTCTCATTGCACTTTTGGAAATAGCATCTAGGTATTCAAAGGCGTCTTTATACAACCTACCAAGAGTGTTTCGAATATAGAGCCAGATCACATATAAACCATAAGCTATACTATTAGGAAAGGCTTAAGTAGTTGTATTAGCGTTTCAAAACCCTTGTCTCCTTTAAATTTGTCTAGTATGATTTAAAACATAATCATAAAGCACATATACCCGGCTAATGGAACTGGAAGACTAGGGCAAAGTAATTGTTAAAGGGTTATCTACTCCTTGCCCCCCTCCACACCACTATAGGTGATTTACCTACTTGCTGTTTATCAGACATTGTCCTGGTTTTGCATTAACAGCTCATCATAGATGTGCAGGCAAATATACGTTGGCTTATGGTTTATAGAAGTATTGATGCTTCAAGAGTTTATAGAGCTGACTAACTTTCAAACAGAGCAGCGCAAATGTGTTTCCAAAGATTGCTAGAATGTTGCATGCTTTTATTGGAAGAGGGGCTTAGATTCTTTTTCCGGTTGCCTATTCTCATTTATACACCAATTGTTTGGTTCTGTGAGCCAAACTTTAGTTGTGCAGTTGTGGCAATGTGCTTGTTGAAGCACAGTACTTATGAGCCGCAGAAAGGATTTATAAACTCACTTTTGTTATCTCCCCTTACCCAGCCCCGGCAAATAATAATGGAAGATGGATATGCTCTTTTTAAAGCAATCTTCCTTGTTCAAAATGCAACTTACTAAACTTTGAGAAGTTTTGGTTCTAATCCTAACTTAGGACAAGGACCCCATGACCACTTTTTGTATTGGCTACTTTTAATCTTTTAAAGTGATTATGCACACATACCTGGTCATTTCTTAAATTCACCAGGAAAACCTTGGTACCGTAATTGAACAAACCGTATTGTAACATAAAATATAAAGCTGTAATTCATCTCAGTTGTTGGATATATATTATTGCTCCTTTTCTAATATCTTCACAGTGAGATTTTGGAGGTTGTCTTTTTAAAAAGGATGTATTTGTACGTAAGGTAGAATTTTTTGAAAAAGCAGTAAACCTCCCATCTACAATCTCGACAAATCCTATTTGCTTAACAGTCCTTATATCAGCAGTGATGGACCTCTTCACTGTATCATTATTTCAAGGCCATTTGGTGGTTTCTGAAGCTTTTACATAAATCTTTTAGCTATTTTTTTACCTTTTTCAACCATGCGCTATTGACTCGGCTTTACAATAGAATAAAAGAAGTATAGTTGGGAAGGAGTTCAAGTTAGAGCCAGGAAGGACTGTGAGCTTATAAGGTTAGTTAATAAAATGTAGAAAACAGTTTTTAGGATAAAGCCAATAGCTGAAGTGGTCATTTATTTTGCAGTGAATTACTTTAGCAAATGTTTTATACAGCATACAAATGTTTTATACAGCATATTCTAAACTGTGTCTCTGTGTGCGTGTGGAGGCCTCGGTGTGTTGTATCCTGCGTAATAGTTTACTTTGCTCTTAGTGGCAGCCTCTATTAGTGATACATTTGGTTTGTGGTTGTTTTTTTTTAAAGTTCATTTTTGAAAATGCAAATAAGCATTCTGCCTTTGATCTACTGCTATTGAAACTGCTATTATCCTAATATGTCTTTTGTACTTTGTTGAAATATAACGCAGGGTTGTTTCAAGGGAGTGTCAGAAATCATCATTTTGTGAAATGTCTATTTTGTATATTAGACCCAGCTAAACATTCATGCAAATGTCTATCCCTTTCATTCTCAGCAATATGTTTTGGCCCCTTTTTGTACTTTCTAAGAATCTTTTCTACTGAAATAAGTAACATTTTGTCATTTGTCTGTTATCTTTTAGATACAGTATACAGCAATTAACCATTTGCGGACCAGAGAGGCCCACAGTTTTTAGAATCATTTGGGCGTTTTTTCTTTTTTTCACACCTGTATTTGATTGAGTAGAAAAGAGACCTTTTAAAGCATCAAATAGAGATGCTTCTTTTTTAAAAAGAATATGAAATTATTTTGGTAACAATTATAGTAACACATTTCATAAATTCAGGAATTACACGAAAAAACAAGTTGCCAACTTCTTTGCTACATAAGTATGTGTACTTTTATGCGTAGGAGAAAGTCCATGTTTACAAAAACATATGTTGACAGTGATAGCACCTCTTCCAAATGCATGCCAGTTTCAGTAGGAGAAATAATCACATTTCACAGCTGTGTGTTTACAGGATCATATATTTAAATAGCATATGCTATTCTATAGGTACTTCCATAACTAATTGCATGCAAAGAAATAATATACATAATGATTATAATACATTTCCAATGACCTGTATGGCCTTTGCAGCATTTGCAGTGTGCACACCTTTATTTAAAAGTTTGATCCATGACCTCTCTTTCAATATGTTCATTGACAGAGAAACGTTTAAATGTCTTTTTCTATTTTTATAAAAGGGCAAATTAAAGAAATATGTATAATGTCAATGATTTATTATCCACATTTTATTACACTGTACAAATCTAGGTGTTTTATTTAATAGCTTTCTGGATTTGTAAACAAACTTCCTAGCTTCCAGGGTTCTTTTTTATCATTTAAACAAACAAGTAAAAGAGAATTGTACTCGCGATGTGTTATATACTGTTTTCGTTTTCGTATATAAAGATCGGAGAAACCTTTCAGAATTCCACATTTTGAGGATTTTATTGCATAGGTTTAGAAAATGTGATAGCATTTTATGTTTCCTTACTATTAAAATAATCATATATTTGATTCTATTTACATAATCCTAATTTGAAATCATATTCCATTACAGGTCGATACTTTAAAATACATTTTAGGAAAAGTTTGTACTGTTCATCAGGTTTGACATACCAGTACTAATTGGCATCCAGATGTTTAGGTTTTGCCAAAGTGCAAAGAAATATATCCCTGCTTTGAGTTGGGATTAAGATCACCAAAAAACTTATTGCCAACCTCAGGTTACTGATTCTGCACCTGTCTATTGACTTAAAGGAAACTATTGTAAAGTCAGTGGTTTCAGGCTTATACCCTTACATCCTGATCCGAAGTACATTTGTTTAGAAGTCCATCCCATGGATTTTAGGAGGACTTATTTCTGAGCAAATGTGATTAGGATTGGCATGCCAGGATGTTTTCAGCACTTGTGTTTAAGCGGTTTTGCCTTATTTTTTTTTTCTGAATGAGGCCTGGTGACTACAGAAAATTGGGTTATTGGATATGTTTATGATTTTACCTGGTGTATCCACTACAATGATTTAGTCCTCCCTGTGTTCTGATGACTTAAAATTGCCTGCTTGTAAGTTACGGTGACTATTAGTGAAACAAACAAAGCCTTTGTGATGCTAATTATTCCTTCTTATAATTTTTCATTTTAATTCCTTCCAGGATGAATTCCATCCCTTCATTGAAGCACTTCTACCCCACGTCCGAGCATTTGCATACACATGGTTCAACCTACAAGCTCGAAAGCGGAAATACTTTAAAAAACACGAGAAACGCATGTCAAAAGAAGAGGAAAGAGCTGTGAAGGATGAATTGCTAAGTGAAAAACCTGAGGTCAAACAAAAATGGGCGTCCAGACTTCTGGCAAAACTACGGAAAGACATCAGGCCTGAGTATCGGGAGGATTTTGTTCTAACTGTCACGGGGAAAAAACCTCCATGTTGCGTTCTTTCCAATCCAGACCAGAAGGGCAAGATGAGAAGAATTGACTGCTTACGCCAGGCAGATAAGGTCTGGAGGTTGGACCTTGTTATGGTGATTTTATTTAAAGGTATTCCGCTTGAAAGTACTGATGGCGAACGCCTTGTAAAGTCCCCACAGTGCTCAAATCCTGGGCTGTGCGTACAGCCGCATCATATAGGGGTTTCTGTTAAGGAACTCGATTTATATTTGGCATACTTTGTGCACGCAGCAGGTAAGTGCCTTTATCCCAAGTTGTTCAACTTTTAATGACTTTTTGAACCAAACGATTAGGCTAATCGGGGCTTGCATCCACCATGCTGGTTGGCAGTGTGGCTGTGATAGTTTTTGAAGTTTAACCAGTAGTGCAAAGGATCTAAACATCCTGTGTTGTATTGGAAAGCTATTAATAAAAGGTGATCGCAAAAACATAAGGTTTTTTTTTTTTACATTGTAACCTAACATTCTGCCTTTTGGAAGCTTTTTCATAAGTACGGAACTGTAGTAGGAAGATGGAGACTGTATGTACAAAATATTTCTAGGCCTGGTTTAAGATTGGAAATGAGGGTGCTGTGTATTTTTGAGTGATTATTTTGCTCAACATGTTCAAAGTTCACTATTTTGTGAGGAAATCAGCAATAAATATAAAAAACTTACAAGCCCAATCTATAATACAGTATGGTTAAATATGGCCGCATTAAGAAAAAACACTGAGCACGCAGTGATGACTCCTCACAGATACACAAACTGTCGATTTTAATTGCCATGGGTAAGAAAACACCTGCCTAATGAAAGAGAAAAAACAAAAAGTTCCTGGTAACCTCTGCCTGTGGGTAGAATATTATTGCTTTTAAAGGATGGGTTGCTAGTTTAACACGTGAGATTCAGGAAAATGGATCATGCATTGTTTGCAACTGTACTTCTGGCTGTGACTATCATATACCTGCCCCTAGTAACAGATAAGTGCTGTTACTGATCAAGACAGTGTGCATTTTCCCATAACCTTGTTATAGTCAAATTCATAGTTTCTCAGTAATTAGGCCTAGCAGTTTCAAAGCAAGCCACTTATCTCTCTGTTACTCAGACATTTCAATATTTCAGTTTGGATCAGATTGGAGAGGAAATTTAATAAGCTTAACAGTTTTAATTTGATCTAGCATTTTTAGGTGCTAGGTACATTGGTGGCTGTTGAATGGTCTTATGGAAAATGGTAATTGGTCTTTGTTGTGTGACATCTTGTCATTGAAATGTTGTTGAAATCATTGGCATGTATGATTATGAAGAGGTTTTGTGCTTTTCTCCTAGAAAGGATGGCTTCCTTTAAGTTTGCAGATGTACGTGATTCTGTTATTTGCATTGTGTACTTACGCTGAATGACGTGTCCAAAAATTTTGGTGAAGATGCGATCTGTTTCTGAAGTGTTGTGGTGTGGATGCTTTCTCATTTAGTTTTTTAAAGAATAAATACCAGTGCTCAGTTTCATCATTAAGAACTGCCTATGATAGACTGTAGATCCAACTTCATTGTAGGATTTTCTGTGAGACTTTATGGAAAGCTGATGAATCAGTTAAAGATTTAAAATATGGATGCTTTCATTAAAAATGTTTGGTGCTAACAGCATGTTGCAAACTGTCTTCATACATCTGTTGACTCAGGGCATGCATTGTAGATTGATTTTTAAAATAATCCATGGCAATTAATTTAAAGTAGTTGTTATATTGATTACAAATACTCATAGTATCACCTTAACAAAGTTACTGTTATACATAAATGCAATCAGGCATAATATAATAACTTGCTTCCATTATGGAATATATATCTGGCAATATTCTGTGGTACGGTTGTGTTGCTATGCTAACAATAGAGCCTAGTAAATCTGGTAATGAGCACCTTTGTGAGCTTTGACTCTCTTTTTTTAAGCATGCCAATGGCCATTGTAATTGCATTTTCATTTATAGGTAACCTGCTTTGGGGGGAGTATTCGTGTTTGCAGGTCCTTATAAAATGTATTTTTAAAATATATCTTAACTTACTTTTTCCGCAGGTGTAATATATCACACTCTTTTTCAGTTCGTTTGTGTTGTAGAAAATATTTCAATGATGCTATGTATTTGAGAACGTACCGGTAGTTACAATTTGCATTATGATTGGACAACCTTCATTGGGGGTAATGGTTGTAGTTTCTTTCTTTTTCGTGCTGATGTATCCCAGACTCCTTTGTTAAACCTGAACGTTGGCCAAGTTAATAGTGATTGGCTCTTGCAGAGCTGCAGTAATGGCAACTTGTACTGTACATGCAACAAGAGCATTTCAGAACAAAATCTTAAAGGCCCTTTGTCTTCAGATCAACCTGATTTGCTTTAAAAGATTTACTGGCCTTATAGTTATGCTGCAATAGTTGCCAATAAAACTGTATAAAATAATAGGTTGATCAACGTATATACAGCTGAGCTGAGGAGCGTCTTCTATAACCCCAAAGGTCTGCAAACAGAAAATGTTTCTTTCCACTTAAAAGTTTTGAGAAGTTGCCAGTGTTGGCAAGAGGTTCAGACTCCAAAACATGCTTTCAGATATTTGCCAAAACCATTGTGGCCTTTTCACTCAGAGTGCTATTATTTCATGTACTGTTCCAAGATACTTTAATTCCTGATGATTTCTGCAGTATGATATCCCTTTCCTTCTTAAATACGTATTTATAACAATTGTGCGGGGGACTCTTTTCCTCCTTCTTCTTTGTCCCCTCCTTGTGCCAGGACATAGTCATTTGCAAGAAAATCATCTGCTCAAATCTAAACAATGCTCCTGCTTGCGAAGTAAGTCTGAGCCACAAAAACAAATTAGTTTCCTAAGGAAATCATGTAGAAACAGGGATGTAAAATTTGACAACTATGTGAACTAGCTTGCAAAGATTGAAAGAAAACTGTGAATAAAAGAATTTATGAGCAAAGAGGTGGCTAAAGTACACTGAAATTAAAACATTGGTTTCAATTTGGAGTTTTAGGGTTTTGTTTTAAGGCCATCAAAATACAGTAGTGCTACCTTTAACTTTGGATTGCTTTTCCCCTCTCAGTTCTCCAGCCCATGTATCAAATGACAACTTGGAAACTGTTGTGACAAACAGTATTCTTTGTGGGAGTATAATACCAAAGTAAATTTATGACCAGCCCCTTACCAGATGATCTGTATCAGAATCTGCAATATACTTGGCACGTGGCAGGGTCACCATTTAAGTTGTTAGGGTCATAACCTTCGCCACCAGGCATTTGACCTTTGAGATAAAGTTAACCTTTGTTCATTAGTAGGCACTCAAGCGAGAACTTCCTTGTTTTTTACTGCAGCAGAGCAACTTCAGCTAACATGAGCACATTGTAAAAGGGGATTCTAAGCTTAAGCACTGGGTTCTGTGAGAGGTTAAATATTTTTCTGTTGGTTTTTTTGAGGGTATTTTAAATGGACAAAGCTAGCTTGTGTTTTGTCAGCCGCATACAATAGCTGATGTTTTTGACCATTATCTGTTTTAGGCATGGTTTCTTTTAACAGCACAAGCCTATGCATGTTTACTCAGAAGTAAGTCCCACAATCTTACTCTCTAGCAAGTACATGTATATAAGGTTTGCAGCCTAAACATAGCAAATGCTTTGAACTCACTCTCTCTCTCTCATTCTCTCTCTCTCTCTCTCTCTCTCTCTCTCTCTCTCTCTCTCTCTCTCTGTCTCTCTCTCTCTCTCTCTCTCTCTCTCTCTGTGTGTGTGTGTGTGTGTGTGTGTGTTTAAAAATGCTGAATTAAAATTAAAAATCTGACCAAGATATATTAATTGAATTAGACCTTTTCCTATAGATTGTAATGCTATTAAGAACTGAATCCAAAGTCATGGCAAGGCTGATTTTGCTTTGGTAGCTGTGAAAATGTGTTTAGTTCTGGAGATAAGTGATAGTGTAATATAAAGAGCACATTTTTTCATCTATAATAAACCAATATTGTATATTATTTTGGAGGGTGGTAATGCTCCCATTGTTCGGTCCCAGTTCCTGCCAACCTAGCAGTTTGAAAGCACCTCAAAGTGCAAGTTGATAAATAGGTACCGCTACAGCGGGAAGGTAAACGACGTTTCCATGTGCTGCTCTGGTTTGCCAGAAGCGGCTTTGTCATGCTGGCCACATGACCTCGAAGCTGTACGCCGGCTCCCTCGGCCAATAATGCGAGATGAGCGCCAGAGTCGGTCACGACTGGACCTAATGGTCAGGGGTCCCTTTACCTTTAATATTTACCCCATAGCTGGTAAA
This sequence comes from Zootoca vivipara, assembly GCF_963506605.1. Taxonomy (NCBI): domain Eukaryota; kingdom Metazoa; phylum Chordata; class Lepidosauria; order Squamata; family Lacertidae; genus Zootoca; species Zootoca vivipara. The sequence continues at coordinate 36,184,840 of NC_083282.1, read as the reverse complement.
GATGTACCATGTGAGTTAGTCAGTCATGAAGCATAGTGAGATACCTTTGCAAAATTTTGGGCACCTTTGTTCTAAATCTGAAAGGTACATTGTATACTTCTAGTACAATTGATTGTTATTGCAATCATCCTGCAATACAGAACATTTGGTATTTATCAATAATGTGAAAGCTGTTGTAATAATTTTGAACACTTCAAACAGAGCTGGCACAAGATGTTGTAACCCTTGATATCTTCCTACAAAAAGTATATATTTTCCATATAAAGTATTTCTGATCACACCACATTATTCCATATGACTGTGACAGTGTGTACTTTATTCTAATTATGTAGCCTTAAAAACGTTCTTTTTAAAAATTCAATGTTTATTTCATTTAAATCAAAGGAAAAGAAACTCCGTCTCTTAGGTATGATTTGCTTTCATTTGTTTGTGACTGCTGTTGTCATTCTTTCATATGGCTGTACAGTTAGGCATGATTTGCTGATTAACCAGATGGCCATAGTAACAGATTGAGAACCTGCTCCCTATTACTAAAAAGCAAGTGTAAGATCACAAAGGTTTTTAGTTAGAACGGTATGTATTGGGTAAAACAAGACTCACTAAAAAGAATTTCATATTCCATTCTAAACCTAATCTACAGTTTTAGGGTAATCCTGTGCATGTCTACTCAGAAAAAAGTGGGTTTAAGTTCAACAAGATTTATCCCCAGATCATTGTGTGAAGTTGCAGCCTAGGTGTGCCGACTTCTCAGTATGTAACCCTATTTCATAGAGAACTTAACTTACACTTCATCATCAAGTGCATTGGATCCTCAATAATGGAACCTTGAATATGTAGCTCTCTTTACCAAGATACACTGTTTCCCCAGTGGAACTCCTATCTAGCGTTACCCTTCATAAACATCACTTGCTTTGATGCAATATCTTAATTTAGATGTATTCTGGGCGGTCAAAACTTCATTTCATGTTGAGCATGTGTACAGCTCTGTTCTCTGCATAGCTGGAGAGAGTTCCATTTGTGAAATAAGGTTGTGTACCTAGAGCAGGTGGGGGAAGCCTTCAGCCCTTCAGAGATCATTGAACCATGTGCCACTGGCCAAGCTTGCTGGGGCTGATGAGAACAGTGGTTCAGCAGCCTCTGTAGTGCCAAAGTTCCTCACATCTGACCTTGAGCACTCTTCATTATTGCAGAAAGTGCAACAGCCCTTGGGTAGGTATCTGCGTGCCACTACACAGCAGCACTTCATGAATGCTGAATGCATCAGATCAGGGAGTATAGCAATGTATATCAATGCATCAGATTAGGGTGATCAAGTACTAGTTGTGCTTGAGTGTGTGCTTAAGCCTCATTGATTTAATCAGGACTGCAGTACACAACTTTTTCTGAGTTATTCTGGACTTGTATGCATGTTCCACAGCATAAGAATATATTAAATGTATTTTTTCCTTTTATAAAGCTAGCTCCTGTCTGCCTTAGTTAAACTTACACAAAACCAAGATGCTAAGTCCATGTAGTGTGTTGCTACTGTTGCAAGATGCTCTTTTGCTGTCCCTTGTTCCCCTATTTGTGAGAAGTTTCAGTTTCTTATTTCTGCTGGTGGGAAAGGGCATGCAGACCCCAGCCAGCGTAGCAGTTCATGAGAGAAGAGAGTTGCATTGATGGTTTGATATGGGAGAATCTTCCCTCAAAAGAAATTTTAAGGGTATCTTGTCCCTTCAGAGATTGTTATCTGGCATCTTGAGAATTGGAAACAGCTGTAGGGGCAAAACAATAGCAGAGTTGTCCAGTGTATTAACACTTCAATATCTCTTGATTATTATCATCCTCCCGCCTTCCGAGATCTTTGTGCTGCACTATGCAACTGAGGTGCTTGCATCTATCTCTTCTCCAGTCATACTGCTGAAGCTCTTTCTGCTGGTGCAAATGTTCTTTGGGAGTCACTGTTTTATGATTCACTGAAGCAAGGGATCCCTGTTTTTATAACCCCGCCATGGATTCCAGTGTTCTCTGTGTCCAGTTGCCAGATCCAGCCCTCGACTTTGATGTGACAGCCAACTATGTCTCCAACCATAACTGGTGAAGAACTTACATTGCACTCTCAGACCCATCTGAGAATAACTGCTTTGCAGTACAGTGAAATGCAGTACTATTCATTGGAATTTTCTGTTTCGGTCAGTGGAGGAGTAGTTTGTATTGCTGGCTGTAACAGACTGTGGTTGACAGAAGCAGGATTTAGATGGGGACAACTGCATTCCCCTGCTGCTGTAATTGAGATGGTAAGCATCCATGCTAATTTCAACCTAACGGTAGTGGAACTTATGAGTGTTTGCTATATCATGAACTGCTGGCACGAGTTCAGTCATGTGGCTAAGCTTTCTCCAAAACAGAAACAAATAAAGCAGAGCAGCATATAGCCTTTTAATGTTTCTTAGAATACTTCCAGGTGTTTTCAGGAAAGAAGTATCGCATGATTTAAATGCTGTTTCCTGTATCCTGAAATAGCAGATGTACCCAATCAGTAAGAAAAAAGAGCTCCTAGTATAAATGTGAAGAGAAGTATTTGAGTGGAGTCCATGGCATTTATAGCCATGAGGCTAGCTTAATAGTATGAAAACTGCCCAATATTGCTGGCCAGGCCTAACTTGTCTTAAGTTACTGTACTTTTTATATTTCCTTTCTTTTCCACCCAGTGATGAATAGCATTAATTTAAATCTATTTAAGGCGAGTGTGGGAGAAACCACAATCTTTGTTGTGGTCAGTGGTGTACACAGCAGGGCTGGATGTTTCACTTGATTGAGGCTTGAAAGCTGACTGCAGAAGACCTAAAACATCATGTCAGCTTTTTCCAAGTCTTGCAAAAGAAGCAGTGTAAACTCAAATATTCTGCACTGTCAATAACCATTATTATGATGGCTACCTACTGTCCCTTCAGACCCCTCCCAATTTAAATGTAAAAGACAGCAACAGCAACAAAAGCAACCCAAGTCAGTTTCTGTGAAAGCAGCCACTCTACAGTTTAAAAGATCCCATAGTCAAACTAAATAAAATTAATGTAACCAGCCTGTAATCTAAAGCAGTACTTGTGGAGACACGCTGTCCTTCCTTCAAGGTCTAGGAGTGAAATGTTCACTACTGTATAAAGGTTAAGGTAAAGGGACCCGCGGACGACTCTGGGGTTGCGGCACTGATCTCGCTTTACTGACCGAGGGAGCCGGCGTACAGCTTTCGGGTCATGTGGCCCATCACAAATACCAACTGATTTTAGGGTTTTGGCCAAAGTTTAGGAGAATAGTCCTAAACTTTGCCTTACCAATGAGTTATTTACTATCCTCAAGGAATTGTTGCTCAGACATGAACTATAACTGAGGCTCCGTTGGATAATCAGAAATAGATTTGTGCATTGGCAAAGGAGAGTAATAGCTTGATATTATAAAGCTGTTTCAATTGCTCTGTTACAGATTGAAACGTAGTACAGATTTATCAAAGTTTTCCCCAAAGCCTATTGTAGCTCGGTGAAGACGGATCAGGTCTGTGTTCCAGGTCCTGTTCAAGCTAATAGCATGCTATGCACGAGGTCTGCAATGCCTCTATTCATCCTGCCCCAAACATTGCAGTGCAGCAATCAGCATTGCTTCAGTTGCAGGGAAAACCCGGTAGTTCAAGGCAAGTTGCTGCTCTTCTGCTGTTCCTGGGACCTTTAAGTGTGGTCCTGTGAAGTGCTGTCAAGCATTGGGCCAGTATTAGGCTATGCAGCTATCATCTTACATCAGCCTTTCTAGGATTAATACAGTGGTACCTCGGGTTACAAACACTTCGGGTTACAAACTCTGCTAACCCGGAAGTAGTACCTTGGGTTAAGAACTTTGCCCCAGGATGAGAATAGAAATCGCGCGCCAGCGGCATGGCAGCAGCGGGAGGCCCCATTAGCTAAAGTGGTACCTCAGGTTAATAACGGTTTCAGGTTAAGAATAGACCTCCGGAACGAATTAAGTTCGTAACCAGAGGTACCACTGTAGTATCTTTCTGGCAGTGAGTGTCACAGTGGGGTTTGGTAGAGAGTGGTGCCATAGTCTCATTATCTGGTGTTGTTTACCAATTCTGATGTGAAAAATGACAAGGCTGTCTCAGGCTACAGAGGTGAATGATGAGATGGGAGCAATATTCTTTTGCCTTTAACTAGAGGGCTTTTGTTGAAGTAGACGAGCATACTGAAGCAAGCATACTGAAGCAAAGTCCAGACAAGATGGAAGTGATTATGGTGGGTAGCCTGTGTGATCTGGAATAGGTGAGTCTGCCTTTTCTAATGGGATTTCGTTGTCACTAATAAAGAAGGTTATAGCCTAGGAGTACTCTTGGATCTGGCTTTCTTCCTAGAAGCACAGGTGGCAATCTTGGACAGAAATGCTTTTTATCAGTTTCATTTGATACTCCAGCTGTGCCAGTTCCTGTGGAAAGAGGACTGAGCAATAAACATCCATGTCTTTGGAAACTAGAGGATTGAGTATTGCAATATCTTCAGTGACTGTCTTTGTCTGAGGTTCTCTTCTGGGATGCTCTCACCTTCTGAGAAGCACTGGCTGCTTACTCTTTAGGTCATGGTACTCCATCTGTGGAATGTCCTCCCCAAGGAAGCTTTCCTGGCACTTAGTATACTATCTTTTCATTGCAGGTGAAACACATTTTTGTTCAACAGACTTTTTAGATCCTTCTAGACCTTTTGAGGCAACGTAAGTTTAATAGATCTCTCCTGGATTAGAGCGTGTTGGTTAGAGTTGGTTAGAGTGTGGTGTCAATAATACCAAGGACACAGGTTTGATCTCCGTATGGGACAGCTACATATTTCTGCATTGCAGGGTGTTGGACTAGCTGATCCTAAAGGTCCCTTCCAATTCTACAATTCCATGATTCTATGATCTGGTATTTTTTTATTTTTAGTTCCCCCTCCACTATTTATTTTTAATCAAGAAATGGTGTTGTTTTCAACTGTTAGTAAGCTGCTTTGAAGTCAATGGATTAAATAATGATAGACACTAATAAATGCAGTAAGAAAATGCTCAACATGGGTCTTCCCATGAAGATTGGCATCTCATGTAGATTCGTAATAAATATAGTAGTCTGTTTCTTTATGACCTCATTGATGTGATCTATAATGTGATCTGCAACACAACATTGCCGTGTATCCTCATCTGCTAAGAAGAGTTCTCCTTTTCAGTGTTCCAGATGACCTGAAATCTTGTAGTGTTCATGTATCGGAATGCGTGGTGCTCTAGGTACATGTGATAAAGGACTCCTCATCCCCCAAGATCTGCTGGGAAACTCTACATTTGAGCATTTTCTTGCTTTCAAGAGCAGCATGGTTTTGCAGTGGGAACAGGAAATGTCATCCACTTTGCTTTCCTTTCTCCTGAAAGATCCCTGTATACTGCTGGGAGGAGAGAGTGGGTTTTTTAACCTCATCACATATACTGTAATCTCTCTTCCAGAATGCATACAATAAACTGTTAGGTGTTCAAGGAGCTCAATTCACTTTCTCCCTATGCACCCCCATTTCTCTATTGTTTTTGTTTTCAACTAGCACTCTAACATTGTGTCTCAATTGCTGTCAGCCATAGACTAGATTGATAGATCCACACAGCCTGACTTGTAATTCCTTTAGACCAGTCTACCTCAGCCTAGTGTCATTCCCAGATGTGTTGGATTACCATTCAGATCATACAGTCATGAATTGTGGTCCAAAACATCTAGACAGCTTGTGACAAACTGCTTTAGACCACTCTCTGCCTTCAGCTCTCTCACCTGCTCACAACACTCTGTAAACCTAGAAGCTCACAGGGTCCCTATTAAGCTCTTTTGAGGTTTTGTAAGAAGTTGCTTTCTCTTAATTTACATTAATTTATATCTTTGCATACCTATGGAGTGTCTGTATATGTTGAAACTGCTGCTTTGTTTTTTGTTGAGTCAATTTTAGTCCAAATCAATTGGTACCCAAACTCCTCATTATTGTCAGAGGGAAGGATCGGGATTGAATCCAAATAACTATGATTGGGTGTAGAAAATGTTTTAGTGTCACTCTTTGAACTTTTGCGTAAGTTAAGATTTCTTATGTACAGTGTCACAGTGTGTCAGGGGTTTGATTACAATATGAGAAACACATTGAATAAGAAGCAAAGAAGGTGAAACATAGACCATAAAAAGGTCTTGAGATGAGCTTTCACATTGATAGATTCTATAGTAAATACAGAATTAATATTGCCTATCACTGTTTCATTGTGTTACCATCAATAATAAACCTTGCCTATATCCAAGGTCACTTAAACCTCATTGAAGCCAACGACATTTAAGCAACCTAAATGAATCCAAGAAGGATTGCAGGCCAAGAGTGAAATCCATTGCGTTGTGGAATGTCTTAGGTTAACACAGACAATTTTGTCCAGTTCCCCCTTTTCTCTGTAGCTACCTGCACCTTTGAAAATACCAAGACCAGTGTGGAAGGCATCATAGGACAGGGCTTCAGGTGGAAGTGGATAAAATTACTTCCCTTTATCTTACTGCTGTGTGTCTCAACTGGATCAAACACCATTTTGCGAGTGGAACAACAGCATTGCATTCCCCCTTATATTTTTTATTATTACAGTTGCCCACTTTAGTTGTTTGCACATTGTTCATGTGCACCAATGAAATTTTACTGATGATTTAGCCCTACATAGCCAGTCTTTAAAAGGCTCTTTGTAACATCAAACATCATAAAAGTAAATGATTAATATGATAATCTAATAAAAATTGGTATTTTGAAATGCCATCATATAATTCTGATCCATAGTGCAAATAAAAGCTTGCATACAGCTGCGTTGTGTTTAAACTAAGGTCTGTAACTTCAACTTTTGATTTTAATTAAACCTGGGGGGTAAGCAAATGCTCTTCACATAGTTATGTTCAGCTGAAAGTAAAGTTGGCATGATGGACCCCCCCCCCACATTTTCTGCTTGCTATTATCAGTACTGCAAGATGAATCTTTTTAATTATTATTAATTTATTATTTATACCCCACCCATCTGGCTGGGTTTTTAATTGTAGTTGTACATAACACACAAGGTACTTTTCAAAAACCCTACCATTTTAGGCATTAATAGAGTTGAGGGGTCTGCATTTTCATCAAAGAAAAATACAAAACTAAATGAATATTAGTGGTTTTGTAGGGATTCTTAAAATTTTCATTCTGGAAATAATTGCCCGATACGTTTATGAAGTATATTAGTTCCTATTATAAATGTGGGCTAATGAAGTCAAGGAATTATTTGAAAGTATTCATGTGTGTGTTACCGTCTTCTAATATTTCAGTAATAATCATCAAGAAGATGGGTTGAGTGAACTAGTGCCACTGACAATAAGCTGAAACAATATTTGGTTATATGTTGCTTTCCCTGGTAGAATCCTGGCCTGATCCAGGGGTTGAAGAATATGTATTGCGTTCCTAGTTCTCCCATCACTTCTGACCTCATGGTACCATGGTCCTTCCTGCGCACTTCATCCACCATATGCTGTAATCTGGATGATCATAGAGTGTATTCATCCCTTATTGTGTGCCTTTCTAAACAAATAGAGCCTGCTGTGCAGTTCCCTAATGCACTGTGCTCAGGCATGATTCACCAAGTGAGTGCTGAGGTAGGCTGAAAAGGACCAGTCAGTACAATCCAGTGACAGGTTGCCTAATGGGTGCCAGATGGGGGCATTTAAAGTGCTGCATCATCAGATTTGCCCAATAGACTCCCTTTCCCCCATCCCTAAAGCCATTTGTTTCATGCAACTGATACCTTAGCTTTTCTGAATGAAAGTAAACCTAAAAAGCAACAGTTGAGATTAAAAAAAAAATATTTAATTTGTATCATTTTGGATTGAAAAAGTCACCTAGCATATTTAAAAATATGTACATATGTGTAATGTTTTCTCTGAAAATAATCAGCATGTCTTACATGAATATTATGTGACCTGTAGTCCTTTAAAATATAATTGTGGTCATTTAATTATGGTTGGAAAGAGCAGATAGGAGGATATCCTGCAGAACACATTAGCTATTACTCCAATATGCTAATCTTGTTAACTTTGCTTTCCAGTTCTTAATTTTATTTTATATTCTGTATGTATGTTTGTATATAAAATATTTGGAGAATGATGTCAGAGGTTTGCTATGAAATTTGAAGTGAGGGCAGTGATGGTTTGTGAACTATAGCAGCAAGTGAGGGATCAATGTGTTCAGGGAGAGAAAGGGGGACTGAGGAGAGGGAAGGCTATAAATGTAACAATTTTTATTATTTGCATATATGTAATTTACAAAAGCGAAGGGGGAGGGGTTGCCAGGCTTTATCAAACTGGTCAAAATGCAGCCCACATATTCTTTTTAAAAGAGTATATTTGTGTGTACAGTCACAATAAATTGTAGAAAGATCTCTAGGAGTCAGATCTTGAAAGACTGGATTGCCTTGATTAAAAAACAAGTCTTTAAAGATGTTGCATACCCCTACTGGGTGGAAAACAATATACCTTAAAATGGGAAGAAAATTGTTACTCCCAAGTGCTTTCATGGTCACATAGCTATGATGACTGAGTTTATGCACGAATGGGTAGCACTTGATTATTGCAGAATCAAGTGATGACTTGCATGCGTGAACAATATGATACAATAAATATTTATTGCTTGTAGCCATAGGCCATTGCATGCAATACACATAAAAAGCAAATGTCTACAACACAGACATAAAATATGAGTAATTAAGTTACCCACTTCTCATTTAACATGCAGACATGTGTGAACAAGCCAACATAGTTCCCCTCTCATGTAGGACAGGAACCGCGGTAGCATAGCACATTCCTGTGCTGCTGGGGTTACTTGAGAAGCTGTGGGCCATGAGGAAGGAGCACACACTTTGTCCTTCTGACACTAGAACTGTTCCAGTTTCAGATTGAGGGAGGGAGCAGTCCACACTTTTAGGGGCGAGTCAACAAGTGGTGTGTTATTGAAGGATGTACATGCATACATACATTTGCTGAACTTATTCTTTCTAGAGGCATATTTGCCCAGAATTTTCAAGTTTATGGTTTTGTGCCTTAGTATGGTATTTGTCAACATTTCCAGGACTCAACTTAGTTTCTAAGTCCATAGTGGCACCAACACTGTGACCCACCCTAGATCAGGTTGATACCTAGTACTGTAATGGGTCTCAACTCACCACTTGAAGAATCAGTGGTGTGTGTGTGTGTGTGTGTGTGTGTGAGAGAGAGAGAGAGAGAGAGAGAGAGAGTTCAGATGACCTCATATACAAATTATGGGAATAATGTTCTTTTTTAGGAAGACATAAATGGTCTCCATATTCCTAAACTGAACTGGAATCACTTTTACTAATTGTTATACTATGTAATTTTTCTGTCTCCCACAAGCATTGCTTATTTTCTCTCACTCCATTGTTTGGGTACTATGCCATCCTGCTTATCAAAATATTTTTCATTTTGGCATGTTAGAAAAGTGACAGCTGGGTCAGAGATGCAGACATGAATAGACATAAGGAAGGGCCAGGATCTGTGTGGTGAATAAATGCCTCTCCCAGGATCTGCTCCCTTTTGTTTCCTAATCTTCAGCATAAAACTGCCATAACCATGTGCTCTGTCTGAGTGTGACCAGTCCCTTCCCCCAACCCCCCCCCCCCCGAGCAAAGACTGCAATCTCTTCTTCTAAATAACCTTTTACGTTGCTGGACCTGCACCCTAAGAGTTCCATGCATTAGTCCGCCTTGGATCTCAGTGCTGCTATTTCCCAGTGTCTAGTTACAGATCTGTCTGTAATACTTATCTGTTCCTTTATTGTCTGTGTTGCTTAGCTCCCCTTAATCTCTGTCAGAATGCAAAAAATCTGTGTGTCCGGTTTCAGTGTCGCTCACAGTACTTTTAATAACTTTGTGTTCCCTTTGATTTCAGTTATCAGAAACTGCACGGCTGGGTTTTCCTGTATCATGCTCAGTGGCAGGCTCATAATGGATTGTTCCTCCAAAGAAATGATGCAGTGGCTGAATTTGCCTAGTTCTTCCAAGCCTCTTCTCCCTGAATATCCTTTTTCATTTATTTTTGTTTTGTTATTGGCCCTACAACTTCAGGAGATGTGTTTTGTTCACTTGTTAATGGTTTGGACACACTGGCTCCTTGGTAGTTACAAATCTTGGTAGTGACAAAATTAACTATACAGTATACCAAATAAATCTGCAAGTTGTACAAAGATTATTTGATTGATTGATCGACTGTGAAAGCAAACCCCCACACAGTATAAGCAGAATAGGAGCTTATGTAGATCTTGCTTCTGATAGAAGGTTAGATACTCTATTCTAATTAAAATAAATTCCAGCAGCATATATAGAACAGAATAAGGGATGTTGGTGGGTTGTAGGAAAAGAGCCATAGATATAAGGAGATATGTGGGCTGAGTATGTTTTCCTTCATGGCTGTATGATTCTCATGCCTAGAACACTTTTATTCTCAAAATTTTAACAGATTTTGTCTTCAATATTTAACAAAACCTTTCTCTGAATTATACCCTTTTATTTTTAAAGCCAAATCTGGAGTTTTGAGGAATCTGAAAGACTACACCTGATTCTCTGCTGGAAGCTTGCAGCAGTACAATAAGCCATTGTGTCTCAGGATAACAGTGGCCTATTGGTTTAGACTGAGGTCTCAAGAGTCCATGGAATCTCCAGTTTGAATCAAGCAGGCAGTTTCCCTCCTTTTAAACATATTATGCACGTGCCTCATCACTGATTGGCATGACCACACAAAAAGGTCGTTTGTAGTTGTTTGCACATGCACATCTAGAACTAGTACTGTGGCATTTTTTCAAGTGTCAACATTGGGCCTGCTACTCTGGGCCCAAATTCAGATACATTTGCTGCACAGCATCCTGCACTCTGGGGGAGCAGCTGATGGAGCACAGTTGCTGATGGGCACATTCCAGATGTTTGCAGTCTCCTATGTGATTTACTTACAGTTTACCTAATGATGTTGAATTCTCAGGAATGACAGTTATGGTGGTCTCCATTTGTACTCTTGGGCTGTTGTGCGTGGTCATATCTCTATATATAAAAATGTAAAAATTGTGAAAGTGCGGGCTCCACTTTTCTCCATAACCGCTTGACCGGTCGTCCTGAAATTTTGACACAACGATCCAGGCCACTCCCCGAGCGTTGTTAGAAAGAAAATCCCTCAAATTTCACACCTGGGCAGGTAGAAACCTGTTTTTCCACAAAGTAAAACAGCACCCTCAAGTGGAATTCCTCCCACAGTACACCCCCTCCCTTCCTGTGAAATCTACACCACACCCACAAACCAAATAATGGCATCATCAACCAAGCAACTGAAACCATCAAGGCGGCCATTATCAGACCCCTAGGTCCCTGCCAGGCTGCTAGGCCCCCACTAGGCCTGGGGGGAGGGGGCGAGCGCCTGGATCGCAGGTCGCAGCACGGCCTTTGTTTTATGTAGGCCCCTGCCAGGCCCCCACTAGGCCCGGGGGGGAGAGGGGGAGTGCCCAGATCGCAGGCCGCAGCACGGCCTTTGTTTTATGTAGGCCCCTGTCAGGCCCCCAGGCCCCCACTAGGCTCGGGGGGGATAACCCACAGCAATGCACTTGGGGGCACGGCAAGAGGTTTGTACTTTAAAATTTAGCAGGCATTGTGTCACATGCGAGGCTCCGGCTGCCATTTTAAGTAAGGGCAGTCATGCCCCTTTTAACTTACGCTTCATACCAGGCACCCCCAAACTGCGGCCCTCCAGATGTTTTGGCCCACAACTCCCATGATTCCTAGCTAGCAGGACCAGTGGTCAGGGAAGATGGGAATTGTAGTCCAAAATATCTGGAGGCCCGAAGTTTGGGGATGCCTGCTTTATACTATGACTGATTACAAGCCTCTGTGTCTTTAAAAACAACAACCATGCACTTTCTCTCCCCAGTTTAACTCCTCGGATAATTGCAGTGGCAAACCCCCCCCCTTTACAACCTCCTACCTTCCCCATGCCACTTCCTGGTTTTTTTATGGAACTGAACAGCTCGGGTGCTTCGGAACTCGCCTTCTGTTGCTACGGGGCTGTGGGTCTTCACTATTTGATCCCGCCCCCCGGTCGGGATTATTAAAGTAGTTATTTAGGTTCTCTGGGTCACCTACTCCAAAATTAGAAAATCCAAATAACAAAACACACACACACACAAAACCAAAACACACAACAACACCCAATTCATACAATACCCACCAAAATAAATGACAACCCCAAAAATAAAATTAAACAATAACTTCTGCTTCTCATGTTCTTATTTCAATTTTTTTAAATCTAAATATATTAAAATTTTCACGATGCGTGCACAGGGGCCAATGTATGGCGATACAGGGGGGAGGGGACAACACACCCCAGGGAAAACATAGGGAAGGGTGTCCTACCGAAACACAGGGATGAGCCAGGGGGTTGGAGGGAGGAGGGGTGGGATACGTCATGGATCGGGACAGGGTGGGGGAAACACAGGGATGACCCACAGCAACGTGTGGCCGGGCCACCTAGTGAACTATAAAGGAGATTATTCCAGAATGCAGATTATGGTTTATATCTCTAGGGATTATGGTTTATATCTCTAGCTATAGCCAGTAGGGAACGCTTTTGAACCTGAGAGCCATTTAATTTAATGAACAGAGGTTGCATGCTAGTAGTGGATTGAGCCAGAGGCACAAAGTGACTGAAGCAACATATAAGACTTTTGTACAGAGGCCTACATTCCAGCCATGAAAAAACTAATAGGTTTCTACACACACACACACACACACCCTACCTTTCCATCTGCTGCTGCATTATCACACTCCAGCCAGGCAAAACCACCTGAGAAGGGTGCAGAGCAGGGTTGGTGGGGGTGTGGCCTGGGGAGAGGGGATATAGTCTAAGGATAATGCCAAGGGCTCATGGGGCATATTTGCCTCCTGGACCTGAGGTCCCCAACCTGATGTATAACACTTAGTAGAAAGAATCAACTTGATTTCAACTGTGTCTGAAGTTTGTTGGTCTTCGTTAGTAAGCTGCAGTTGTCTACCATATTAATGTACCTGACCATATTCCTCAGGATTCAATTTTTAAAGTCACCCCCTCACCCACATTCACATTGTGTATCTGCTAGTAAATTTATTGGTTTCAGGAATGTTAGCATGGTTGCGTGTGCGAGTTCACATAGAACATGTATTTCTAGGTATTATAACAATAGAAATCAATATTTTGTAACTGTGCTGCTCAGCTCTGAAGATAGGTACCTCTGATGCCGTAATTTCACTTTGCAGTGAATATTCTATGAGAAATGAAAGTAATCTGAATCTCAGTTATCTGACAGAACTGCTTCTTCAAAGGCACCATGCCTCATCTCAGTTCATCATAGCTCTTGTAAGCCTCATTCCATTGTAACAACATATAATCATGTTTAATAAAAATCTTACTATTCTAAGTTGGTCCAAAAATCCCTTTTACCCTGTAGTGGCTACATTTACCGGCAGCTGCTTTTTGTGATCTCCCAGGCAAATACTTTCCCCAGCTCGGCTACTGATTCTTTAACAGGATACTAGAAATTGAGCTCATGGCAACTATTGAACACATTCAGGTCTATGAATATCGTTTGGTACTTTAAGAGAATACCTTAAAGAGATTTGTTCGGCAGGTATTGTTTTGTATTAATGTTTTACACATGCATGGCAGAATATCAGCCCTGCTTCTTTCTCCACAATGGGAGAAGCAGTGACCATGGAGGGATTGTATTCTGTGGCCTTGGCAGTGTGTGGGTGATCAAATGATTCCTGTTCTAGAGCAGAGCTTTCCAAACTGTGTGTTGTGACATTTTGGTGTGTCACGCGAATGCTCCCTGTGCTCTTCCTGGGGATGGAAAGGGGTTAGTTTAACCTCCGGTTTGCTAGTCTAAAAAGTGTGCCACCAACATGAAAAGTTTGGAAAGCTCTGTTCTAGAGCCTCAGCACATTTTAGGCTCCCCAAGGGACACTGGTACTGACTTTCGACCATGGACCATGGCTTGGGTGCTTCAACAATAGGGACTATTACCAGTCTCCTACAAGATTGTACTTCTTCTTTCCCCTCCCTGTACCTGGCTGCAGAGATGAAATAGGTTGTTTTGGTCCCCTACTTCTTTTATCCATTCCTGGTGATGGACATGAGCATGTGGTCTGGGCATTTAGCCAGATATGCATTACAGCATTTTTCAAAAAAACAAAAACAAAACCATGTGATACCAAAAGTGGTGACTTTAGTATTGCTTTAGTGACTTTTGTTCTAGTTCCCAGCTTTGTGGAATTGCATTCTTAACACCTTCTGTCCAGAAGGCTAGCATCTAAGATGTTTGGTGCTCTTGGAAAGATCAGTACTGCAGTGTTGTTGTTTTTAAAGCTTTTTGGTGTGATAACCTGTTTGTTATGATGATATCTTTTCATATTTGTGAAGAAGACAAAGGAAGTACAGTGTGAAGCACTGAACAGTTTTTAAAAACAGTTGGAAACCATATAAAAGGTTCTGTGTGTGTGAAAAACGGGACAGCTGTGATGGTCTATTGGGAAAGTATGTACAGATGGTGGTAGGGAGGAGAATGATGACGGCATGGCTGATAAATTAAATACCAGAGAGAGAGAGAGAGAGAGAGAGAGAGAGAGAGAGAGAGAGAGAGAATATGCATTATGTTTGTGATATTTGTAAACAATATATATTTGGGGTAGATCAGTAGAATTTTTTGGTCTGCAAACTATTTAGCCAGGAAGTAAAACTGTCTGCACATTTTTTCAGGTCTGATTTTGTTTACAAGATGAAGATAGTGTTGATAAAATGTATGCCATGTAATTATTAGAGGAGAAAAGTAAACATATGGTTTTCTTCACATTTAGAATGTCATGAGATTGTCATAATGGTGTCCATAGTACTCCAGATAAAATTGGCCGTGAATTAGTCACAGTAACATGTGGGATTTTTGTGAAACAGATTTGTTTGTTTTGTATTGCAAATAATGGAAAAGATGAATTAAATTTGTATTTGGATAATAGTGATACTAGAATTTTGAAAAAGATGGTTTTTAAAATAATGAAATCTCTAAAATATTTTTTTTGATTATTTAAAGTATCTTTCTAGTAATGTACACATGACCATTATATATGAAAATTATATGCATGTGAAATATATATATATATATATATGCTACAATATAAACTATTATTTGCATCTCATTCAAAATACCACCTCTGGGACTGAGTCAGGATAAAAGGAAAGTTGGCTAATGAAGAAAGAGAGAGAAAGTTGCGTGTGTTCCAGTGCTTTATATATATTTTTAAAGGGACACTTGAGATTCTGAAGCAAAATTCCTTACCCTGCTGAGATGTTGTGAAGACTGTATCTACAAGATAGCCAGGTGCTCAATATTGTCCTGCCCATGCAT
This sequence comes from Zootoca vivipara, assembly GCF_963506605.1. Lineage (NCBI taxonomy): Eukaryota > Metazoa > Chordata > Lepidosauria > Squamata > Lacertidae > Zootoca > Zootoca vivipara. Next base: position 36,169,352 of record NC_083282.1, on the reverse strand, counting down.
GAAGATCTTTAAACTTCTCTCTCTCTCTCTCTCTCTCTCTCTCTCTCTCTCTGTGTGTGTGTGTGTGTGTGTGTGTGTGTTTCCTCTAGTTGTAAGTCACTGGCAGGGGTCTATTGTCTATTGTGTAGAATAATTGCAGACATCTTAGAAAACAATAGTAAGTACCACTAGGCTTTTCTCAGAAATGGCATAAGGCTTCTGTCATAATGCCCCTTTGTTGACCTTGCCTGACTCCACAATTTCAATTATCAGTTGTTCACATGTGTATTGACAAAGTTCAAAAATGGGTTATATATTGCTAATTAAGATGTTGATTGTCACACGGTCATTCTTCTGTAGCTGTATCTGAAGAAGTGTGCATGCACACGAAAGCTCATACCAATGACAAACTTAGTCGGTCTCTAAGGTGCTACTGGAAGGAATTTTTTTAAGTCATTCTCCTGATCAGCCAATCAATGCATATATATTGTTTTTCCGAAAGAAAAATTCACTCATGGCAGTTCACAGCAAAAGTAAAACCCTAGGCCACCTCCAAATTTGCTCTAGAGGGTTGGGGAAAACCCCAGGACAGTATTCTTTGCTTATGAGTTATGGACTCAAGATCAGGCCTGGACATAGGTGCCAACTTCCAGACTGAAAAATCTGGGATCAGCAGCTGGGCAGAACTGGAAGTCGCACTGCGGCCATTTTGGAACTGGGCAGAGCGACACCGGAAGTTGCTTCTACGCAGGCTCTGCCCAGTTCCAAAATGGCCGCAGTGCCAAAAATCGCTCCTGCACATGTCCAGAGACTCCAGACATGCGCAGAAGGAGCCTCCCCGGCCCGGTAAGAATCCGGGGAATTTACGGGTTTTTTTTTTAAAATCCAGGCTGCCAGCAGGAAATGGCTGGAAAAACGGGGGTTTCCCGGGGAATACGGGAGACTTGGAAGCTATGGGCCTGGATGGTTTCTTGCTTATATATTTGTATCTCTTCTAATAATTATTTTGTTTTGCTAGCTTTTGGAACAGAAGGTTGAACTAGATGGCCCCCGGGGTCCCTTCTGACTCTACAATTCTACGATTCTAAGTCTTGTGCAATGCAAGCCTATGAATGTCTGCTTAGAAAAGGGATAGCCAACATGTGCTGTCCATATGTTTTGGACTACAGCTCCCATCAGCCTCTGCCAGCATGCCAATGAGCAGAACAATGGGAACTGTAGTCCATAAATCTGAAGGGTGCCACATTGGCTACCCCTGTCTTAGAAGTAAACACCCATTGATTTCCATGATCATTTGTGTATAGGATTTAAGCCTCCCTTTTTGTGAGTGAATGCATGGTTAGCCCTATTTTGTAATAGCATATTTTCAGCTAGGTAGGAAAAACAGAATTTCCCCTGTAGTCCAAAACAAAATCACTGCAGACTGCCTTTCTTCAGTTCTCCTTTTCGGTCCATTACTTGGTGCCTCTGTGCACAGTTGCAGATATGATCAGCAGATGAAAGCATTTTCCTTAATAATAAATAGGCTCTAGTTACTCTGCACTTTTCTACAAACAAACATTCTGTCCAGCCACATTATGAGATCCAGTGATGTCATCTTATTCGTCTTCTGTTTCCTCTCTGTGTTTTGCTTCAGAGTGAGTTGCTCTACAATAGCATATTTCCAGCCCCCTGCCTTACACCTGGAGATTGATTGCTTTTGTTTTAGATTGGAACGCATCCAGAATTGCATAGCCTTGCCTGCCAACATGGCAGTTCAATATACTAATGCATCAGCTTTAATGTTTTGACTTTCTGATCTCTGGTACTTTGAGTTCAAGTTGGAGATATGTGCAAGTTCAGAGCAAGATGCTGAGTTTCAGTTATGGAGGGTCAAATTTTCCTGCTAACTTTATGGTTCGTATGCAAAAAAGTGCACATAGGATAAAAAATATTTTCTTAGCCCATGAAAGTTGGGTTTTAAAATGTCAGTCTGGTAGATAGGCTAAACGGGATGAATGATGTAGCTGCTCCACATGTCACGGTTTTACTGTTCATTTTGCATCAGCCAGCCAGTCCTACTTGTGCAAATGGAAAATGAAACAAGTTCTTACAGCAGGGATGGGGAAACTGTGGTGTTCCAGATCTTGTTAGACTTTATCTTGCATTAGCCTCAGCCAACAGTCAGGGATTATGGGAATTAAAGTTCAACAAAATCTGGAGGGCCACAGGATATCCACGTATAAAAGAATAACTTGTCCACTGGAGCGTCATATGAACCTTCACTTATTACAATTTGCCTTTGTCCAGAAGCATAAATTAACACACAAATGTTTAGAAGTTTTCCAAAACTCTTGTCATAATAAACTAAGGATGGGGAATCTGTAGCCCTCCAGATGTTGGACTACAGTTTCCAGCATCCCTGACCATTGGCCATGCTGCTGCCGCCTGAGGTTGGGAGTTCAAGTCTAGCACTTGTAGGGCCACAGGTTGCCCATTCTTCTAATGAACATAGGTGCATTCCATGTAGGTTCCCTGAAGACAACTATGAAACAATGGGATTGCATGTTTAGATAATACTTATGTCTGTTTATAAAGTCCTCATTATTCTTGTATTCAGTTAAGGTGAAGTGCAACTGTATATTTTTATGCAGCTGAAAAACATCTATCCGTTTGCCTTTTCCTAGAACAGTTAAAGTGAGGGAAGATCCGGTAAGACAGGCATGGCCAAACTTGGCCCTCCAGCTGTTTTGGGACTACAACTCCCACCATCCCTAGCTAACAGGACCAATGGTCAGGGATGATGGGAATTGTAGTCCCAAAACAGCTGGAGGGCCAAGTGTGGCCATGCCTGCAATAAGAGGAACATGCATGGCAACTGTTGAAAAACTGTTCCAGCAGAACAGTTTTCTAAGAGTAAGCTGCAGTTAGAAAGAGGGGTAGAATAAAACAACCAATAAAATAGTGAGAAAGAATAATTACTCCCTACAACTATGTTCCAAATATCTGTTACAAAATATTACCAAGGTTGCATATCTTAGAAGCATTGTGATTTTTTAAACCCAAGCAGATCTTAGATCACTTATTTTTATTACAGAACAGCCCTGTCAATTAATTTTAACTTCAGCAAAGAAAAATATTCAAGTATTTTTTGTAATTTATTTTGTACTGAATAAGCTTTAACATTGTTTGGTAGACACAAAACTCTTTGGGACATATAATAGTTTATTCAAACAATATTTTGTTACTAGTCAATATTAGCTGTGGTTGATAGCCAAAGTTCTAAAATGCTTCTAACTAAGGTCTGGTCTATGATACAGTAGAAAGTGCTTCAGCTACAAACTGAAGGTGAGAGTTATTGTTGAATGTTCCCCCATATAAACAGTTTTCTGCAGTTAGAAAACTAGCATAGTTGGGAGTGCACTGTGATAGAACCCTGCTCCTTTACATATTAATTTCTTGCAGGGAATTTCATACATAAGGACTCATTAAAAATGGTATATCTTCTTTAGGTAAAATGATACTATCACGTCATCGGCTGCATGTGAAAACCACATCTCAAATTATCATACACTGATGCGTAAGAGATAGATTAGATTTATGCAAGTTTAATTTGTCTCACTGTAGTAACTAAGTTTAAGTCTTGACCTTCAAAATGTTTCTGAACAAGGGAACATATCTAGTCCTTCATAGGTGCGAATATGCCTATTAATATTTTGCTGTGTAGCAGAAATGTTGGTATAGAAAACAATTAATGTCTAAGGACTGGTTACATTCCTTAGCGTAGTTGCTGTCAGTTGCTGATTCCCAGAAACATGATGACATATCATGTGTGACTGATGAGTATATTTTGCATTGTATTGGTTCTCTGACTGGAGAGTAATATTGTAGTATGAATCCTGTTCACTCTGGATCTGCTCCAGAAATGAGTAGCTGAGGAGGCTAGTTGTGGTGGCAGCTGGGATGTTCTGCAAAATTATCAAGTGCAGTTTTCTCTTATAAAGGATTTGATGTGATTGGCTTGTAGTAGAACTTGCCAACATAATTACAAGGTCATCATCCATGGAACTGTGAAACTGGCTCCATAAGCTTAATGGGTTTTAGCCTCACACTCCAATGCCACAGTTATAGAGAGTTTCAAAATAAGCTTCTGAGATGTTAGAATCAGTTGTTAAAGGTCAAAAATGTCCTTTTACAATACATTTGTGAGTCTAGCAGCTCTTGGTATCCTGGCCAGGATTTCTCAGATGAATAAGCCACCTTTCTGAAAAATGGGGTCCTTCTGGATTAGATGGACCTATCCTGTTGGATCAGACCAGAGACCCACCCAGTATTCTATTTTCACACTGGCTAACCACATGCCTATGGGAACACCTGGTGTTCAGAGACATATCTCTCTTCTAATATTGAAGGTAGTATACAACCATGATGATTAGTAGTTATTGACTACCTTATTATCAATAAAGTTGTCTAACCCCCTTTGAAAGCTGGTGGCCTTAGATGTATCTTGTGTTAGTGAACTCCACTTTCCTTTTGTCTGCCCTGAATTTTCCAACACTCATATTCATTTAATGTTGCCAGGTTTTAGTATTGGGGGGAGGGAAAGCTTCTTTCTATCTACTTTTTCATGCTGTTTGTAATTTTATACAGATCCATCTTCTCCTCACTGTTTTTTTTCCTAAATTATAAAAAAGACTCAACTGTACTTTTGTTCATGAAAGAGTGGAAGTGGTTAGTCTTTCAAAAAGGAAAAAGAAAGTGGGGTGTATAATACCAGAATAATGATTACCATGTGTATAATTTATGGTGTTGTAATCCGAAGGGACCCAGGTGGCACTGTGGGTTAAACCACTGAGCCTAGGGCTTGCTGATCAGAAGGTTGGCGGTTCGAATCCCTGTGACGGGGTGAGCTCCCGTTGCTTGGTCCCAGCTCCTGCCAACCTAGCAGTTCGAAAGCACGTCAAAATGCAAGTAGATAAATAGGACCGCTACAGCGGGAAGGTAAACGCCGTTTCCATGTGCTGCTCTGGTTTGCCAGAAGCGGCTTTGTCATGCTGGCTACATGACCTGGAAGCTATACTCCGGCTCCCTCGGCCAATAATGCGAGATGAGCGCGCAACCCCAGAGTCGGTCATGACTGGACCTAATGGTCAGGGGTCCCTTTACCTTTACCTTTAATCCGAAGGTAACTTTGAATATATGGTCTCTGCCATGCGTGTTCTGCTGCAGAAATAATAGCATTAACTGTTGATGGAAGTCTTGCCTTCCAAGGAGCTTAATGGGAGAGTGGAATGAGGTGGTTTTGGCATGCTACTTATTTGGATAATCAGAAGTTTTATACAAACCAGAAGTACTGCTTGCGTAGTGTACATAGGCTCACATACAGGGAAATGCCTTGTGAATTCAGATAACGTAAGCATTTTGGGCAATCACATTTTTGACGACAGATGCATTTCTGCAGTTGAATAGCTGTTGCAAGGAAAACATGGTGTGGACGTTAGATGGCTGTTCTCTCCAAACCACAAATGTTTCACCATCCAGTCCACCAAAGATAAAGGCAAGCAATGGTTTTAGACCAAAGGAATGTTAGTGTTAGCTTAAACATTAGGAGGAGCTTCCTGAACACTTTAACTATTTAATAGGCTGCTAAACAAGGCATTTTGTGGAAGACATTCATTTGAACCTCATTTGGGCTGAAGAGAAGAAGAGAAAAGATATTTGACATTCAAGTCTCAGAGGAAGAGATATCTTGCAAGAATTGGACAAGTTAGACTGCTCCCTTGAGGCCTTTTCAGTCCTGCCAGTGGAGAATTGCTTCACAATTACCTTATGATGAAATCCGTTATGGAGGGCTGGACTGTTTTATCTGTAAATGTTAAGGAAGCCTGAAAAAGTGGGCTTGTTCATCTCATAATGTCAAGGGAGCTAATTCCTTGTCAGATCCAGTCATACACACCATCTCACAGGGGCAGCCATAACGGTTGTTTGATTGTACCTATGTAAAAGTGAGTATAATTTAACTTTTGATTAACTACTTTCATACATCAGTGCACACATATAACATACATATAGCATTTTTGAGAGAACTATATGAAAACAATTTATTAATGTTCACTTCCTCTTCAGGAATGAAACATGGAATTATATATCAAGTATTGATCCACAAAAAGGATTTTCATTTTATTCATATTTTAAAAGTGCTTCTAATTGAGGCAGTGTGGTAATTGAATCTCAACTTTTTTAGAGCCTAAACCTTTTGGATGCTAACCACAGTTAGCAATCAAAGTGTTTTCTAAAATTATTTTGTTATGTGATGCAATAAATCCCACAAAAGGAAGATGAAACAATATGTCTTAATATATATTTTACTCTTAAATATTCTTACAGTGGAATGCAGTTTAAGGACATTCTTTAGCTGAAGAGAGAGAGAGAGAGAGAGGAAGATTTCATTACATTCAGCACAGTATGAGATTAAGTCAAAGTAGTTTTGCTAATTAAATTCAATTGCCATCCATTAGACCAATGGAATGAGATGAATCTACTATACAGCTGACACAGCACAGGTATGCAATTTGGCTAAATGGCTATTTCTAAACGACAGCACACACATTTCTCTGCTTGTTCCCTTTTTTAAGAGTTAGAATTTCTGCACGCACTCTGCCCCTGTTTCTAAAAAAGAAAAAAGAAGAAAAAGGAGCCTGCTGAAGGGCAAAGATATCAGTTTAAATAATAAGTCTCAAAGGACTATATGATAGCAGCGAATCAGCTTGAAAGGGGTGTACAAATTTAAGCTTACAAGGTTTGGAGTCAGTGAAAGGGAGACATAGGGTTTCTGGTCCCATTGGCTGTTTCTTTTTTTATCATTGATTGATACATGTTTTATTTATTAAAGGGGTCTTAATTAGCCCATAAACGTGCTGGAACCAGGTTGTTTCTGCTGCATTTACCAGCCCAGTATTATTAGCTGACTGTTTGCATAATACTGAGAGAAATAATTTCAAATTCAGATAGTAGGCTGACGTTCTTGGCTTAACTTGATGTTTAAGGACATCCTATATTCCAGGATGAGGAGTTTCTTACTCTGTTGAAATGACAGGAATACCATTCAGGCATTGGCCAAGACAAAATTTTGACAGCCAGCAAGCCTATAATGTTTCCGAGTGCACAGATTTACACGTCCTGCCAAGATGAAAATTGGCTAAAACCAAAAAGGATATTGGGGATTGACACTTTAGGAAGAAATAACAGAGTAGCACTTTGCATTGGTTTAAGAAATGTGATCCCTTGAACTGTTTTACTTCCTGGAATCCTATGAGCTAATGTGTAGTAATCAATCTGATTCCATTGTGAATGCTAACTGCCTGCAACATAGCACAGCGGAAGAAAAGTCAACACAGTACTTGCATGAAACAGTTGGCTATTCCCTACGTTGAAGCTGGATGCTGTGAAGTCCAAATGTGCATGCTTGGCCCTATCTCCTTGGAACGCTTGCGGGATGGAAGACTGAACAATTGCATCTACAAAATATGAATGCAGTTGAGAGTTATATTGGATTTTCATGTTACCTATTTTTAGAACACAGCAAAGGCTTCAGGGCAAAACTAGCACAATATAGCTGGTAGTGGGGAAGGCCCTAATGAAAGGCATTAATTGAACGGTGCCATTATTTTATAGCAGTTTTTCTTCAATGCTTTCCCTTTGACATAATTGTTGTGCTAATATTTGTTGTTGTTCAGTCACGAATCTTTTGCATTGGTTATTTGCGGCTCACAGCTTGTGTGTAGACCAAACCACAAGCCTAGAATCAGGAGGTACAGCAAACCAAGGTTTGTGGGTTTGTTGCTCCTGGCATGGAGCAACCTAGAGCAGGGAAGACTTTTCTGCATCAGCACACTGCTCATTCACTTTAAATCATAGATAAACATTAACTATATACTTGAAGTTGAAGTGAGAACCAGGCCTTTGCTGCTCACTATTTTCCCCCTGACCCCCCTTCTCTTTTTGAACACTGTTACAAGTTCAGATGAAAACAAGGAGCAATATTATACATGAAATGCAACAGCAGAATACAGGGGCTGCAATTCTTTATGGCCCTCAGATTTTGCATCCTGTTAAGTACTGACACTATGATTAATTTATCTTAAAGGGTTACTTTTTGTCAAACAGTGGTGGCGATGGCAGTTGTTAACCCATATTCACTAGTGGTTAAGACTGTGTACAGCATTTATCAAAACTTTCTGCAGCTTCTTTCATCTCATTAGCATCTCAATCTCTATTCAGTAGTTGATGTCCGTTACAGCAAGAGTGCTCAGTTCTTGTTTTCAATAAGCTGGTTGTAAAATGTCAGACTGTCACTTGCAATATAAAAAAGCAAAAATTATGGTATTTGAAAAAAATGTTACACCTCATAAAAACAAATTGTAAAGACATGAAAGTGATCTTGGTATGTTTTACTTTTCAGGACAGTTTAGCACAGCTGCTTTAAATACCAGTTGTCTGGATTCCCACACTTCCCTACCAATGGAGAGGTTTACACAAGCATAATTTAAGTTACAATTACCCTAATTAACATCTTATTTGCATAAATACTTGAAAGCAGAGCAACAAAGAAATGCCTTAGAAGCTGAACCCCAGTGGAGAAATGTGTTTTCACTGTGTTTTGGAAAATATAGGCCATTATGTTTAAAGTTTCAGGCATAATAAAATAAACTGAAGTTCTATGGTTAATATTTTTATTACAATTTGGCCATGCTCCGTTTTACTTACTAGCTGTTAAATTTGGGAGGGAATCTTGCAGCGGAATTCAAGACACATAAAACTGTCACACATTTTTAAAACTATTATTCAGAGATGACAGGAGCCTTCTCGTTGATCAAAATCGTTGATCTCTCTCTCTTTCATATATGTTAATGAAGTATTGATCCTTTCCGTAACTGATTATAGTAGTGTCTGTGCAACCACTGACCTGGTTAGACTGCTTTTCAAAAAACTTCTTGCCATGTGAACTGGCCCGAATAACATCTAATCACATTTATTCCACTTCATTTCTGATTAATTCCGTTCAAGGTACCATGTCAAGGTAATAAAAATGAATGGATTAAGAACTGGGGCTTAGTATATTAAAAATCAAAACATAATCACAGGGCTTTTTCAGTGTTTATGTCTAAAGAGAGGTATGTGTTTTTCATCCTATACAAGTACAAACCCTTTTTTGGAAGTTGATCTCTTTATGATGGCATTTACTTTTGATAAGCTGTCTGCTAGAGGTGTTTATAGTTACAGACGGTTATGATATTGCTAAATGTTTAAGTCCTGTATTATCCTGTTATAACTTGTCATTATTTAACATAATAAATTTTAGTCTACCTGAAGAAAATTGTGGTGCATTGAAATAATGTAATACCTACCCACTCATTGGTCCCAATTTAACGTTATTAACTATTGGTTTTCATGCATTGTTCTAAGGAACAATTGCTTAGTGCAGTCTCTGCTTTTAACTCCCAATTTAATCATACATTGTGTGAATTTAGTAAACCAAAGGTTATAGTGAATTAATAATAGTGAACCAGCTGACCAGAGTTGAACAGCAGTTCTATTGCTATAAAACTTAATTTAAAACATGTAATTGGTGTTATATGCTATGTGTTTACAGGGTATTATTTATTTTTCTCTTGATTGCACACCATTAGTTTGTAGTACCATTCATTAACAGCACCAGCTTGCATATGTCTACTCAGAAGTAAGTCTCATTCAGTTTCAGTGGATCTTACTTATAGTTAATTGTGTATAGGATTGCAGACTTAGTGATGGTCGTTCATTTCAAACATGTAAGATCTGAAATTAAGGAATATTACTGGAAAGGTATATATAATGAAATCAGACTAAATCCCAGTTTTCCATATCTGTACTGTTTGTACATAGAACTACACTCCATTTAAAAGGGACAGAGTGTTTCCATTAAACTACAAATCCTTAATAGAAGAAGTTTCATCCACACTATTTTCCTATCTTTTTGAAGCACTGGATGAAAATACCATATGCATTCTGACCACTGTTATTACTAATGGGAGTAGAGTATGTAAACATCTAGTGCTTTTAAGTCCAAGTCCTTGTAGTGCATAAATGTAATGTATGAGTCTGATGGTGATCAAAGCATCTGCTTCAGAAATGTTCCTTCTTTTGTTCAGATCTCAAACTTACAGCCTGTTAAATCCCCAATAAAAGAAAATAACTGTCCAGTTTTCCATGTGTTAACTAAAACAAACAAGGACAGAAGATTCTTTGAGCTGTTTCGGCTGGTATATTGATATGCAGGAACAGGATGCACAATCTCCCTGTGCTTCCTGTTCTTACACAACGTTATCATGTCTCCAATATGAACTTTGTTACTTTTATTACCAGGAACATCCAAAAACTGTGTGTATGTGAGGAGCTTGCACATCTTCCAGGTTGGCGGGGGGGGGGGGATGAATATTGGGTGTGACATTGTCACAGATTAACAGGAAGTATGGGAAATGTCTGCATCCTGTCCTGCACAACAAGGTATTATTCAAAGCAACTCACAGCGTGGGGATAAGCAGATCAAAGAGAAAACAAAGAAGACAAGGTATATCGGTACTAGAATCGTATGTTATGATGTCACAGTAGTAGGAGATAGATAGTTAAGAATAAAAAGGAGAGGCATTGTATAATGGTTCCAAACAACCCAGCTTCAGATTCTGCTTTGTCATATATTCAGCTCGTAAACTTGTATATGTGCTAGAATGTAGGCAGTATATTGCCCATGATATCTAGGTTCCTGTCCTCTCCATATTTACATACACATTTTCCCTTTAAGTCATTAGAGAAGCTCAAAAAGAGAGTAAGCTAAATAGTACTTTCCAGGTTGGTAACACACACACACACACACACACACACACACACACACACACACATGCCATGGCTCGATACCACCATGCTTGGCACTGTTTTGACAAATGCAAAAGTGCCCATAGTTCTGTGTTACATTTCTGCAGCAACAAGCAAGGTGTGAAAGAAAGCTCCTGGAAGAAGCTGACAACAAGAAGCATCAACGAGGAGGTAGTTCTGAACCTAATCAAGTGCTTGTGGTCTTAAGAACAGTTGATGTCCAGCTGAACTGGAAATAATCTGCATGAAATTAGAGAAACGTTTATTTCTCTATGACATTTGCATCCCAACCTACTTTTACCGCCTTCAGGACAGCTTACATGGTCTAATATACTGATCTTCACTAGAACTCAGGTTATATTCATGGCAGATGTGGAATTTAAACACAAGTCTCTCTGGTATCTATCTAGCCTACTCTGTTATACTGACATGCTTAAGAACCCTAACTGTCCAAAATGTTTGCCTGTAGTGTGTTATTTCTTTTATTCTGACCCAAATTTATGAAATCACATGTCTTTATTATGGCTAGCATCCTTTCCTAAATGTCCAGACTAGATTTTCTGGGTGGCAGTGTAAAGCATCATTGCTCTGCCACTAGGTTTGATAAGTAAATATTGGTTAATAGATTTGGGTATCGTTGATCAACAGAACACTACAAGGCCAGCACAGTAAAGTTAAGTGATGCTCTAAAGTGTTTAGGAGGGTGAAATTTCTGTTTGTCCCTCATTAGAAGCAGCTGTAAAGGAATACAACTTTTAATCATATTACTCAAATAAATTGTCATTAAGGATACACTTTTTATTTTTATTTGGCATGAGTAGTCTGACTTTTGTTAATTTAAGCAATTATTATACCTGAAAAAGCTATTTTTGATATTTAATTATTACCAAGGGTTTTTTGTGTAGAAAAAAAGCAAAAACATTCATCCAAAATTATAGACACCAAGTACCAAACTGCAATATCCTGACTCACAGTGCTTTATCAAAAGCATTGCCAATTTTCTGCTTTAGACTTGATTGGGCATAAAAATATCCCTGCACAGGGACATTTTTATTACCTCATTTGGTTTTAGAGAACTTTGCTTGCAAGTGTTTATAGTGGTGTATAATAACTGGAGTTGCAAATATCTCAAGAATGGAGATTAGTTGTAAGTATGACATACCTAGTACATTGGTACCTCTGGTTAAGAGCTTAATTCGTTCCGTAGGTCCGTTCTTAACCTGAAACTGTTCTTAACCTGAGGCACCACTTTAGCTAATGGGGCCTCCTGCTGCCGCCGCGCCACCGCAGCATGATTTCTGTTCTCATCCTGAAGCAAAGTTCTTAACCTGAGGTACTATTTCTGGGTTAGTGGAGTCTGTAACCTGAAGCGTTTGTAACCCAAGGTACCACTGTATTCCCAGAAGTGATTCTCATCATCCACCTATGTAATGTCTCCCACCTCCCGATATTTGTTGATTAACTCTCTAAACTGCAAAACACCCATTTTTGTAATCTTCAGTAATCAGCTTCTTATTGCCTCTTGCATCCCACAGTTCTCTTGATAGAAGTTTTGGCATGACAGAGTGCAGAAGGCCTCCCCATATTTGGACATTATGGCAAGCTCAGCCACTGGCTCCATTTTCTCCAATAAAATTCCTGGTTATTGCACTGCTGTTGTAATTTCCAAAGCAGACTTGTTCAGCCAAGTTTCACGAGTTAGATGTATATCTGAAGATAGGCAAGCCTCTTTCAGACAGAAGTGCAACAACTGGACGCATGAGATACTTGCATGTGCAGATGGTTGTGTTTGCTCTGTTGTTTTAAACTTGAAGTCTTTATATTGCTCTCTTCTGTCAGGGAAAGAAAGTGGTAGTAGCGCTGCTTTGATTTCATTTCCTCACTACACTATTTTAGTTGGGTTTTTTTAAAGTGCAGATAACATTGTGTTTGCATACACCATGTATGTGTGGACTGTCTTGTTCTGAGAAGTATCATTGTACAGAGTGCTGTCAAAGATGCCTCCCCATACACACGCACACCAAATTAGTAAGTGGGAACATTCTGTTCCATAGTTTAGTCTTTTGTCTTTGGTCAATTCATATACTTTCTCATTCTACTTCTAAATAGCCACATGTGCAAAGAATACTCAAGTTACAGAAAAAATGTCAACCATATGTAACATACAAGAAGATTAGTGGTAATAAAACTGAATTAATTGTGGTTTTGGCAGTCAAGACAACATAAGGGCCGAGTTTTAGGCAAATCCACATGTATCTCAGAGTTCGCTATAGATCTGCAGTACGTGGGGCTACTTAAATGCACGTCCTGCTTGGTAGTCTGGCCTGACATTCAAAATGGATGGCAGGAAACTTAACATCCCAGAGGTGATGATAGTGCTATAGATTTTAATTCTAATGCCAGTCATACTGGTTGAGACATGTTCTGATAAATGAAAAATGAATTTTTCAAACATTCTTTGTTGCTGCCTGCTGTGTATCTTGGCAAATAATCATCATAAGGGTTTAGCATAAAAAAATTCCAAGGAGTATTCTGGCATAGTTTTTTTTAAAAAATAAGTGTTGTTAAACGTTTGGGGGTTTTCCTTCAAGATATTTCATAATAGCATACTGTAAGTAAGGACTTATGCCCTTAGACTCAAGAACTGGATGTTTCCTGTACCAGTAGTTGCCCATTGATAGGGAAAGTTTTGACTTTAAAGGATGGTGGTGGTGAGCATTTTCTTTTCCATATATGATTATGGGAAATGTGTGTGCTCATAGCTTTTGGGATTATAGGTTATTCTCCTGTTTACTTTTTTTGAAAAGAAAATGTTATCTATTTTCTCTAAGGCAAATAAATAGTTTCTAAATCTCTGCATATAGATAGCCCAGCTGATAAACAGTTTCATAAATAGAGAATGCTGTCTGCCCAAAGCCAGCATCGGATATGCAGTGTTAGTCAAACGAAGAAGATGAGAATGAGGAATAGAGAGAAAGAAAAGAAGGATATCTGTTGGTTTGCTATTAAACTGAAGTTCCAGATTCTTGCTTGAACTTGTCTGAGTTCAAATGAGGCAACTTTCAGTGCTTCACCAAGTGCTTAAATTTAGGTGACTATTTTGCTAATTTGAGTGGAATGTTTAAAACAAAGTGTTACTGTTTAATCTGGGCACATGACGTGCGAATGAATCTTTGAATGAAATGACATAATTGTTGGTTAGTCTGTATAATTTAGAGAGGGGGCCTATCTCAGCACAAGTTTTAGTTCACAAGCATTGGGAAGAATTCTCATTTTGGAGGGAGAAATTATTTGCCTTCAAAAACAAGAAGTACAGCTTTCTTTTCTCATATTTGTCAACCTTTTAAAAATAAAGATATATCTCAGACTTGCTTATCCATGCCTTTTAGCTGAAAAGCATTTTTCTTAACCTCTTTCCTCACATTGCATATGATATTTAATCCATCATGTTAACTTTAAACAATAATACACAAGCTGTTGCTGGCAGTAGCATAAAGCTGATGGTCCATCTGGAAAGCAAAAACACTGATCAGGGAAATAAGAAAATTAAAACTGTTTAGGGGTATATTTGCATGAATTAAAAGAAAAAGAACCCAGAATGGAGAACACTGCATTTAATAGTTTTTTAACAGGCAGTTTATTAATTGTTTTGTGTTCTCGCTGAGAGGAATTCCTAACACAAAATACACTTATTTTCCAGCTAGCCATTATTCTTAGAAGTCTGTTGTTTTTTTTAAAAGTAAAGTAATAATGCTTAAAAACCACCGTCAAGAGAGTTATTTTAGCTCATAGAATACATAGTCAAGGATTCTGTGCAAAATGCTGCATTTTGGATTCTTTTTCATGACTCGTAGAGGAATAATAGAAACAAGATCCATCAACCAAGATCCATCACACACAAGATCCATCAACCAATTTGACTCTAAAGGTTATAACAGGTAGTTACAGGGGGGCTTTAAATACCAGCTGTAGGATAAGTCAAGTTTGATATTGAATAGTTCTTTTTAACCAATCAAGAGGCTTGACTTTAGAAAAAGCAGCACAAGAGTACAGTACTGCCCTTTAAACAATGAAGGGGCTTTGCATCACAACCCACAATGGTTCATTATCTACCTATGCAGTAGACATCAGGAGGAAACACAATTATGGGATTAAAATCTTTTGACATATTAATGTTGGGCACAATCCAGCAAAATTTAAGCTTCAAGTCCCATGGGTTTAATTTAGAATAATTGAAGAACATTTATAACTCTCAAATCAATAGGACCTAAAAAGTTTCATTTATGGTTGTTAGGACTGTTGCTGACCAAAAGTGAGTGTTCCCGTTTTGTGGAATAAAATACACCTTCCACTCCTTACATTGTTTTGCCAGTAGATTTCAGGATTTCAGGTTTCTGGTCCAGTGCATTTTATGAGATTTTTAAAAGACAGTTACAGTCTTTCATTTTGAGAGCATGAAGTGTCACTATAATGTTTTGCAGTTTGTTTGTTTGTTTTTTGTATCAGCATGTATGGGGCATGTATTTGTGTAAACCACCCCTTCCAAAAAATACTACAGCTACAATTTTAAAATTTCTTTTGTTGTTAGGAAAGTTGTTAGTCTTTGATTTTATGAAGACATCAGAAAGCAAATAGGCAAATTATATAAATAAGGAGGTTTTTAAAAATAATAATAATGAGACTTGCTAAACATCTCTGATGATTGTATTGAAATATATGCTTTTAGCTTTAAATGACTATACATAGAATGCTGCTGAGATAGTGGAAAAATTTACACTGAGTTTTACTGAAGGAATGGCAGTAACCCAAGTTACCTGTAGGATTCGGAGTCATATGGAAACACTTAAGGGGCAGTGGAAAACTTTTTGAAATACACTGGAATGAGCTAGCAGCATTATTCAATAGAAAAAGGAATATGGATTCACACACACACACACACACACACACACACACTTCAAGTAATATGCTGGTATTTATCCAGTTTTTCATTTATATTTTACAAGCAGCCTGCCTATAGAAGTAATACACTTTGAAAGGTATGACTTTAGTCCTTCCTAAGAATCTAGAAGAGTAGGTAATAATAATATAATATAATCCAAAATGTTTTTGCTGCTAGATGCCAGAGCATCTGTCCTCTTCACAATAATCAAAACTGGATTATCCATAAACAATAAATAACAGGCTACCCACTCAGGCAGCCAGAAACTCACTGCCACATAAGCTCACTAGCTGCACCCATCTGCCAAATAAAATCCTCCTTGCTGCCTTCTATTGTCAAAAAAGGCCTGACTAAATAAGCATGGCCAGGACTGATATGGTCTGATTCTTTCCCGTAGGTCATTCTTCGGAAAGGAACCTTGGCCAGCTCTTCCTTTTCTGAGGGTAGCCATAAGTCCCTCTCCTTGACACCCATTCTGTGTGTCCCAAAGAACAACAAAAACTCCATTCTGTTTTATTAGGATAAACCAACAAGTACCTCTTTTTTCCTTATGCAATTTAATTAAGTTATTTATTACCAACTTTTTGGAACACATGAGTGTAGGGGGTGGGTGGGACCTACCTCTTGAACCCTAGGGAAGAAGTGACTTAATGACTAGAAAATAAAAAAGAATTTGCTTGGGAAAACTGTGGAATTAAAGTTCCAGATGAAACATGCACCAGTGATGCATAACATTTTTGTTAATTGGGTCTTAACAGGTTTCCTGCTCACGCTGCAATCATTTTAGAAATGGGTCACACTAGGCAGCGCCGGCAGGGTATCTCTGCAGCTTACAGAACATTTGCCTTGCAGTAAAACGGCATCTAAATTTGGGCTCATCTGATTGCGTAGTGAATATGCCTGACTTCAGGGGAGCTACACCAATTTGTACCCATTTGATGAGCTTGTTGCCTCTTTACAGCTAGAAAACCCAATCTGCAGCGTACTTGGCCTTACAAGCCTTACAAGCCCCATTAGTGTGTGTAGAGTTGGCATTTGTACAGAGCTGCTGCTTAAAAAAAGAGAATGTCTTAAGAACCTGTCTGCATACATCCAAACCATTTAGATAATAAGGACAGTTTGGATAATAAGACTCGATGAATGAGAGACCTGGGTCCATGGACTCACGAATATAAATAAATAAATAAACTTTTTTTTTGCCCCTGATGCAATCATTGCATGGTCCATGCTGCTAAGGGGAGAATGTGTGATGCCAATTTCATGTATCAAAGTGAATTCAGATATTCAGGTAGGCATCATCTCAGAATACACGTGGAGGATAAATTTGCCCAGATAATGATTTCAATCTGTGATTACAAGTATATTAGAGACAACTGTCTTTCCATGTGCAGGGAAGCATTGGTTTGAAGACTTTATAGAAAACCCACCAAAACACCTCTTAGGCAGTCAGGGATAGTAGAGTTCCACAGAGGACAATAGCACTTACTTGCTCAAACAATTGAATCGGCTGACTTGCTACAGCCAGTATGAAAATGTGCAAGAGATGCCAATCCCACAGTAGGCATCTTATTTTATTATCCCAATCTTTCCCCACAGTGTGTTCTGAGTTTCTGGGGTAAACTCCAAATTTATACTCACAGGAGTTCAGAAGTTTCTGGCTTTTGCAATCCTTGCCTCTTTCTTACATTATTTAAAATGTTTAAAATGTTATATTAGTTGCAACGGTTGACATGAATTTGTATGGTTAAGATGCCAACTCCACACCTCTTATTATTTGAGTGAATGAAGGGCTCTGGTTCTATTACAGGCTTACATTTGTCTCAGTTTACATATGCATCCTATAGTCTATACTCTGCTGTAGGATTGACTGAGTAGCCATTTTTACCTGTTATACTTCGTTCTTCCCTAATGATGTGCCTGGGCTATAGGGCTGTATTGCTTAAGATTTAAGAGATGGGGTTTAAGAGATGCCCTTCTGATGCTACAATTCTATTTTTCTATGTGCAGGGATTTTTTTTGGTAGATGCAAAAAAGTAAGCCTCCATTGCTGTACACACATTTATCATTTCAGTTAACACTATACTCTAATCCTGTTCATTTCAGTTGAGTGGCATTGCTTCAGTGCCCAGTAAATTGTTCACTGTTGAGAACGAGCATTTGGGAGAGAAACTTAAAAGAAGCGACACTTGCCCTCATGGTGCTATCTGTAGAGTAGTGGCAGCATTTCTGTATACCACCATTAAATCAGCTGTGGGGACTCTTGTGATAGTCTAGCATTAGAATCAACTTGTCTGCTAGTGGGGCAACATGACCATTTGGTAGCCAAAGCTAGTGAGGAATGCAGCTCACATATACTGGGGTGATGGAATTGACCTGTCACCAGAAGGACTTGAGGGTATTGCAAGATTTCCTGTAAGGTTAGTGGGAGATGGTAGAGAGAGCCAAGGTGGGCAAACTAGTGGCATTTGGAGGAGCTGTTTAGTTGGAAAAGCAGGAAAAGGAATCCTAAAATTTTAATTTAATGAAAGATATGAAAGCATTAGAAGGACTGGAAAATATTCTCTGTGTTACTAGAGTGTAAGGCAGGGTTCTTGATGGGGCCCAGAGTGATTTGGGATGAAGCCTGGGGCCCCAGAAGATAATTGGGCAAGACAGTCACCCTAAGCACAAAATTAGAAATTAAACAGCACTCCTCTATTCTGGTCCTATTTTCATTTCCGTGGTAATGTTTGGTAAAGTTACAGTGTCCAACTGTTGATTCATTTAAGCAGTAACAATCCACATGAGTCAGAATCAGGTAGGATAGGGTAACATTGTCTAGTCTAGTCCCAGTGTGTGGGGAAACGGTAAAACCTTTCAGTTTAACCCAATGCCCAAACTACAGTATCCAGTCAAACACTTGCATTGATGTACAGGCATCTTGAAAATCTCTTTATCACCTTTTTAAAAGAAAGAGTGGCTCAAAAGATGGAGGTGTCATTCTCTTACTTTTGACTGTTTGAGCTGGTCAGGCTGGAGACAAAGTCCTATAATAAATTAGATCTTAATCCTTTCCCCTAAAGTAAGATTAGAGCATTAATTGGTATATTAAAAATTCACCCCACTGTGGTAATTCCGCTGTTTTAAAAGCGAAGCAGCCTGTGTTTCATAAATCCTACCCTTTTTCTTTCTCTCCAGAAGTATCTTCACTAAGCAAAATTATTCTAATGCTCTGAAAGTTACCATGATGTTATCTTGCTAATTAGTACCGTGGGAAAAAATCAATTAATGTTATAATTAAAAACAGTGTGTTTATAAGGGTTGTTTGTGGTGAATAAATGTGACAACTACTTTGTTCACTGGTGATGTGTTGTGTTTCTCTAATAATCTATGCAGGCCTTTGCTGTTATTTACATAAAGGTCCTCAAGAGGCACCTTCATTTTCTGTCAAAGTGACATAATGTACATGTGCATGTATGGGTGCACATAAGGAAACAACTGTAGAAAATGTTTGTCTCAGTTGCTCGGAATTATGCTTAATTCGGTCAACAGTTGCTCAGCATTATGTTATGGTGCACTGTGATAAGAGGCGATGTATTCAGATCAGTTTTGAGGGTGAGACTTTCCAAAAAATCAAGTTGATATTGGACAATTCATACCCCCATTAAACCCCAGAAAGAAATGGAATTGCCCACACCTATGTCCTATTTGGCACAAATGAACTGAGATGCCTTAGAAAGGGGACACCTAAGGCAGATGGAGAACCCAGTTAGGCACTTGTTGCACATATGAGTGAGTCAGAACTAGTAAGAGCCCAATGTTGTGACCCTAGGACCAGTGTTTCAGTTAATGGGGGAAGAGGTTGGAGGGCTCTTTATGAACTCAACAAACCTCACTGATGAGGTTTTAGCCAAATAATGAGCCCTGTAAACTTTTAAAAACAGTGGCTGAGAGGGCCAAAATAAAAGGTAAGGGAAATGCCCAGGATGTTTAGTATTTCTGACACGTTCCATTCTTTCTCTGTGTATCTCCCTTGAACTGACTGGCAGTCATCACGTGCAAGGCTGGAACAGCTAGCCAGTGGGTTGTACTGCCATTTTGAAGAAGACGGCTGTGTTATTTAGCAATGGTCGAGTCTGCTTCTTAAGACGCCTCTGCAGTGCTAATAGGTATAGCCAATAGATAAAGAGAAATATAATGGGCAGCAAGGATAAATTTGAGTAACTAAGTCCTGCATATTTTTCACAGCTGAAACCTGCACTGGGAACAAATTTTTATTTTGTACTAAGTGTGATTAAGCAGTATGCTAACTGTATAAACAAACAAACAAACAGGAACTTCGCTGTAGATACTGCTGAGGAACCAAGTGATGCCTTAGTTAGTAAAAATGTTGTTTTTGCTCAGTTGCTGAGTGCATGTTTGAAACAGCGTAATGGATCACCATTCATTGTTAAAAACTGCAAAGGCGAGCTACACATTTGCAGGAGTTAGAAAAGAGCATCCTAATGTCTGGGTCAACTTATTTTAAAGTATTTGACACTTTTAAGTGGAACATACCCTTGCCTTAGCAGGCTGTATACTGCAACTGCAGCATCCCCTGAAAGGCCAGTATTTTGGCTCCAAACTGAAAAGTACTTAGTCCAGAGTTGTGCTCTTAATCTTGGTGCCATTTTTCTGAGGTAAGTTACTGCAAAATAGTAACCACTATTTTTAACTCGTTTATGCTGTCAAAATTCAGACTTCTAAATGTTGTATGGCTGTCGAACCTACTCCATTTATACGAGAGTGATGTTTATTGCAGTGCAGGAGGGTAGTATGTATTTTTGAAGTTCTGCTTGGCCTTTTTCAGGGATAGAGCAAGCTGTTCTTCATATATCTTAGCCTGGGAAAGCTCTGTTACAGTTAAACGTGGAACAGTATCTCCATAGGAGCTGTTGCCAAGCAGATACATGGTTTTGGAATGTTCCCAGCAAACTTCCACAGCTGATACTCTAGCGACGAGCTTGCCTTTGTTTTCATTTTCCTCAGTGAAAACTCTTCAAATAGCCAAAGGATAGAATTTTGCATTGGCCTACATCCCTAAATCCCCCTCAATAACCATAATTCACTGTGGGTGATCTGTATTCATTCCACCATGATAACCAAAATTAATTTTATATATATTTAAAGCTGACACAGAACTATTTGTGAGAGGTGGTTTCTGTGCAAATGTAAGGGCACAATTCTGTGAGACACTACACTGAACATGGGCGTACCCAGGATCAAAACTAGGGGGGGGCAAGGGGAGGGGTCATGGCACGGAAGGGGAGGGGCGACAAAGTGGGCGGGAACGGTGAACTCGCGCTCCGCCGGGCTGTGCCCCTCCCTAGAAGCAGGGCTGGTGGGCGGAGGCGGAGCCCAGCCCAGCGGAGCGCGAGTTCAGCGTTCCCGCCCGCCGCACCGCGCTCTCTGGTTCCCCGCCGCACTTGGCCTTGCCAGAGGGCGCGACGGGGAGCTGGAGGGAGGGCGCAGCGCGGCGGGCGGGAACGGCGAACTCGCGCTCCGCCGGGCTGTGCCCCTCCCTAGAAGCAGGGCTGGTGGGCGGAGGCGGAGCCCAGCCCAGCGGAGCGCGAGTTCGCCGTTCCCGCCCACCGCGCCGCGCTCCCTGGTTCCCCGCCGCGCTTGGCCTTGCCTGAGGGCGCGCCGGGCAGCTGGAGGGAGGGTGCGGCGCGGCGGGAATGGCGAACTCGCGCTCCGCCGGGCTGTGCTCCGCTTCTGCCCACCAGCCCTGCTTCTAGAGTAGGGCAGCTGCCCTAACTTGCCCCGTGGTGGGTACGCCCTTGACACTGAAGCATTAGCTCCTAGGATACCAATTCCCTGGTGCTGACACTCTGACCTAATCTCATACCAAGAACTGCAGCAGTCGTGTGCACTGCTCCCTTGCATACCTAGCATGGTAGTGCTTTGAATCACATGGGGTATTGAGGAAGGCAATAGCAACAGGATGAAAAAGCACTTCTGGGGCTGCATTGTGGAGCTGCCATAGTACGCCATGGATATTGTCAGTTGCTAATTGGACAGAGCTCCACGTCTTTTCCCTGAGTGTTACAGCTGCAGCAGCCCAAATGCTGCAGCACCTGAAGGAACCCCATAGGAACAGGCTGCCACTATGTCATGGTCCATCCATGACATCATTCCTCTGCTGCCCATCCCATGATACAGTATATTTTACCACAGCCAGAATTAACTATGGCTGGTTGCAGAAGACCTACTTCATTTCCCCAGTTTCAGAAGGCTATGAACTTTGGCAACAAAGCAGTTCAAATTGGGAGCATATATTCAAATTGGTTCAAATGGTTCAAATAAATTCAAATGGGTTCAAATTGGGACCCAGGTGGCGCTGTGGTTAAACCACTGAGCCTAGGGCTTGCTGATCAGAAGGTCGGCGGTTCGAATCCCTGTGACGGGGTGAGCTCCCATTGCTTGGTCCCAGCTTCTGCCAACCTAGCAGTTCGAAAGCACGTCAAAATGCAAGTAGATAAATAGGAACCGCTACAGCGGGAAGGTAAACGGCGTTTCCATGTGCTGGTCTGGTTTGCCAGAAGTGGCTTTGTCATGCTGGCCACATGACCTGGAAGCTATACGCCGGCTCCCTCGGCCAATAATGCGAGATGAGCGCGCAACCCCAGAGTCGGTCATGACTGGACCTAATGGTCAGGGGTCCCTTTACCTTTTTTATAGCAGCTGGAGAATCCACTCCCTCCTTGCTCTAGTGATCTGGGCAGCGCTGCCACGCGCTTCCCACTCCTCTTGAGTAGCTTCCTGTGCAATTATCCGAGCACTGCTCTGACACTGTCCTTACTGAATGTTTGCAGCCGGAAGCCTGCTGTATTTGTGGAGATGCCCTGCCCAATTAAACACTGTGCACTGGGTTCCAAAGCACACAGACAACATCCAAGAATACAGGAGGCACCCCACTGTACACATCCACCCTCCAATATGTAGAGTGCAGCTGGGTTGGGCTGAAGGACGGAATTGAGCAACCTGGGCTAACAATTGGATTTTCACGCTCCTTCACAGGATCCTAATGGTGTGGGAGAATGCAAGTCCAATTGGGATCTAGATTGGTCCAAGTTGAAGCAACACTATGTTTTAAAGTAGAATATGCTTACCTAATCAATTGCACCTTATTTTTACTTCCTGATTGGTGCTTATCCAGAAGAGATAAGAAAAATCAGATCACTATATGTAGAAAAACAGTGAATTCTATAAAAGGTTTATAAGAGCTCTAGAATATTGCAAGAAGTATGGATGCAAGGCATCCCTACACAATAGAGGGGCTTTTGTCTCAGTTCACTCTTGGCAAGGAGTTCTAAATACTGTTGTTAGTTTCCTATATTTCACTGGACACAGAGCTAAAACAAGGGAGCAATTTATTATTATTATTATTTTGTTTAAGCTGTGTTTTTATTTATTTATATATACATATATTTTCCAAGCCCAGTCCCTAGCAGGATATCCTTGTTTACGCATCAAGTTCCGGGACTTTTTTTTCCTTATGAAAGCTAACCTTAAAAAGCCTTACTCACAATACCTTCTTTTATTTTTAAAACCCAATTGCTATTCATAAACACATGTGAATGTTCTTACTAATTTTCTTGTTTTAGAGATACTGGTAGTGACATTGGCATTTGACTTAGATTGACTTTGTGACATGCACACTGCCATAGAGCATTGGGGGGAAAAAACAGATTGAATTTAGTTGTCACAAGATTTACACAGGAGACCAAGTTTTTCCCTTGAACATTTTTTGATCTGTACAAGATTTAGATGGCTGGCCAGGATTAGATAGTGCACCCAGCCCTTCAATGAGATTTGATATATAAAGGGTGCTGAATTATTACAGTACATAGCTGAACTGATTTTTATTTCCATTGCCTAATAATGCACATGGAACTGATTCAGTCTTTACGATTCAATGCAGTATTTGTTGCACTGGATGCAAGTAGGAAGGTGTCTGCATGTTCACAGAAACTCCAATGTGATTCCAACATAGATGTGACAATCACAGGCCAGTGTTGTACAACTTGTTATTTCTTGTTTTATGTTGATGGTTTTGTTGACTGATTGCTGTCATTCTTGTAGTTGAACTGATGGTGGAAAAGCAAGGTAAAAATATAAAAGATAAATAAAATTAAGACTTGTTCAGCCTGGATAGCTTAGTTAGAGCATGGTTCAATCCCTGATTATTCCTGCATGGCAGGAAGTTGGACTAGATGATCATTGGGGTCCCTTCCAACTCTGTGATTCTATGCACAGGTGAGCAGCTTTCCCATTGGTCTAGGAACTTTTATAAAATGTTGTTTTAAACAAGAAAGGAAAGGGGGGAAATTAACTGTGGCCTTTTGCATAGGTCTATTCATAGTTTGTAAAAGCTGGTTGTTCAACATTCACTGTGTTCTGTTTTTCTCCTCTTCTTGTTTATAATACCTGTTTCATTGCCTTCTGTAAAGGGTGTATCTTAAGGCAGCAAGCAAGCTGATGGAATTTTAGTTAGCTGGTGGTGTGCTGATCCTGGCTCATCAGATTTGACACTAAGCTACAGCTATTTATTTGGTAGTGCCCAGACTATGGATTCTCCTCCCCCGGAGATTCATATGGCCACAAATCACAGGCCTTCTTTACTATTTTTCTATACTTTTGTTTTACTTTTTATGCCTCTGTCTCTTTTACCATTTAACTTTTATTGTGGAACAATTTACTGGGTTATTTTGAGGCATGTTTTTTTAGTTCTATAATCATGTTGCTTTATTGTTCTTATATTTACCTTTTTATTATTTTAAGTCACTTTGAAGGCCTTAGATGGAAATACCTACCTACCTACCTACCTACCTACCTACCTACCTACCTACCTACCTACCTACCATGACTTCTTATTTAAGGACATTGTCTAATCAGCCATTTATTTCATACATAGACATTCTGTTTTTGGACACATATCATGTGAATACATCAAATTTTGTTATTTGCTACAGTTTGTGGTTAACCATGAGCCTTGGTTCAGATAACATACTAAGCCAAACCTTGTCTTAGCTCAGCATGGCATAGGAATAAAAGCCTGCATGTTCACGTCCCAGTAAGCAGTAGTTTGGTTTACTGTGTTGTGTAATTGTGGTCTATAGCTTAGGCCTTAGGGAGCTGGAGTTGACTATCTAGTTTGAGCAAGGGTGCAGAAATCGAAGCAGCCAATAGATTCAACTAGACACATTTTAACAATGTAATGGAGTAACCTTGCCATCTTGACCACTTAGCCTCAACTTCTGGAATTTAAGAATGTGCTCAAATGTTTTCCTGTGTAGGGTTAGACTGTAAGTGACAGATATGTTGGAGCTACTACTCCTAGTCTTTATCTGAGTTCTTGTTTCCCATCTATTTTAAAAGGACTCTTCAAACATTGCAAATGAATGATTTTTTTAAAAAGCACGTCTTTGATATACTGTTATACTACTATGTGCTTGATATAGTGTTATGCTATATTAGCTTAGTAGCGGTATAGTCCTGAAAACTGCAAAAACCCCAATCATTGTTTTGCTTATGTGTAAACAATGTGTTAAAAAGATATGGAAATATAATACTAGGATTTTTCATTTCTGTAACTTATCTGCCTGGATATCTCTTGTATGCAACTTATGCTCGCAAGTGAAACACTAGATAATAATTAAGGATAACTGACTGTCCTGCTCTTGAAAGAGGCCTTTCGTTTCAAATGTTACTTCAGGTTTTCATTAATCCTCAATCACCTTTCCAAAACTGCAATGGGGGAAAAAGTCGAAAGGGCACTGTAAAATGGTGTGAATACCACCTGCTTGACATTAAATCAGACCAGGAATGTGATATTCACAGTAATCCGTTTTTATTTAGATTTTTAAACCCCTTCAGATTAACAAGTCAGTGATAAATGCAGGCTGTGAAACTGATTACCACTTGCATGCTTTCAGATACAAGATATATCAATTGGTTCAGTGTGCATCGATTAGCTTGGTCTGAATGAATAGAGCACCCTATAATACACTTTTGAGTTCTAAAAAAGTAACCAGACAGGGAGGAACTGGTTTGGTCATTTATTTACCAAAAAGAAAATCTGTATGCCAAAATGAAACATTTCAGCAAACAAAAATTTATCACACATCAGTCAGGATCACATTTCTGTCCCCCTTTCCCAGATAGCTGAGGCTAAGTTAATTTAAACATAATAAATTCCTTCCAGCAGCACCTTAGAGACCAACTAAGTTTGTCATTGGTATGAGCTTTCGTGTGCATGCACACTTCTTCAGAAACCTGAAGAATTTAAACATGTTGGACTTCTGCTTGACTTGCCATTCTTTCTCTCTCTGATTAACCTTAAACCCTCAGAGTTCCATGACCTTAATAAAGCTATTTTTCTTGACAAGTTAAAAACTGCCTTAACAAGCAAAGCTCATCTGGCTGAAACTGAAGCCAAGTTAAGTTGGTGTTTTAGATCCTCATTAAAGTCCACAGCATGAAGTACAAGGTGTGTTGTGTGTGCGTGCGTGCACACATACGGACGTGTGAGACAAACTGTGCACTATGAAACATATTGGCTTTACATTTAATTAGACAAATTACACGCAACCCAGTAAATACCCTGGGAATGTAATCAACATTAGGGTTAATAAGGAGTCTTTGGAGGGCGAAAACCCTAAATTTTTCACCAAGAAGAAAATTAATGCTAAGAGCCAAAAAGGAAAAGCTAACATGAATCTCAGTATTGATTGAGATAGTAATCATATGGTATTTTTACAGAAGTTGAGGATGTGTGTGTGTGTGTGTGTGTGTGGAATTACTATGACCTTCCTCAACTCTGTTTGAGGTTTGCCTATACTCGGTGCAAATAGATTGCTCTGAAATATGTTGTAAAGGAAAGTTGTAGTTACTGAGTTTTTATTCTCTGTTCAGTCCTTGCCCTCAGTTGATGCTGACTCATGGAGACTCAGTGAAATTCTGGCTGCTTTGGACAAGCAAATGGAGAATGAAAGCAATGAAGGAAAGCCCCTCCGAGTAAATGCTACGACTGGTTTGGCAATATGCTGGGAAATGCAGACAAAATGTGGTCGTGCTGCCTTCCATTTGGAAGATGTCCCTCAGATTCATTAGCATTGTGTCTGTTACTAGGCTTATCAGCTAAACAGCCAACAGACATAATCTGTGGCTTATATTTTTTCTAATGCTTTTTTTTCCCCAAGGGGCTGCTGACGGGACATAATCCACTGTTTTTTATTGCATTGCCTCTGGATGTGTTGTAGCTCAAACAAACAGATAATTCAGGGGCTCCAAACTTCTTTCCTTTAGGGCTAGAGTGGTGGGGTCTTGGCTACCTTCTCACAAACTCCAGGGCTGTTTAAAGTAAACAAATGATTTGTTCATGTTGGAAGCATCTTATTGCCCAGCCAGAGATACAGCGACAGAGTAAAATTTGATTTCAGTTCATGATGAATACCCTTGATAAGGAGTAGATCAGTACATTATAATTAACTGTATTTCACTGCAGGGCTGTATTTGCTTTGTGGCTTTTTCTAATTTCAAGAAGAGAGGGGTGTGTGTGTGTTTGTGTGTGTTTGTTTGTTTGTTTGTGTGTGTGTGTGTGTTTAGTGTTAGCCTACTAAACATACCAGATTCCATATGTCCAGAGTAGAATTGCAAATGGTTTTCTCCTGTCAAGAGTTTCCGTACTTTTAACAGCTGTATGCCAAATTCAGTAGATCAGGGTATGGCTTGAGAAGCACTCAACCTGACCACTTTATATTTTGCCAGCACAGCAAATAGGATCCTAATGTACAGATTTGATGAAAACAATGAATATTTGTGGATATGTTTTCAAGTGTCTTTAGGAGCTGGGTACTGTGTCACTCAGGACTGTGCCATATGCAACAGTGTACTATTTCCATGCTGGAAAACCACATGTAGTCTCATTCTGTGTGACAAGTAAAGCACAGCCTAGAGTAGTTCATATACGGTATATAAACACTTTGTCATTGGTGATAGACATGGTCTAAATGTGGTTTTTCTACATGGATGTGATATCCATGTAGGAAATCAATTGGTGGTGTTCAGCTAAGTTTTACATAGAGTAGACTTAATGAAATTAATGAACATGCCTAAGTTGGGTCCATTAATTTCAGTAGGTCTACTTTGTGGAAAACTTAATGTAATACCCCTTACCATATGTGGAACGGCTCCAATATTATTCTGTTATTCTAGAAGATAGCCCCTGCCCCCAAATACTCCATTGTGCTCTAAAGTGCACATATTGTACATTATGTACAACCACACGTTAGTTTTTGATAAGCTTCCTCTGTAAATACATCTTTAATCCGTGAAAATTAGGAGATTGTTCTGGTGAAATCAATGAAGACAGGATCAAGCTGTACTGTATAAGATCAGACTCCACTGATAGAAATCATTGCCAATCTACTGCAAATCAAGCAGAGCTCCAATTCCCAATTGCTTAACATTAGCAGCGAAGTGACTCCCATCCCACCCTGCATTATACTGTTGAAATGAAGAAAGCAGGAGTTTACCAGGAATGGGTTTTTATGTGGGAGGATACTGAGCTCCATTTAGTTCTGGGCTTTAAAACAAATTATTGAGCTCAGAATTCAGAAGTATTAAAAGTCCAACTGGTGCATTTGGGTTAAAAAACAAAGTAGATCCTGCAAGTAGATTCCATATGCCTAAAGTCTGCCCTCCTCTGAGCTGAGTCTATGCATATAACCAGAGACATTTCTTCTTAGGATATCCAGTGCAGTTATTTTATTACTGCAGAATTTTTCAGTTGGAGAACCAATTAAATAGGCTCAGTACTGGAAAGTACTGCTACGAACATGAGTTTGACCAAACTGCGAGAGGCAGTGCAAGACAGGAGTGCCTGGCGTGCTATGGTCCATGGGGTTACGAAGAGTCGGACACGACTAAACGACTAAACAACTGGAAAGTTGTTTCTTTTCCTACAATTACAGTACAGAATGACTCAGCAAGGCCACAGAAATAGCAGACACGGACAAATTGACCAATACTCTATGTCAAAGAAATTGAATGCATATTCAGGTTACTTTAAATGTAAATGCGCTCCATTTATTATCTATTAGAATAATAATTATGAACATGAAAGATTGGAAAGAGATTGGGTTTTATTATATTCTGATATATTTTATTTAATAAGAGGGGGTGGGGGTGGAATGCAGAAGTAGCTATGTGCAAGCAAAGCCACTCAGCTTTGATTGCTGAGAATTCTGGAGCCTGGGAAAAGGTAGAGGATGCTAGAGAATCATAGGCAAACAGGCAGGGAAAGTGGAGCCTCTGGGCACCTTTTTATGCCTGTTGTTTATCTGTGCTTATCTTTCCTTTAGTGGCTAATTGCTCTGCTCCTCCTTCTCCCAGCTTCTAGATACAATTAGAAGGCACAACAAAGAGAGATATGATAAGCAGGAATAAATATGGAGTGCAGAAAGGTGGCCCACAACTGATTTGCTTGCCTGCGATCCCTTCCTGCTTTCTCTGCGTGTTATTTTTTCGTTGTAAAATTTGCAAATAAAAAAACCTAACAATAATAAATAAGGAAATGGGATGTAGCTTCTGCTACTTGCAGCTTGTGGCTTCTTTCTTGTGGTTTCAGAGCAGGAAGAGAAGAAGTTTGGGCTTGTTGAAGGAGAACAAGTTTTGCACTTTCTTGAGTAAAATGAGTTTTGGAGCTCCTATCCCCACAAAGCAAGAGGGCGCCTTCAAGGCACAACTGAGACACAACTTGTCAACATTTGTTGTTTTCTTTAGTAATTGTTCTTAGAGCACCAAAATAAAACATATTCTTGTTTACGGTGTTGCATTATGCTTCTGTGCTGTCAGGGTCAGAAATGATGTAATTTATTTAAGAAGAAAGCTCAGAAGTGCTAAATTTAATCAACAACTTTTATTTTTCAAACAAACAGTTATTATTCCTTCTTACCTTTTGAACTTTAAGACATCTGAGCTGAATAGGTCCTGGATAAAGCAGGAAGAAACTGTTTTCCCTTTCAACAGATGCCTGTTATTGCTTTATCTCAAACAAGGACTCTAACCCCCCAGACGAACAATGAAACAAGCAAGCAAGCAAAAAGTAAAATAAAAGTTAAACTGGTAATCTTGGGTTTTGTTTTTAAATTCAAGCAGCTATAAAAAGCTTTGAATTTGTTAAGAATTTTCTGTTTTGCTGTGGAAGTAATTACAAGTCAATAGCATGTGTCATTGTAAAGTTGGCCACTATATTAGCAGTTTGGGTTTTTTATTGGTTCAGATATGACTAAGCAGGATTAGTACATGAGAACCTTATGAAAAATAGAAGTGATAAAAGCAATTTAACTGTCAGTACATTTGTGTTGCGGTTTTGCTATGTGAAACATTATTGCCTGGCAATGGAAAGGACATGGAAAGGATGGATTCCGCCTCCCACCCCCACTTATTTCTGTGTCAGTAGCACTGTAAGATTATTTTACTCTTGGAAGGGATAAATACAACAGATTAAAATTATATTTAAGATTCTGCAATGAAAATTTGCAGCTGTGTTCTTCACTGGCACATGTGTGTGCAAAGGCAGAAGAAACTAAAGATCACAAATATTATTGAAAGTTCGTTCCCACTTTTGTGGACATTTTGGTCACTCATGATAAAGTCTGTGGTTCAGAGCTCTTACTCTGAAACTTATTGTGGTTTCAGTCACTGAATCAGCAATCCAGCTGCATCAACTTCAGTCTTGCTGATTTCAGTGTGGCATATCAGAATATAAGATTGCAGTTTTAGTGAGAAGTCACTGACCTGTATAAACTACGGACATTTTAGGGCAATTAGATAGAAGTACTAAAAGACAATCAGCTGAAATAAAGCATAAGAATTAGTGCCATGATTTAGATATTCCCTTTGATGTCATACACATTTTTAATCTTCCTTCCATTGTTTGTAATAACTCTTGTTTGCTGTGACTTTGGATAGTGTTATTTGAAGGACTGCCTGCATTCACATGAACCTACCCAGGCCTTAAGATTGACATCAGAGGTCCTGCTCTCTGGTCAGTTACTGGAGAAGATTGGGTGGATGAGTAACAGGGGCAAGGTCGTTTCAGTGGTGCACCCCACCGCACTTTAGATGTGGTATTAATAGGTATTTTGTTCAGCAAGGTCTTTTGAACTCATTTTGTGTCGGTTTTGTAATTTAATATTTTTTATCTTGTACTATTTTTTCTGATTATATTATTTTACAATGCTGTTGTTAAATATCTTTGAACAATGTTTATCTTAAACATGGAACATGAGCAAACAAACCAGGAATTTCCTCAACAGCATGATCCGAAGCCATGGTTGGAAATTAGTTTGGAAGCCTTGGTTTGGACTTGGAAAGCAATCCCTGGTTAGTTCTCACCATTGTTTGAGTGGTTTGAATGTCATGGCAAACTATGATTTTTGCAAACCATGGAAGACAGAAGGAAACTATGAGTGTGGGCATAGTTTTTGTATTGTATTCACTTCAGCTTAATCTGTTGACAATGGCTGTAGCAAAATAGGGATCCAATAATATATTTCCAACTCTGGCAGTGAATAATAATAATAATAATAATTTATTATTTGTACCCCACCCATCTGGCTGAGTCTCCCCAGCCATGCTGGGCGGCTCCCAATCAAATATTAAAACAATACAGCATTAAATATTAAAAAAACCCCAAACAGGTGTGCCTTCAGGTGTCTTTGAAAAATAGGATAGCTGCTTATTTCCTTGACATCTGTTGGAAGGGCATTCCACAGGGTGGGTGCCACTACCGAGAAGGCCCTCTGTCTGGTTCCCTGTAACCTCACTTCTCGCAATGAGGGAACCACCAGAAGGCCCTCGGCGCTGGATCTCAGTGTCCGGACTGAATGATGGGGGTGGAGACGCTCCTTCAGGTATACAGGACCGAGGCCGTTTAGGGCTTTAAAGGTCAGCACCAACACTTTGAATTGTGCTCAGAAATGTACTGGGAGCCAATGTAGATCTCTCAGGACCGGTGTTATGTGGTCCCAGCGGCCACTCCCAGTCAGCAGTCTAGCTGCCACATTCTGGATTAATTGCAGTTTCCGGGTCACCTTCAAAGGTAGCCCCACATAGAGCGCATTGCAGTAATCCAAGCGGGAGATAACCAGAGCATGCACCACTCTGGCGAGACAGTCTGCGGACAGGTAGGGTCTTAGCCTGCGTACCAGATGGAGCTGGTAGACAGCTGCCCTGGACACAGAATTAACCTGCACCTCCATGGACAGCTGTGAGTCCAAAATGACTCCCAGGCTGTGCACCTGGTCCTTCAGGGGCACAGTTACCCCATTCAAGACCAGGGAGTCCCGCACCTCCGCCCACCCCCCTGTCCCCCCAAAACAGTACTTCTGTCTTGTCAGGATTCAACCTCAATCTGTTAGCCAACATCCATCTTCCAACCGCCTCCAGGCACTCACACAGGACCTTCACTGGTTCTGATTTAAAAGAGAGGTAGAGCTGGGTACATAGCTGCCAAGTTTTCCCTTTTCTCACGAGGAAGCCTATTCAGCATAAGGGAAAATCCCTTAAAAAAAGGGATAACTTGGCAGCTATGGCTGGGTATCATCTGCATACTGATGAACACCCAGCCCAAACCCCCTGATGATCTCTCCCAGTGGCTTCATATAGATATTTAAAAGCATGGGGGAGAGAACGGAACCCTGAGGCAGCCCACAAGTAAAGATACAATACCTTTAAAATGATATGACCAATATCTTTTTTAAGTGTGATGAGCATGAAAAGCATATTATTATTATTATTTTGCATAATTAATTAAATCATTGTTTGTTATAGGTATATTCACAGTTATCCATATATCACTTTAAATAGAGGCTGATGGGGTTGTTGGAATGACTCTTAATACTTAGGAGTCCCTAGTGACCACTTTAAGTGACATTTTCTGCCTCTGCTGCTACATCCCTTAGCTACATCCCTAGGGATGCCTACTTCATTTTTTTTAGAAGCAAAGCTCTTAAGCAGGCATCTGCTTTAGACAGTTGCTTTCAGTCCTATTGATTTCAACAGAATGCATGCATCAAGACAAAGTTAACCATGTACTTAAGCACTGGAATGGCTTGCTCCTTTGTCCACTGAAACCACAGACTTCTAGATTTCTGTTCTCTGAATGTGGTGTACCATTATCATAGTTGTTCCAATATTACTTTGGCGTACCAGTATCTATTTATGTGCAATGTTGGGTACTAATATCAGTCCCCTCTCCTTGTGTACTCAAGTGGCAGTAGTAACACCACACATTTTCACACAAGCATTGGGCCTCCTTGTTGAACTGGCTGAGCTTCATTTGCTGTGGGACAAAGGAGAGAGCAGGCCTTCTCGCTCAATAGCAGAGCTAGATCACTTGCCCCAGAGAGCAGCTGGCAGACCCTAAACTTCTGGTTAAAAATTATTGCCCTCATATCTATAATCCCAATGTACTTGGTTTTGCTGAACCCTATTAGCATACCTACAGCTTCATATAATCCTTTTTTCCAGTTGCATTCAACCTCTGAGTGTTTAACTGAGCCCCATTGCTTTAAAGTAGACACTGTACAGTACTGTTGTAAGTACTTGCAGACATCTTGATCTATTCCATTTTGCACAGTGAAGTGTTTTCATTAGCGCAGCATTCATGCATGTGTGATAGTAGCTAACTGATGTAATTAACCAGCATGTCAAAGGCTATTTATTTCTTGCACATGCAACCATCTTTCTCTGGTAAGGAATTGCTTCTGCTGACACAGTGCGTATGTAAACATGCTAAACTACAAGCCATTGCCCTTACAGTCTGCACTGTACTCACAAATTACAAACACTGATTTCACTTTAAAATGGCTAAACTAATGAGAGTTACTTTAAATTTCCATGCCACTGTTAACTACACGTGTAGCTGGAAATGCAAAGGCAGGGGTTCAAAACAAAGAAAGATCAAAAGAGATGGCATAGGTCATGGAGAACAAATCGCCTACTTGATTGTAGGTCAACCAAGTGCAGAATAGTATTGCTGAACTTGTCTGGCCCAAGTGGCTGCTTGCCTGTTGCTTTTAAATCTCAGTTCTTGTGTTCTCCAGTGAAACCTGAGGTTATGCACATGTGTCAATGCTTGCAGGATCAAGATTGCTGATTGCAAATACCTTGGGAGCAAAAGTTTCTGTGCCAAAGTACTAGAACATTTTGGCCCTACTTTCTTTCAGCATCAAGGGACCAGGCTTCTATAGAATAAAATACGAAGAAAAATGACAACGCAAAACGAGGATTTGGTCTTGAAGGTGGTTCTTCAGGCAGATTCTGCATCGTAAAATATGATATGTAAATGATTCCTGCTTGGAGGAAGAAGGAACAATAAATAATTCAGGCATCCTATCACCAGTTCCCTCACATAGACTTACTTTGGTTTCAATCCCTTTACAACATAAATTGCTTGTGTGTTTTCTTGATATTTTGGTAAAACCATGAAAACTGTAGACTTATTCTCTGCTAGCTATAAACATTTCAGTGTTTGCACTATGATCCAGGGTCATGCAGATGTTAAAATTCCCAGATTTATAACCCAGATCCCACATCTATTCAAGTATACAAAGACACAATCTGTATAATCTCACATTTATTGTGACCTTGTAGCAACTCCTTGGCTTTCTTGCTTCGATTTGTTACACTCATTAGCATAATTCCGAGAGAAAAATCTATGAAGGTTAAATACATAGCTTTACTGTATAAATCTACAGTGATGAGAACTTTATATGTTTGGAGTTTACAGTTTTTCTGTTTTAAGTGTTACAATTTGTTCTGTTTAATAAACACTTCTTTATTCAGCACAAATTTATGGAATTTGCTGGAATAAGATATGGTGATATTTTGATTGCCTTTAAAAGGGGATTATACAGAATCAAAGATTTGGGGTCTGTGGCCCAAAACCATGATTATTATATGGAACTTCCATTGAATATCAATTCCTAGAGGACCACAACAGGAGCAGGCTATTCCCAGAGGCATATCGTTGACCACCATGGGCCAACTATGCGGATTGTGGCATAATTTTAGATTTTACAAATTTTAATATCTGTCTTTAACATGAAGTGCATTGCCAGTCAGTGATGGAAACTGAACTTGAAATACAGTGCTTCAGAGTGTCTGCAATATTCAACAAACACATTCATATTCTTCATATCTTGATGAAATATAGTGAAAATGGGTTATCAATAGATTTTCTTTTCTCCTCTAAAGAGAGTGTGTTCTGGCAGTGCTGCTGGCACGTTGATCATGGAAAGCTGTGTCTTATGCTTTGTTTCTCACACAATATACACATACCCCACTTCATTCACCAATACAGCTTCCAGATAAGGCCATTGGCACTGCTGTAGCCTGGTCCGCCACACAATTTGTCTTAATTTTGTGGTACTGTCTAAGCAAGTCTTAGTTTACAGGAGGCCACCGCACGGGGTCTCATGAAGCCCAGCAAGCTTCTTCATGTGGTCTGCCTGGCAATAAGATGATTTAATAATTTGTGTGCCCATTCTAAAGAGGTTTGGCTGCTTACCATCCAGCCTGCCCTCAGGGGTGATTTACTTAACCATATGCTGCCATAGAAGCAGCTGCATTTGATTGCATCTACCAAACTCTGAGGTTTATCCGCCACACAGCTGAAGCCTTTCTCCTTTATCTGCCACTTCCCTTGGCTGTATGCCCCTGAAATCATTTGTGTCTAAAAGGAGGACAGAGAAAACTTTTAGCATGAAGTTGGGTGTTGACAATCTGAAATGATGAATTGATCCTCTGAGGATCCATAGGCAATTTGCTGAAGCAACAGTAATAAAAATCTTGACATTGCTCATTGCTTTCTTGCTGATACTGTCTGTTGGTGAATCTGTATTGCATGTGCTATAATCAACACTGAAAGTTCAAACCATCTCAGTAGCTCTCAATATGCAATTTACTTGACTACTATTGTGGACTGACTGTGTATGCCTTTTTTTTTCATTCATGGGTAGTAATTTATTTCTCTAGCCTGTCCCATCTCAATGTCTATGTCTGGATAATGATGCCTTATATATAACACAGAATTTACAATATGAAACAAAATATTGACTGAATAAATATACATGAGTGTCCACATAGTATAAGAATTTATTATAAATAATTGCCGTGTTGAATCAGACCAATGGTTCATCTTGTTCATTAATGTCTACTTTGATTGGCAACAGCAAAGAAATCTCAAAGAGGGTTTAGCCATATAGATGGTGCGCTTGAGATCTTACAAATATGCAAAGGATCTTTTCTACCCCTGACCTTTGGTCCTTTCTCACTATAACTTAGTACAATAGTGTTTATGTTTAATAATGAATACATTGTTGTTTATCCTATAAAATTCTGACAGGATTTCCCCATTATTATATCAAGTTGAATTTTGTAGGCTGTGTTCCCATGATTTGGTATATATGTGTTACTGTTTGATATATTATTCAGCAGCAATATGAAGGGTTAGGGAAGGAGGTGAATTGTTGTTTGCTAAGATCTAGATCTGTAACCTCTTGACCTTCTGATCTCTTCTTATCCTGTCCAGATGGAAATTCTCGATGTCAGCTGCCCTATTTGTGGATGTAAGATTGGCACATTTCCTCTTTCTCCTTTCCCTTCCAGCACCTGAAAAGACGGGTGTCGTATGATGATTCTTAATAGTTAATCAATCCAACTTGTGTATTATACAAAATACTAGATTTTCTGGTTTGGGGTTATTGGGGGGGGGTGTTCAGTACAATCTGTCGAATGGCACAGTGATCATCCAGACTTTTGGCTAAAGGTGGATGCCATTTTTATAAGTTTTGAATTAGACTGCGGGATACCAGCCTTTGCCCCATATGGATTTTTGCCAGGGATGCCAGGCCCTGTGGTCACTTTTCTGCCCCCTCCTCCAAGAAACACACTTCCCTTTTCCAAAGGATCTGGGTAAGAGCTGGATCCAGTAAAATCAACCTGAGACTTAGAAAGCACAGAGAGATGAAATAGTAAGTGTGAAAGAGTATCATTCTTCCAACTTTTTTCTTCAGCTCAGTGTACTTTTCAAGGGAGAAAAAGGAACCCTTACCATTTCAGGACCAAGCAGGCAGTGAGTGCAGGGGTAGGGGGAGACTCAAAGTTTTCATGGGTGCCATGGGAAGATCTCAAGGGCATCGTTGCACCCATGGGTGTCACAATGGCAATTGCTGAAATAAACTGCACAGGAAATATACCCTATGTGTCAATAATTGGAATTTTAGAAAATTGTA
This sequence comes from Zootoca vivipara, assembly GCF_963506605.1. Taxonomy (NCBI): domain Eukaryota; kingdom Metazoa; phylum Chordata; class Lepidosauria; order Squamata; family Lacertidae; genus Zootoca; species Zootoca vivipara. The sequence continues at coordinate 36,132,221 of NC_083282.1, read as the reverse complement.
GCTCAGACAATGGGGATACTGTTAATTATTTAATCATTTAAAATGATACTCAACATAATAATAGTTAAGATATGAGTTAATGACACTTAATATCTACCCTAGATTAGGAGAGAACTGTGGCACATACAGTGCTTTTCATATACTCATAGCATTTGAAATAGTCTCCAAAGCTACCTAATTTCTGGCCAGTGTGATGCATAGCTGCCAAGTTTTCCCTTTTCTCGCGAGGAAGCCTATTCAGCATAAGGGAAAATCCCTTAAAAAAAGGGATAACTTGGCAGCTATGGATGCCATATATCTAAAGCATCCCAGACAGATGTCTCTCCGACATTTTCTTGAGTGTCTTTGAGAGAGGAAATCCCATAGTTGCTGTAGGCAGGGTTTTTTCTTCATTGATTGACAGTTTTTTATGATTTTGGAGGACTTTTAAAAGTTATCCTAAAATTTAAAATAATTGCTTCTTGTCCTTTCTTAACACTGAACATGATCTCCCAAATGATGTCTTACCAGTGCTGAGTAGAAAAATGGTATATTTTCCCATGTGACTGCTAATTCATCCTAAAATGGCACAATTCTTCTATGCTATAGACACAGCTGGTGTCACAGCATCTCTCATCTCTTCCTCTTACTTTTCCACAATTACTACTAGTATCCGCTATAAAAAAATGGATGGTTAATGATTTAATGGTGTAGGCAGTGCTTGCTAGATAACTGTGAAGCTTGCATGTTCAAAGCAATATAGGAATCGATCCTAAAGCAGCACACACACACTGCTAAGTCTCCTTAACGAGAACTGCCAATGTTTATATCTTGTTCAAAACCACGTAGACCTTGGTAGATCAGGGTTCATCCTCTGCTGATTTTTAATTTATTTTATTTTCCTCACCTGTAATTTAAAACACTGTCTCCTAAGCCATCAAGTTAAAAGATGCACCCTTTTAACCTGGTCATGAATGCTTGAAAAGCTTAACTTGCCTGTTAAAAATGTCTACTAGCCCATACCTAATTGTGCAAAACAGCAAGTGGATGGGGGGAGAAAGACCCTGCTAGTTTAAATGGACAAGAACAAGTTGCTTCGAAAATTAGGCAGGGTGCAATTTTTCCAGAAAGCGCAGTATCATAGCCTAAATTTTTCAGATAGCACAGTCTCTTAGTTTCCTGAGAACCCACTTGGAGACATCAATGACTTGGCAGTTTCCATTTACATTGCCACAAGCTGGAAGGTTATCGTCGTCGTTGCAATAAATCCTTATTGACACAATCATAGATGGATAACAATGGTAAATTATGGTCCAGGTTGAAAAAGCCAACCAAGTGGAGTTCATCACTGTATTATGATAGATCTTTTATCTTTTAATAAAGAGGTCATCAGTGGGGGGTGGGGAAGAAATGCATTTCAGATCTTTGTAAAAACACTCATTGAGACTATACTAAATTCAGGTCCTGTGTGTTGGGGTTGTAGCATTTTGGAGGTGCTTCTTAAAGTGTGTAAAGTGGTACCTCCGGTTACGAACTTAATTCGTTCCGGAGGTCCATTCATAACAGGAAACCGCTTGTAACGTGCTGCCTCCCGCTGCTGCCAGCGCACAACCTCCGCCCACATCCTGGGGCAAAGTTCGCAACCAGGAGCATCTACTTCCAGGTTAGCGGAGCTCATAACCCAAAGCGTTTGCAAGGAGGATGGTATGTAACACGAGGTTCCACTGTATGTGAAGGTGACTTCAGTTCTTTGTTGCATCTGGTCTGATTCCACAACAGTATGACAAAATGATAGCAGTTAAATTAAAGAATGATGTTTTTAGTGACCCATAAGTGAGCCTCTTTATTTATTCTGGGTGTTTTGGTTTCTATGGAACACTTGAACTGACAGCCTTTTAATGGAAAAAGTGGATAATTCTTCAGGTGAGAGGGGGGAGGTCTTAATTTTCTGAAGCACCCCCTTCTTGGACCAACACAAAGCCGTGTTTGCAGGCGGTCATGGCTCACTGCAATGGCTATCTAGCTCTGTATTTGCCCTGGCTTCTCTGAGGGGGTGAACACAGTGTTGAGGGAGGTCTTGGTTTTAGAAGGTTGGAAGGTTTATTAGTGTTGACAGTGTGTGAACTTGACATCTTTTGTAATAATGAGGTTTTAAAATGTGAATTATTCATGCCTTGCTTTGAATACAGGCTTATTGTGTTAGTTGGAGCTGTGAAGAGAGGAAAGATATTAATTAAATAAACGTCACTGTTCTAGAAGATCATGTGGGAAATTTTTGTCATTCAGTATAATCAAGGGAACTAGACACAATACATACTTACTGAAGTTAGTTGTAGTTAGATTCAAAACATATTGATAATTCTGTTCTAGTTTAATGCATAGTCTCTGTTAATAGTGATTAAATCTTGAAATCACGGGGACAGGGGCTATTTGGGTTGGTTCAAAACAGTTACTAAAAGTCTCTCAGACTATATAAACCAACCAATGACCTGATAATTAAGAAAGTTCTAATAACAGACATAGATGGAATTATATTTATGAATGCTATTAGCGTGTTTGTGTGGGTTATAAAGAGGAATTTTGTGTTGCTATTGGTATAGAAATTAGATACTGCAATGTGCCTTGAAGTTTATAGGATAAATAGGCAAAATATATTTAATTTGATGTTTAAGAAGAATTAATATTTTGCGGCTAAGCTGAATTTAGTCACATGTACCAAGTGCTTAGAATCCATATTGGGAAGGAGCCTTCCAAGGACAAGTGATTTTATACAGGAAGCAATGATAATATTTTACTAGCTACTGTCCTTCTCTACATTAGCATCAAATAGTTATTCTGCCGCAGCTATTCTGCTGCAGCACTGATGGTGTTGTTAGGATGAAAGATCCTGACCACATAAGCTATTAAAGACTTCCTAAGTAATGGTGTGTTTTTTGTTTTGCAGGAAGTTGCAGTAGAGGCAAACTTTGTTCAGGATAGCTCCCCCCCTGCCTCTTTAAACTTCCTCTGGCCAATTCTACTAAATGCCACAAAAGTTTTCATTTCCTATCTTGGTCTGCTTCATTCCTCCCCCAGAGCAGTCACCCTGCAGATTTGTTTGAAGTGACTCTTAGTCTGAGTGTGCACAAAGTTAATGCCATTTGTCTAGCTTTGACACACGGTTTACTGTGACTTGCGTTGAAGATGGAATTAACACCATTACCAGAGAGGTCTGTGCTACAGAGGTCACTGAAAGTGCAGTGCAGAGAGTTCTGTACTAAAAATATACAGAACAAAATATTGTTCCTGTTATTTCCAAAGCTCATGATAAGGCTGTTAAGGAGGACACATGAATAATGGCTATGCAATTAAGACATTCAGCCACATTCCCTAAACTTACTCATATCAAGAGATTGGTTCTATTCTATGATTATGTATATAAATATTAAATCAATTGTGTTGATTGGGCTGGCTCATACGCAGCTGATATGATGTTGAATGCCTATTGCTGTGCTTTCTGAAGTCTAACAATCTACTGTAACAAAATATAACAGGGGGAGAGGTGGAACTTCTCTACCTATTCTGCAGGCAAGTGGTAGATTGGCTACTGTGCCCTCTGGCCTGATGGTGTTGTTGGTGAGTACAAGGTTGGTTCACAATAAAAATGTACTCATCCATAATTTGAGGGAACCAAGCTGATGTGTATTATTGAGACCTGGGTGGGTGTGCAGGGCAGAGTCAACCTGTCTGGACTTTGTTCACCTGGGTACTCAATGCAGCATTAAGCCAGACTGGGGCAGGGGGAAGTCTTTGTGGACCATGAAAGTATGATCATGCACATCAGGACACTTTGTACCTAGTGGTGTGCAAAGCACATTGGAGCGGCCATTGGTATACCATCCACATTGCTGTCCAGTGGTTTTGTTCACCAAATTAGATGAGGTGGATTGGGTGTACTGTTGGACAACCCTGTGGAACTTTAACATCCATACTGAGACCACCTTTGTAGTGCTAGCTCAGAACATCATGGCTTTCATAGACATCCGCATGGCTGTTTCAGTTTGTTACTGGTCCACCACAAAGGGCAGGGCATACACTTGGTCTAATCTTCAGGGTTGGAGATGCAATCTACTAATTCTGTTGATTCTCCTGGTTCTGGCAGCTTTTGATATGATTGACCATGTCATCCTTCTGGACCACTGTGGGCTCCATTTTACTATATTTTCAGTCCTCCTTATGGGGTTGATTCCAGAAAGTAGAATTGGGTGAGTATGACTCTGCCCAGTGGCGGAGCAAGCCGATCGGGCGCCTGGGAAAATGTGCGTGCCCTGAGCCCAGGGGCGGAGCCAGCTACCTGCGGGGGGCGGAGGAGCTGGGGCAGGACGCTCCGCAGGGCCTCCAAGGAGTCTGCTTGCCTCCTCCTACTCAGCCGCTCCACAGCTGAGGGGGAGGCAGCGGGCAGACAGTTTGTGGCAACGCAGAGCCTGCGGACACCCAAGCCACTGCGTCATCCCAGGAAAGACATGTGGCTCGGGCGCGCTGCAGTCCCTGTGGTGAGTGCCATCTGGCATTTTGTCACCCCCCTCAGTGGTGACACCTGGGGTGGACCGCACCCACCTTCCTCCACCCTGATTCTGCCTCCCTGATAGTTGATCCTTGGGATGCCTCAGGGTATTAAAGGGAAATTAATGGATATTTTGTCCTGTAAATAAGAATGTATCAGATATAGAACCTGTTATGCTGTGGATTAGGGATTCATATTGAGAAGCCACCTCATGAGAAGAGAAGAATCCTTGGAAAAGACCCTGATGTTGGGAAAGATTGAGGGCACTAGGAGAAGAGGACGACAGAGGACGAGATGGTTGGACAGTGTTCTCGAAGCTACCAACATGAGTTTGACCAAACTGCGGGAGGCAGTGCAGGACAGGAGTGCCTGGCGTGCTATGGTCCATGGGGTCACAAAGAGTCGGACACCACTAAACAACAACAACATTGAGAAGCAGTGTGAAGTATGTGAGGTTAGCATCATCTCGATGTTTCTATATCTTAACCTAATTGTTGTGCTATTTGTGTTCAATAACTGCATTGTTGTGTATGGCAGGTTGGTAGAGTTTCTAGCTTCAGACACTGAGATGGTTTTGGTATGTTTAAGAAATAATTCCACTGTACAGAGTTTCACTAAGTATGATTTTCCCCATCACTGTCAGTTGCAGTTATGGGAATAGCCACATCTTGCAGACTTTCCCTTTTTATGGAGCTCTTTAAAAGTAGGCACAAGAACCCTCTAAGTGTCTGAACCAGACAACCCCACAATGTGGTTAGTGGGTGGTAGGCAGGTGGTGAAAATTATTCAGCACAAAACTGAAATATGTTTCCTACACAAAGTAGCAATCTCTTTCTGCGTGTTTACTGGATGTAGGTAGCTTAAAAAAAAAATGTACATAAGGAAGCTGGCTCTGGCCTAACATTTTCACTGTGCATTTTCCTTACCTTATGAAAGGAATATTTATATGTACCTCCTGTGCCACAGGAAAAGGGCTAGTGGTAGTTAACTGGACAGTTGGAACAGATTGTGTCTTGCACGGTCCTAGAGCTGTAATTTTCAGTAATGGGATTTTGAATCTCACAGTAATAAAAGAAAACCTTTTTGCCTAGATTTGATCATTGACAGAATTTCTAGATGTGTTGCTTTTGTGCTGCGTAGATTGGAAGTGAAGCCACCACCCACCCACTCTCCCGTTATTTCTTTTTCAGCCAGCTACTATACAATGAATGCATTTACTGTAAACCTGGTTTGAATTTTATTCAGGCCATTTTAAAAAATAAATAAATGGGAGGAATAGGGGGGTTAGAAAAACTGGGAAGACTTGGAATGAGGTATAGGGAGAGGGACTGATATATGTAAGCATTTGAGATCAAGCTTTCATCCCAAACATTCGTTCTTGAATTTTGGAGCTGTTGATACCTGTCAAGGAGTTGTTGCGGCTACTCTCGAGTAAAGACGCTCCAGTCCGTTCTGTCTTTAAAGGTTTTATTGTGCATACTATTTACAGTGCAGAGATAGCAGGAAACATGACCTCCTAGTCACTCTCAGAACCTGACAATGGTGTCCGTCTGCTTCGGGGCCAGCATAATAACCTGGGCACCCTGAAACGCCGCCCCCTAGCCCTGCGTTTGGGCGCATGCCTCAATTTGGGCACCGGAAGGAGCAGTGCCCCTTCTTCCCCTTGCTGGCTGGGGCAGTGCCTGGGCTCTGACACCTCCCCGAGCCGTCCCTCCTCCACTTGTTGGTCAGAGTGGTGCAGGGGCTCTGACGCCTCGCTGATCCCTCCCTCCGCCATCTCTTCCCCAGAGTGGTGCCAGGGCTCTGATGCCTCGCTGAGCCTTCCCGCCTCCATCCCGCTGCTAGTGCTGTCGCCGGGCGAAGTGCTGGTCAAGATGATGGGAGGAGGCTCTCTGTAGGGAATCCCCCTGACAATACCCTTAAAAACAGTAGAGTACAACAGTACTAGTTGTTAGACGTGGTATGGTAACATAAAGAAGTGCACCTAATACTTAATTTTCAAGAATAAATGGAGGAAAATAACAACCAGAATTCAGCAAATACATTTTAGATTAAGGAGGTAATTTAAAACCCAGTAGCTACAAAGTAATCACCATTGAACACAGTAGGATTTACCTCTGAGAAAACATGCACAGGATTATAGCTGCATAGCAATATTTCTTTGCCTCCTGTTGTTTTCCCCCATCCATTGAGAATGGATCTTATTTCACTTAAATTATGAGTCTTGTGGCTTGGAACATTTTCATAACCTGATGAGCTAGGCTAGGTTACGTAAATTATTTAAAGAGTTAACACGAAGATTGGCTGACACAGGTGTTTAATACAATACAACTAGTATTTTTATATAGGTCTAATTTGGCAAAGCACAAAATCCATTGCACACACACTTTGCAGTGATGGAAGAGTTGCTGGGCTGGGTAGACCTCTGTCCTCGGCAACCCAACAGTAATTGAAGATCTTTAAAAATGCATGCATCCTCCGTCTTTCCCATATGGGCTCCTAAGGCAACGTGACCTTATGTGGCCATTATCTGACCTCTTTTACTCTTGGATTACAGGGTACAAAGCAAATTTATAGTTGTTTATTCTCTTCTCCTATCAGCTATTAGTGCCTAATCATATGGTCTATTGATCATGTGATTAATCACCTGCCTAAAGACGCAGCAGATCTTGTGGAATGCTGCACTGCACCACACTGAACTTCAACCTTTTATACAAACTTGAACAGTAAAAACATTAGTCAATGCCGAAGCCTCTGGTTAGTATGCTGCGCTAGAACACCAGGAGGTAAATCTTGTTGGTTAAGAAAACACACCATACTATCAGTTGTTCCGTTTAAAAAACATAAAATCCTCCCATACTTCATTTGCAGATACACACACTTGCCTAGAAGATGATTTTAATGCATCCTATAGATACTAATTGGCGGGGATGGAGGCAGGGACCGTGCTGTGTTGTAGTGTCCACTATTTTTACCATAAGGATCTGACAGCATTTCAATAGTAAAACCTTTATTTTCAAGGATTTATAATATGCTCATGACATTTGTCTCTGCCTGAGCTATGAGTCTTTAAGATTCTTTTCTTCTTGTTCCCAACTTTTTGTCGTTTTAAATGCTGATTGGCCATATTTTATTTGCAAATTTCATTTGTGGCTATAATTTATTTGTTTTACCCTTTCTCTTAAAATCAGCATTATATAAAATTGAGTATAAAATAAAATGGGGATTTTTAAATTGTTAAAAAAGGATTGCTATACACAGTATGTGGGAGCTGTTTCTCACAAAGACCTGTTAAATGGTATTGTCATGATGGAGATGTAATATAGACTAGATCAGAAGCCTTCTATCTTGTTGCAAAACTACCTTTTAAACATTCGGGTATAGAACCAGCTTTCCATCTGTTAACTTGTGGAAAGGAATATATCACTTTTAATCCTTGTTCATTTTTCATCCTTGTTATTTTCTTGAAATCTCAACTCAGTATGAGACTTGGAAACACTCCACCTGCTTCCCCCTCCCTCCATCATCTCATACCATCTTATCACTGCGAAAGGAATATGGAACTTGGCATATCACAATTATTTGATGTTCCTGACCCTTGACTCTGCCCCTAGTTTGAAAGGCAGAATGGGTTGCAGGGTCAGGGATATTCTACATTGAAATAAATGAAGCACATCCCATTTATTATCTTCTTGTGTGGTGAGGAGGTGAGAGCAGGAGTCTGAGAGTCTGAAATACTTAATATTCCTTGGAAAGTAAGAAGCGAACTAGCGTTCTAGGCACATTTCAAGCCTGTACATGTGTCTCAAAAGTCAAGCAACAAATCACAATGCAAAAATCTTGTAGCAAGGAATATCGCAGTGGATGCTTCTGTAGAAGAAGGCATGGGGACTTCTCTGAGTTATGCTATCTACAGATGAGGCATTGGGCCATAATCTATGTCATGGCTACTGTTCCAAAAAGATTCAGGATTCATTCTATGAACATCTTCATGCTGTGTCACACACTGTGTGCATGTGGTCTCCTTTCACTTCCTCCCCCACAACAAACACTCTGTGAGGTGAGTGGCTAGCCCAAGGTCACCCAGCAGCTGCATGTGGTGGAGCGGAGACACGAACCCGGTTCACCAGATTACGAGTCTATCACTCTTAACCACTTAACCACTACACCACACAGTAGTATGCTGGGAGACATCCAAGTTGACAGGGAGAATCAAGTGATGCTGCCATTGCACTGCCTCAGGAGAGCAAGGTTGCCCCTGCAACTGAGGAAGCACATGAGCACGAGTCAGGCAGTGAACTGGTAAAACAGACTCAGGTCCCATCTCCAATGATGCATCCTCTGGTGAGGGCAGACCCAGCTCATTTGTAGGAATTCCTGCTTACTTGTCCAGTCCAATTACTACTTGGGATGAGAACTGCGCAAAAGACTCTGCCTGTCCTGGTTTTTAAAAGGAGAGCAAAGGAGGCATGTCAGGTGTTGAGATAGCATCTTAGCTTAGAACTCTGCTTCTGAACTATTGGACTCTGGAACCCGTGTCTTGATCTATGTTTAAGCTGTGGACTGTTTTGTGAAACAAGGCCTTCAGGAATAATTGAGCTGAGAGTGAGTACTATGTCTGAATGTGGGAGTCAGGACACATGATAAGACCCTGTTGGTGCAGAAGCCATCCTTCCCAGCAAGGCTAGCACACACTGAAAAGCTGGGTCATGAGCAAGGTCAGCCTTGCAATGAGTAATGTGTTGTAGCCCCACCCACCCAGTTGGCAAAATCTACTCCAAAATGGGATGATGTTTTAATTCTTCAGTTCAGATACAAACAGGTCTGAAGATGGAACTCCTGACTGGATACAATGTATTAATATTCTTTTTAAATTAGTGACAGTTAACCTCTGTTTACCTTGGGGTAAGCATTTATCCGAGAAGCCTTACCTACTTTTCATAATTTGAGTTATATTTAATTATTGCTTTCCTGACATATAGAGAACTCAGTTCTTTGTAGTGCATCATATTCTGATCTTTTAAAAAAGTGAATTTAATATGTGGCACTCTTATATAAAGAGCATGCTTAGAAAACACATAGGCAGAAACCACAAACGGTGCTCTCATTTATATAAATCTGAATGTGTGGGAGAAGTGTTCATTGTGTCCAGCTTCAAAATCATGCACCATTATGTCCTTGATATATTAGCAAAGGACACTGAGTTGGCTGAAAGAGAAATGCAGCCACTTAAAAGCATTAATTCTCCTGGAACTCACAGAAAAGCAAAAATAAATTAAATGTGCCACCTTTAAAATTTGGGCTATGTTAAAACATTATAAGAACTACCCGTTGGACAAATTATGATAAATGATATCAACTGACACAGTGCAACTTGTCTGAACTCCTTTTGGCTTTAGTCAAGAGGCAAGTTATACAACTTGCAAATTAAACTTATATCTATCATACTATTTTAAAGGAAATTATTAAACAGTAGTAATTATGGTGTTCTGTATCCTTATGAAGTAGCAAAATTCTTTCTGAAAATATGTTGAGAAGAATCAAATCCTTGGTTCTCAGTCTTGAAATTTCTATCCCTACAATGCTTAAAATTTCTCCCTTTTCAACAAAGTGCATGGAAGTTATAGTAAAGTGGCTTACCTAGGCTAATATGTTATTGTTATTGCATTTATGAATAATAATAAAAGCAGCTAAAACAGTTTTTTAAAGCAGTACAAAACACACATGCCAAAAAAGAGCTTTAAAAACAGTGGGATAAACGCTTAAGGCAGAGACCTTTTCATCTAGCTGGAAAGTTTATGAACTTTGACCAACCTGGGTATCATATTTATACAGTATAGAGAAAGTTGTTGGAGACTACTGGTATTAAATTAATGACCTTGCTGGTATGAGTGCATTTCATACAAAATAATCTTCATTTTAAAAAATCCAGAATAACTTCAGAGCTGTGTATCTTTCTGAGATGAAAATGCTTACTTATTTTCATCCTTTTGGGTCAAGACTTGGGTTGAGAAGGCAGAAGTAAATTCTGGAAGCCAGCAGTGCTTTGTCTATCTTATGACAATCCATTGCTGGGGCCCCAGCATAAACCTGGTACTTCCCTGGCTTTAGACCAGGCAATTGTATGAACACTCCTCTGCTGGCTCTGGACCACCCCCCGACTGTCTCCCACCTCAGTTTCTCATAGGTAAGAGAGATAAAGAGGTAGAAGAGTTAGGGTTGAGGTTCAGTGTTTGGGTTTATTGGGATGCCCAAGTGAAGTGTCCTTGGGGCTGGATAAGTTGGGCTGCTCTACTGTGACAGCAGGTTCTTCAGTTGTACCAGGGGTCTCTGTGTCATACTCACAGCACTTCCTGGCTGAGGTTCCCTCTGGGACATGGTTGGGCTGCACCAGTAGTTAGACTTGTACCAGTTCACATCAACCAGAACAGCTCCCATTTCTGCTTTGAGCTAGTGCTTGCCCTCTGCCCTCTGCTACTAGGGATATTTCCCAGTGGCAGAGGAAACTCTTAAGTATTTGTGGGAATCAGGATGGCAGTTTTTGCCTGTTATATTTTCTCTACGTCTGTGCACCCAGCACATCCACAGTTGTGGGGAGAGAGAATTGTAACTTGGGTAACAGGAGGCTTTGGAAGAGTTTTCACCTGGCCAGCATAGTTGATCTCCTCCAAACTGTTATGCACCTTAGCCACTTTTTCTCAGGCTTGAAACATATGTGAAAACCATTCATCCCTCATACACCATAGCTGCCAAGTTATCCCTTTTTTACAGGGATTTTCCCTTATGCTGAATAGGCTTCCTCGCGAGAAAAGCGAAAACTTGGCAGCTATGTCATACACTACAGGTGCAAGAGAAGTCACGGGCAAATTAAAGTAGGTTAGTAAGGTGACTAAAAAAAGATTGGTTTTAAAGCTTCTTATACTTTCCATACTGAAAGAATGGGGGTTAAAGATCTACATATCTCTTGGGTTATGTGGGTCAGGGGCCAGAGCCAATGTTGTTGGCCCTTCAACTGATTTAAAATATGATCTCAGTTAAAAATTACTTCATAGGTAATAGTTGTTAAATATATTCTTTACCTATCCCACCCCTCAGATACCAGGAGACTGGTGAGGTGTGGAGGATTCTTTCAGTATTGATTATCACACTAATTAACTGGCTGGTAATTCAAGGAGCTGTGTAGGGTCATGCAGAAGGCTATTTCTGGTCCACTGAAATCCGTGGCTTTTCTCGCCCCATCCCTCTTTGTGGTAAATAGCTGGTCCCCATAAGAGCCTTTCAATGTTCTGCTTTTTCAATGTTCTTCAGTTTCAAAAGCAGTTTTGCAGCTATTTGAGAAAAACAAGCCTAAGGTCCCACTGAGCTCAAGACCTGGGCTTGTTTTTCTCAGAATGCAAATAGGGGGCTCACGTGATTGCAAGCCCCTCAATTAAAAATCTACTGCACAAAAAACTTTATGTCAGGGAGAAAGTTTCTAGCCTAGCCTGGTTCCAGATATACTAAATTTTCTACGTGGAGAAAGAGAGAGAGAGATTGTACGGAGGACTCCTGGATTGCAGTCTGAAGTGGTATAGCCTCAACATGTTTACCCCTTCAGTAAGTACTAGACCCTCGTTTCACAGTTATTTGGGCCCTGGCCATTGCATTTTGTCTAGCTATCAGTGGAAGCAGAATCTGTCGGTTTTGAAGAGCACAGATTAGGAAGGAATGTGCTGTTTGGAAACGTGGCAGCTCTCATAGTACTGAGTATGGTTTGAATTAAACCTTTTTTTGGAAAGCAGAATAGCTGCAGGCCACATTTTGAGGGAAAGCAACAGCAGAAAAGGGTTGGCTGTGGTTTTTCCTTTGCTGTATAACAGACCAACTTTCTCTTGTTTTAACACAGAAGCGGGGGAGGGAAAGCTGGACTCCTTCAGACCAACCACACAGCTTCTCTGCTGACCACAAAAAGGAAGTTAGGCATGGCAAGGCTAGGATTAATACCCACTGTCTCTTAAGCCAACAGGGTGTGAGAACTTTTTATATGGATTTTTTCCCTCCCTGCCTTTTTGCCAGATTGACGGTGTGGTCAGAGTTTAGACATCTTGAAACAAGTACAAGTTTGCATTACATTGTGTTCCAGGCTTTTCTAAATTGCATCTTAAATTCGTTTACGCCCACTGCTGAGCTTTTAGCAGGGCAAACCACTAATAGCTTTGCGCTACTTGCTGGAGGGATAGGAAACATAAAAAATATGCCTTGAACACTCTAGGCAGTTGGCAGATCTTGACTGGCTGATAGACTATAGTTATGCTTAATGAAACAGGCAAAGCCAACTCTTAATAGAACAGAGCCCTTTATTCTGTGTGAATAATAAGATTAAGAATTTATTGAATTATTGAATTTACTAGTCATTTGTCCAAATTTCCTTATTCACTGACTCTTCTAAAAATTGACAGTGTGTGCGCTTTTATATACAATTGTGACATCACATATTTCCATGTGCAATATATTTGATTTTATTTATTTTATTGTATTTTTAATATTTTGTTGGAAGCCGCCAAGAGTGGCAATAACAACAACAACAACAACAACAATTACTACTACTACTACTACTACTACTACTACTACTACTACAGAGATGGCCAACAACCTAGATGGCTTTAAAAGAAAGATAGACAAATTCATTGAGGTGAGGACTATCAGTGGCTACTAGCTATGATGGCTGTGTTCTGCCTCCACAATTGGAGGCAGCAATGCTTCTGAATAGCCATCGCTGGAAACCACAGCAGCTGGAGAGTGCTGCTTTGTTCAGATGGAGCTTGTGGGTTTCTCACGGACATGTGGCTGGCCAATGTGAGAACAGGATGCTTGGCTTGATGGTACCATTGGCCTGATCCAGCAGACTGTTCTTAGGTTTGTAAACAAATCATGCCCTCCTGAAGTATATAAGAACATAGTAAGCTGCTATAGACCTAGTCAGACCATTGGTACATCTGTCTCAGTGCTGTGTGCGCTGAGTGGCAATGGCTGCCCATCGTTTCAGACATAGGACTCTCCTAGCCCTACCTGGATATTCCTGGGGTTGAACCTTGTCCTCCTGCATGCAAAGCAGACTGAGCTGCAGCCCATCCCCTAATGCTATTTTCTTACATGAAAACAGGCCTATTCCTTTGATGTCTCATATTTTTATTTTTAAGCATTACATGTACAGTGGTACTTTGGTTCTCAAACTTAATCTGTCCCAGGAGTCTGTTCAACTCCTGAAACCATTCGAAAACCAAGGCATGGCTTCCGATTGGCTGCAGGAGCTTCCTGCACTCAACCAGAAGCCTTGGAAGCCGTGTCGGATGTTCAGCTTCTGAAAAAGGTTTGCAAACCGGAACACTCACTTCCGGGTTTGCGGCGTTTGGGAGCTGATTTGTTTGGGAACCAAGCCATTTGAGTATGCTAGTTGATTTTTTCACTCGTCCTGTTTTATAATTTTGTGAAACAGTTGTGGATTTGAATCAGCTGATATTTAACCATATGCATCCCAGAACTGAATGTACTTTGAGTGGCACATAGTCATTATAATCATGTGGTTACTCTAATAACCATTGCAAATATTTAGTAACACATACTGTATTCTGAAAATATTGAAATATAATAGTTTATAAATTGAAAACATTTGTCCATTTGATAAATATAGTGCAGTCCTGACCAGGCATGACATGTGCAGTTTTTGTATATTGTTGTTACAATATTTTCTAAAGACAAAATGCTTCTCGTGTCTCGTAATGATGTAGTCCTATTATATTTGTAGTCAATTAATAATACATAAATATCTCCACCTGTAGAACAGTTTCTTTCTGATAGGGAGGATTTCCAGATTATCTTTACTTGCTTGCTCTTTGTTCACAGGAAGTAGAAAGAAATGAGGAAAGCTTTCTCTTAATTTGTTTTTGCTGCATTGGAAGACCTTCACTGCATCTTGATCTTTTTTCACTGCTGAGGAATTATACAGTAACAAATTGAATCCATTGATCACTGTCTTCTTCTCTGAAGTTTCACTTTGTAAGATTCTATACAGTAGTCCATTGACTTTGATAGAATTACCAATAGCAGTAATCAAGGCAATTAGGATGAGGCCAAATTATTTCCTTTACTGTATGGGTGTATGAGAAAGAAAACATAAAGGAATTATCTTATATCCAGTAACAAGAGACCTGTGTGGCCTTTTGTGGTGGGGGTGGGAGAAGAGCGTTGGGTGTTCTAATCTAAGTAGCTATTACTATGGTAATAATAATGAACTACCAGGTGCTAGGATATATAGTCTTTGCCTTATATTTGCTGGAAGAGTTATCACAAAGTGATTTTCCTCTCAAGATTCACGTGTTAAAGTGTTTCCAAATGTTAAAATTTCAAGGTCCCAAGTCATGAAAAATAACAGTGATTTACTAGATTTACTTCAGTACACAGGAACTTACTATCTTTCCACATTAGGGAAGGGGGAAGGGTATCCTTTACATTACTATTCTAGAAAGCATGGGACAAAATGGGAAGGATTAAAAACTCCTTTGCTACTGGTTGTGCAGATTTTGCAGATGCTTAGGCTGTACTCAGAACTGTAAAGAGGCAAGAAGTCACTTAGCATGAACAGATGTATTTTCTTTAGTAAACTCTTTCAGGCTATTGTTTCCTAGCCATTAAAATATGCCATCTTGATACTTGGTTATTCACTATATACCATAAAATATTTATTAAGGTCATAGAACTGTAGTGCAGTAGAAAAAACCCACATGTGGAACAATATGCTTGCTGTTATTTTGGATAAGAACATTTCTGCTGGGTTGCATCACTGTCTGTAAATGTTATTGATTATAATTAAGTTCGTCTGTATTGTCTCTGGGAATGTACATAGCTTAAAATCAATATTTCTTATATTCATTAGGAAAACCAGCTTGAAAGGGATTTTAGTAGAAATAAGCAGCAAGGCTGTCACTTTGATTGCATTTATAAAGCATTAGGGGCTCACCATTTCTCCTGCTTTTCTGAGTGTATTTGAAACTCATTTTCACAAATTTGTCTCCACATTTAGCTGTTTTACTTTTACCCATAATCCCTATTCTTTATATCAAGCTTCCATTAAGAGAAGGCATACACCAGGTGTCTGCTGCAGGTAAACTCTGATTTGAGGTATCTGAAACTTTCAACTGCACAGCTTCAGCTGCATTAATTTACATGATGCATCTGCCCTGCATCTGCTTTGACAACATATGGAACCATTTTAGGCACAGAATAGCATGTTGTCACCTTACTGAAATTTGTGATGAGATAAATAGGGGCAATGCTTCACACTTCAGTCAACTGTCGCACAAAAAGTCATGTCACAAAGCTTACTCCCTCTAATACAAAAGTTGATGATTGCAGGGTGTGTTTTAAAGCTTTGTTTTGTTTATACAAGTTTCATAAATTCAATCCCAGCAGTCTGTGTACATCCATGAATGCACTATGACTCCATTTTTACATCTGTTTATTTACCATTGTTTCTAAAACTTCATTCAATAAAAATTCCAGTTTAAACAATTTCAAGTAAACACATACAGAGCATCATAGCATAATGCATTCAAAATAGCACATACAGTATAAAACCTTAAAAGCTGCTTATTTAAAATCACACATTGAAGGCTTGTTGGAGCATTCAAACACACAAAAAATGAGGAAATCTCAGCAGCACCTTGTCCCAATCAAGAATACTTTGCACATTTTTTAAAAATTTGTTTTCTTCGTGGAGACTGTTGGGATTAAATTTGAGGGGGAAAATAGTTCACAGATTTATTGAAATTTAATCCTAACAATCTCTATGAAGAATAAAAAGTGGTGATCTGATTAACATTGCCTTATGGTAGAGTTGAGAGGTAAAACAGATCTTGCAGTGGTTCATAGTGGGTAGCAAGGACCAACAGGTTCACTCCAGCCCTCTGGCCTAGAGCCATTAACTCACCGTGGTGCTGAGAACAGTTTTAGCATGTGAGCTTTTTGAAGGCAAGTTTATTGCTCTCCTTAGCTGCGATCTCATATTCAGGGGTCTTAGATTTAGATGCCTGGTTACTGGTGTTAGGTTTAGTATTAGAGTTTTCTTTTTCTTTTTCCCCTATCAGGGTGTGTTGTACCTAGCTCTCCTTTTGACTTCAGCCACAAAACACATTTTTTCCACAAGTTGTGCATGTTTATTAGTTATTGATCCACCCCTTTATCAGTTATTTAGATACTCAAAGCTTGGAAATCCTGGTGACCACACTTAGTTTCAATAACAGAATATTTAGAGTTCATTGACAAACCATCCATGAGTAAATAATGAAATCAAACTTGCTATTGGGTAATGTACTGTCAGCTGGAAGGGGAAAGAACTAATGAACAGATAGGTCCAGTTGGGGCCCAGATAGTTCTCCCCATTGGGGGGAATTATACATGAAGTTGGTAGTTTGTTTATTACCATCGTATCTCACAATTTCCCCAAGAAGCTAAAGACAACATACATGGGTTTCTTCAATTTTTAACTTCAAAACTGTGAAGTAGGTCAAGCTGAGAAGCAACCAGCTTAAAGTTGCTAGTGAACATTTGAACTTGGGTATCTGACTGTCATTACACTGCATCACACTTGCTGTCATTATTTCTTTATAGCAGTGGGGGATTTTTTGGGGGGTGGGGGTTGCTGGTACTCATATCTTGATAAAAATGCCTGTAGGTGTCAACAAAAAATGGCTGTCATAGGCAGCGAAGAAATAGGTGATATAGAGAAGAAGCCTATAAAAAGTAGCTGTCCAGAATATAACTGTTCACAAGAAGTATCTGGGCTATTACCAATTTGATGCTACTTCACTCCCAAACTTCTTGCTCACATATATCCTAACTAAATGAAAGCACAGAACGAGTGACGTTATCATAATGTCTAAAATAATCAATGTAAATCTTGCTACGTGTTATGAATTGGTCATGTTTAAGTAACAAGCGTTAGATTTAGAAAAAAAAACTATAAGCAGCAATAGAAAAAACTGCAGGCTAGGTTTTACTTTGCAAAACAACAACAGCAATAAACTGTGTTCAAGTAAAAGTCTTACTTTAGCAGTATTCTTGCTCATTTTCTTTGCAGGCTGTTTGTTAAATAGTAGTCATTGCCCAGAAACGTAGAAACCTCAGGCATACTGTATTTCTCAGAAAGATTAGAAGAGGCTTGGTTTACCCAGTTAACTCTGGGCAACCATATACCAGAAGGCCTGGTGGCATTTGCCACAGCAATATCTCCATTGTGTGTGCATTTTCGGTTCATTAAAAAAAGATGTTAATTGTGGCCGGTAGTCGAGAATCTCTTTTAAAGTCAGTTATCAGCAGTTTCCTTTTGCATGGCTGGCTCGCTGATGGGGAGCTGTCCGTTTATTTAGAAAACAATGCCTCAGTTATCATATTGTTTAGTGTAGGGCGGGGAAGTGAAGCATTAAAATGCAAACAAATCCAAAGCAGGAAAGCAACACAGCAAAAACAGGGAGGGGGGTTCAGGGCAGATTTTACAACCTGAATAAATCAGTTTAATGAAGGAGTTTTGTTGGAGTACTCCAATTGACGGGTCTTGGCCCTTAGTTATTATTTCATGTATATATTTTTGAGTATTTTAATTACATGTTTAGAATTTCGTTCAAAATGAAAATTTATTTTTTATTTTTTACTAGTATTACCTCATGTCAATAAAGTACTGTGTACTTGTTAGTGTATTTGTATCAGGCTTGTCCAAAAGACTTTAGTCTATGGGAATTCATTTTTTCTTTAGGATACCCTCTACATAAAAGGGACAGAAGGTACAGCCTTAGATCTTATTCCATATATAAGTAGAAACACAAATTCATTTAACAATTAATAGGTACTCTGTTGACATTCCAGACAATTTATTGCAATGCATCACTCACAATATATTCAGTAAAACTGATAAACTGTGACTGCCATATCTGTCATGTAACATGCTGAAGGAAAAAAATCCAGTTTTGTCCAATATAAAACATTTAGTTTACTATCAATGCTTCTTCTAGAGTTCATAAGCAGAGTTCAAGTCCAATATTATTCTGTTGTTCCAAGCTGGTACAGGTAGAAGATCCCAGCCAGATTGATTAACTCAGAGATTCCAGGGATGCATATCCTATTAAGATGAAGGTTTGATATTGCTTGTCTCGATCAACCATTGTACTAATACCATCTCCATAGGGTATACATTTTTCTTTTATTCTACAAATAAAATACATTTATTCTTTTTAGGCTAATAACTGCCATCCTGATCTCCATGACTCTGTATACAATGGATTTCCATTGTGGCCTGTAAGAAACTATTTTTTTAATCATGCCTAATGGATGATGTTCCTTTGTGTACTTCACTGCTTGGGCAGGAGACTGGGAATCTGAGAGTGTGTAGATCTTTGATCTATTCTGATTGTTGCCTTCTTCATTTTTCCCCGAATCTGTTTACCTGTTTTGTGAGATCATGGGAACAAGTATGGAATGAGTGTTTTTCCATTAGTTATTTGTAAGATTCTTATAAAGTATCTGTAACCAAAGCATAAATGAAACACATTAAATCTGCTGGTGAATTATTTCAAAAGGTTATGACTTCTTGACTGTGATAATTGGTTTATCTGAAAAGATCATTAAAGAACTTGGGGAAATGGATATATATATGCCTTTAAATTAATTCACAGAATAGGCCTTGGGTTAATGGAAGTTTGGCTTTAATGCTTAATCAGGAATATGCAAAGGAGCTTGAATTAAGAAGAACCTTTGTATTATTTGTGATTTGAAGCAAATAATCCATGGCATTGTAAAGGGGTTAGGATCAATTCTTCCTATTATTTTAGATAGTGTTTCCATTGCAATTTATTTGAGGTCCAATGTATATGCTCTGAGGAATTACTGTCAATTGACTACTAGTGTGTGATGACATTGTGGCCTGTGACCCTTGTGGTTCAATTTGGAACCTTCACTGTACTGTTTCTAGAAGGGGGGGGGGAATGAATGCAGTGTGTCTTGGAGTCAATAGCATCTCTAAAGTACTGTATGGAACAAGGAAATGTATCTTCAAAAGTTCCAACTTGTCTATGAACATGTTACTTTTTGGAAGGGGCCATAGTTTAGTGATAGAGCACAGGTTTGGCATATGAAAGGTTCCACAAATTGGTAATCAGCATACCTTCTACAGTGCTACAATATGATCCAGTCTTCTGGTTGTGGTAAAAATATTGGCAGCGCCATTTTGAACTACAGTGGTACCTCTACTTACGGATTTAATGCGTTCCGAACGCACATTCGTAAGTCAAAAAAAAAATGTAAGTTGAATCACATAGGAATGCATTGGGAGAAAAAATTCATAAGTCAAAGCAACCCTATCTAAAAATTCGTAAGTAGAAAAAATCCTATCTAAACCGCATCCAAGATGGCGGACGGAGCTCCGTTCGTAAGTAGAAACATTCGTAAGTAGAGTTATTCGTAAGTAGAGGTACCACTGTAGTTGAAAATTCTGGAGTGTCCCACCCAAAGCACATGTATAGGGTTGCAGTATAGGTTTGCACCTCTTACCTGTTAGAAAGAAGGGTAGGATATGTCTAACAAAGTAGTATGTCCCTGTTTTATCACATCAAGTAGATCCCAGTTTGTGAATGGCCCTATGCATCTATGCAATAAGTAAGAGTAAGGTGATTTCTTAAAATAGACAAAACCTGGAACACCTGAATTCGTTCAAGATGTCCTCCACGTTCTTGTTTTTGTTATGCAGGTGTTCTTAGCAATTTCAGTGAATGGGGGTGGGCAGAAGAAATGTTCTGTAGATAGAATTATTTCTATAATTAGAAGGAATTTTCTGAGTATTCTAGAATGGATAAGTGGGTATTTAAAAATCTTATACAGAGAATCCTAAACCTGCTGATCGCATAATGTAGTCAGGCATTACTATACTTTTAAAAAGATATTTGGTTTGCTTCCTGATACCATTAACACACTGTAGTGTGAAGTTGATGTATAATATAATGTACATCTGATTTGGGAGATAATCTAAATAGTGAATTAGTTTATGTTCCAGCTGTGAGTGTGTACAATTCTGTGCCTGCTTTTATCTGGAAAATTAAAATCAGGTTTTTTGAAGCATAGCCCCACAGATTGTTCAGTATTTAGTGGAAGGAACATTGCCTAAACTTGATTTACTGCATATTTCAGGCAAACAGACCTTTGAAAAAGCATTGACCTCATGCTAGCTTCTCAGAAAGCTTTGTTAAGTATTCCCTCTTAATCCCAGTTTGCAGGTGACCTTAGTTTGAGATGTGCTATTCTTTAACAAGGGTTCATTTGTCAGTTCTTTTGGATTTCTCAAAGTCCTTTATATAAGACAACGTAAGAGGCTGATTTAATTATTCTTATACACTTAACTAACAATCCTCCCTGTCTCAGTTCAGCAGCTGTAGATGCACTCCCCTTCCTTAAGTGAACTGGTTAGAGAGTTGAGAAGGTTACTTGAGGTATTGAAACAGGGCATGTAGGTAAAAGTAGATGATCTTATGCAGTGTTAATCTGGATTATTTTGGAGAAATTAGTTTTGATATTGATTTTCACAGATAAAGCCATTTCTTTTTAAACAATTACGTCTCAGCACACTTGTCTCTATTTTACATTACATAATGATTTTTATTCAGCAAATTTAAACACTTGAATGCTCCAATGAATTAGTTCTGTTGCTTAATAATGAACAGCATGATGTAAAAGACTTTTGTGTTTTTGTGGTCTGTATTTAGAGTACTCCTAAAATGTAGTAGTGAAATTGAAATAGGGAAATCAGTGTTTGGCTTCTTGAAAAGATCTCTGTGTGTTTTTAAACACATTCAAAATGCAAGTTTCTAGCCCTCATTGGTGAATTTGAAATGTTCAACCAGCCTTCTCCAAAATCTGTGGAACTATGAAGAGCCTCTTATCAAATTCCAAACCCTTCCTGTTTCTTCTAACCCACTTATTATCCCCAGAACCAGCTCTATAGATTCTAAAGATAACATTCACAGCATTAATTTTGGAAGGTAAACAATGTATGTAGATTGGGATAACTTTGAACACAATATGGGTTTCCTTGGCAAAGCCTTTATGTATAACTACTTAAATTAGAGAAGTGGGAAGGTTTTTGATACAGCAAGACCATGGTCCCTCCTATATTTTTCTTGGTAGGATTTCTCTGGTGCATTGATTATGACTGAGGACTTGTTAGTATCTGCAACTGAGTTTTACTCTAACTGCAGGAGGGATTTTTGCTTTGTCGACTGAAGAAAGGCCAAATGGGTCACTGTCATTGGAACTACCAAAGGATAATAACCAGAAACGATGGTGCCCTCCTTGAAAGAATTCTACAACTGATGATTTGATAGACTGGCTCTGCCACATGAACCATCTATTCTAGGACAGCTGATCTTTTGTTCTGTAGAGCACAGTACACTTCCCAGTGGGGATTCAGAGCAGCATCAGCATCGCTGAATCCTCAGGTAGAATGCCCTCGCTTTCTCTGAATGACCACCAGAACAAGAAGACTGAGTGATATTTTCAAATTCACCCTTAATTAATGAGCACATGCACATTTAAGGCAAAGATAACAAAATGTTGACCTGTAGCTAACCCAGCAGAAAAGGCTATTTAAAGCTATTTGTTTCTAAAGACTGCCTTTAATTGATAATGAGAAACAATTTCATTCATTTGTTGCCTGTTTTCCTTTCCTTTCTTTTTTTGTTGAAGGAACATTCTATAATGCAATTCTCATGCTACACACTGAATTTATTAAATGAACTATATTAATGTTCTAGTGCTATTTAATATTCTCACACAGCCATGGAATTTAGATCTAATAGGTCATTGTGTCCTGCTATTACATGATTGCTCCCTACAGCATATTTACTCTGTGTATTGACTGTCCGGCTTAGTTTTTAACCACTTCCCTTGGGAGATTCTTCTGGAGCCCAGTCTATCTTATTGCAAGGACAGTTTTCTAAATCTCCACAATAATTTTTCCTTTCATAATTTAATCACTTAGTTCTTAGTTTTATCATCCTGTATTACTCTTCTTGATGTTTATACTATTAAATATTTAGAGTCTTCTCTGATGTTATTGCATAATCAAGCTGTAAACGTTTAGTTCTTTGAAGTGTTCATCATTTAATCCATTTCTCTAGTCCCCTAATTAGTTTGGTGGCTATTCTTTGATACTTTGTGTACTAGGCTACAACACTGAGCATCAACTGAAGGATTAGGAATTTTCTGTATTGTGTAGGTTGATTGTTAAATAGATCAGTGGATATTGTAGAAAGAAAAGACCACATATCAGTCGAGTAGACAGGTGTATCTTAAACACCTGGTGGTGCTCCTTGCGGTTTTGTTTTGATGTACTTGTGTACACAATCTGCATGCTTATGTCTACAGAGATCCATACTGCTCCCCCACCCTTTCCTAGAAAGTGGGCTTTTCTCCTGGTTTCAAATGAATATAGGACCATTCCCTTCTGCTTGAGGCGAGGAAAGCAGGAAAAGAGTACATGAAGGAGTACAGGAGGCCCTCTGTTAGTCACTCTGCATATACAATTGTATGTGGAGTGACAACAATATCATATGGGTTTTAAGATTATTATTTTTTTGAAAATCAACTAGATTAAATGTTGGTTTTTCTGGTCTGTTGTAGAATGCAGAATGCAGAAATTGCATTGACCTTTGACACCATATTGAATCATTAGAATGTATCATTTCCCCCTAGTTTGTAATCTGCTTTAGCCTTGTTACTTTCTAATTTTTGACCTTATTCTTGATTTGTTTTTCCATTGTTCCAGCTCATTGTTTAAAAGTAATTTGCTTTTTGGATACCTTTTCACATTTCTCAAATTATTATTCTCTGTATCCCTTGGCTTATACAATATACCAGTTTAAATTCATGATAAGGTTTTTTTGTACCATGAAATGAATGAGAATGCTGAAGAAGAAAGGTAGGACTTACATTTTTACATCATTTCCCCCTTCCAACCTTGAATCCACATTAGCCATACCTACCCAACTCATGATATTACTATTTTGTATTACCTAGATAAAGTTCTATTAAATACAATGGATTGGATCCTACAAAATTCTTTCACACACATTCATCTTAACGTAGTATGAATCAGGCAGAAACAAAGTATGCATGAAGATGTTGTTCCTGAGGGCTTGACTAGAACTAATGGCTGGAAGTGGCAAGGAAGCTAATTTTGGCTAAGCATCAGGAGAAACTTCCTAATGGTGAGAACTGTTTTAGAGTGAAACAGATCAATTTAGGAGGTGCTGAGCTTTCCTTCTCTGGGGATATTTAAGCAGAATATGGATAGTCACCTGTCAGGGATACTGTATACATATTCATGCATTGGCCAGAAGGTTTAATTAGGCGCCTCCAAAATCCCTTCCGCCTTGAAAATTCTGTGATTCTATGTGCCACATTACAGATGCCCACAAAAGTAAACATATTATTGAAACTATATCAAAATAAAATGTACCTGGCTCAGAAAATCAGAATTTACCACCATTTACTTCAGAGGAAGGCGCCCACTCATTTGATATTTGAAATCAAAGCATGATGCCTATATTTTGTGATTCCATAATCTTCTCCAAAGTACGGTACTAAATGACTGAAAGTTTGCATAGGTTTGCACCCTTAAGCTTGCATTGGCAGAGTTCTCTATGGCCAAGAACTATAATGTTATTGCAATGTTTGTTTCAGTGAATGGATGTGAAGCAGTCCCTTAGGTTATGCCACCTCTTTTTCTAATGAAAGTAAGCAAGATTTCAAGGTTCATAGAAGTGTCAGTGAAACATATAAATGATTGATCTAGCACCCCACCGGCTATGCATTCTGGCCCAGCATGTCTCCCATACATCTGTCTGTTTTTATCTGCCTTACTAGAACTGCAAAAACTGGGTTTTCCAGCACCTTGCAGGCCACAATACCTGGCTGGAAATTTATGCCGATGTGGTTCTTAGTTAAAACTTAGTATTTAAGAAGTCACAAGAAGATTCCTAGCTGTTTTTGTTGCAACAGATTAACATGGCTACTATTCTTTAAAATAGTTTGAGAAGCAGAAACATGTGAATGTTTTCTTGCCCTTTCTCTTGCCATGCCACCTTGATGTCACGTCACCTCGCCCATAAAGGAGAGCAGCACTGAGGTTCCCCCCCCCCACCCTCCAAAGGGCTTTTTCCAAGGTTTTGTTCATTATTGTTTGTAAAGTGCTTTGGGGAACATGGCTGAGAGACATGCAAGGCATCATTATGGTTAATAATCCATTATTTAAAATATTTGGGGCCATTGAGAAAAATAATGACATGTATGTAGTGGAGTGGTTAATGCGATTGCATCTCTTACAGGTTTCACCAGATACACTCACTGTACAATGGATAATTGTTAGCTCTTGTTGTGCAGATGCTGTTGCAGATGGAGCCCTGTACCTGCATGCATAGCAAATGAATTAGACTGGCAATCCCCTTTATAAAGCATAAATATGTAATTTGTTCAGCTGTTGTAATTAAATATGTATGTGTGAAACAGCCACCATTCAGGTCATTAATGATGCGCTATGCCAAATTAGAGCTTACAGACAGTAATGTACATTGTTGTGCAGTGAGGGAATTGCAAATAACATAGCTAAGCCTTTTCCTAGAAAATGATGGATTCTGTGGCATTAAAGCGAATATTTATATTTCTGGCATTTTGATTACTTCTGTCTATATTTACACTAATGCACAATGAAGGAAAACACAATTGGATAGAATATTTATGCTGTTAGTTTTATTTGATTATTGTTTGAGCATTTTAAAGTACCCTTTAGGTGCACATGTTGTAGGATTTTATGCAGTATCACATTTTGTATCCATTCCCTGTATATGCTGTTTCAGTAATTTAAAAATAAAATAAAAGTCCCAATCTAGAGAATCCCTGTGGGCTTAGGAGCCCAAACAAATATGGGGCATTCCTACACATGCAAAGGTTTTCCTGTGCAAAGCAATACTTGGGACATTTATATGTGTACATGACTATTTAGTACCTCATTGCAGTCAATGGGGGAGTCCTTGCTATTATGAAACTCTACATGAGTCATAGGAACCATGGCCCTCCAGATAGCATTGGACCACCCCTTCCATCAGACTTGACCATGAAAGCTGAGGCTTATGGGAGCTGGACTCCAACCACATCTGGATGACCTCAGCTCCTCATCCAAGCTGTATATCCACTGAAAAATTTCTCAAGCTCTGGATTTATAGACTAGGACCATTCAGTCTACCAATTATTGCTTCTGAGCAACTTTCCATCTTTTAAAAAATCCATACATATTTATTTATTTAGAAGATTTTGATTGAATGATTCTCAAGGTGACTTAGAACAGATCGCAACAGTACAAAAACAAACAAAACCACACCACACACTGACAGCTCTCTTTAGTCCTCTGGCTGATGAATGGGGCCATAGAGTGTTTTCTCTCTAGGTCTGTACTTTAGAGTGTACTTCTTGGCAGGGAAGGAGAAAGCATGCTTCTTCCAATTGCTCTGGGACTAGGGAGTCTTCTCCTCGCTGTGATACTCTTTCTGAGAGGCAGGGGATGTAACATCCCACTATCCTTAGTTTTCTGCCCCAAAGCAGCCAGTATGGGGAGCTGCCATCGCAGAGCCTGCATCCTGGCAATGGTGTCACTGCAAGGGCAGGGCTGGGCAACCTCAACCTCACTACCAACTTTCCCCACCAGGTAAGAAGCAGTAACTGCTGCTGGGAGACCAGCTTTGCTGCACAAGCCAATCCTTTTCCTTCTGCAGTCTCCATTCTGCTGATCAACCTCTCATTTTTCTTCCAGTCCACATGTACTTGGTGCATTGTATGTAGAATTGGAAAATTCCTACATGCATTGTTGCTTTAGATCATGGCCATTTGATTCTGGTGCTTATGAATTTAAAATCTATTTTTTCAAGGTCTGATCACAACCATTTCCATTTAAGATTTGAGAAACACCTCAGCGGTCAGATCTGAGTTCTCCACCAATGCAGTTTATAAAGTTTTATAGGCATAGCCAAGGTGGGGGCAGAGGCAACTGCCCCCCAATCAAGTAAAAAAAACAAAACATCTTAACTAACTGAAGTTCTGGCTCCCTCCCCCCAACATAAAGCCTGCCCCTCTCTAACATAAATCCTGGCTACACCCATGTACAGTTTCAATCATTTCAGTATGCTCATTCAACAGGAGGACAGTTTGTAGCGTACTTTTAAACTATATGATTATTTGTTAAGTAAATTCTGCAATTCAGAGGCTGCAGTTTTGAACATGCGGACTAGAGACTAACTGGTTCATTTTGAACCTAATAGGGCTTATTTCTGAGTAGGATGAGGACAGGATTGCACTGCATATGACACTACTGATAAAAAGAAAGGACCCAGATTCTACTTGTATTAAATAAGTTATGATTTAAAATAGGGATGTGTATGTAATTTGATTAATAGATAATCTGCACAAGAGGATTAAACTTTTTCTCTCTCTGTGGTGTTTGAAATTGTAAGAGGTGAGCATCTTTTTGTTCTCGTAGGCCACCTATTAAATAGAGCTATTTCATTTTAAGCTGTCCCTCTGTACACATAACTTAGGTTACCTTTCCCAGTGTGTATTCCTGGTCTGTTTAAAATAGATTAGGGTTTTACATATATTTTGTTTTGATGTCTGGTACTGAGTATACAAGAGCTAATCATCTTGACCTTTCTGACAAACAGAGCAACAGAAGGATGCATCTCTCAGAGTTAATTCTGTCTTGTTCTCAGTGGGAACAGAACATTCCTCTGTGATCCTCTTTCACATGATTCACTCAGGCCTCCTGGAAGCCACTCTTGATACTATTAGTGCTGGGATACTTAGGTCTAAAGTAGATCGACAGTAGTGACATCACAGACCATTTGTGGTTTAGAGACAGATTGGACCAGGCAAGTGGAGTTGTTAAGACTCATATTAAGGAAACGGTAGAAAATGAGATTAGATAGCAGAATATTTTTTTGCATTTTTCCAGTTTTCATTTTCAGCTACTTAAGCCCAGATTTAAGAAAGAAACAAGGGATTTCAATGAATTTAACAACCTGATTTAAATAAACTGATGATGAAATCCTTTATTAGTCTATATTTGGTACCAGTTAAGAGATGACAACACATAAAATGGCAATCAGTGTTTCAGCATATATACATTTTATTTAAACATTTCCATCAGCAATCTAAGAAGCTATATTTATTTCCAAGAATTTTTTTTTCGGAATGGCAAAACTGGATGAAAGTTAAATTGCCTTAAATTACTTGAATCTCTTTCAGTCAGAAAACTGTAAACAGACTTGGAAGTGTATACTACTGTATACTCTGTTTCTTTCTGATGCAACACAATGAATGTTGCTGTCTTTTCAAACTGACAGTAAATAAATACCAAGAAATTGTTGCAAATCTGTCTATAGGATGTCACCAAGTTTTGCAGGAGTGATTCTTCAGTTTACACTTGTGTTTAACTCTGCCTTGTTCCACTTCTGGATTCCAAAAGTACAGTACGACAGATTAAATTTGCTTGCCTTCTGTTTAGTTTCACAATTATTTATCAATGATGAAGCAGGTCCAGCCGTTCCTGATTGGCTTAAGGTCCAGTGGGTAATTAAGAGTTCTCTTCTTGCCCCTTGTTTCATCCTAGAGTACCTTTCCTCATCAACACTAGGGCAGTCTTTATCTTGTCATTGCAATGAAGCAGGATTTTTTTTTTTATGGCTTCATGTACACATTGACCTGAAAGTGACCCTAGCTGCTGAGCAAGGGAGTGTAGTTATAGGGGAGGGCAAAAGGCAGAGGAGTATCATTCCTGATGATATCAGCTTGGAATCAATCACTTCTGAGATAATACCTGTTATAACTCTGATAATTTCCCTCTTGTCTTCTTGACCTAGGTAAGTTTTCAAACAAGCAACGCTGCCTCTAGACTAGCACGCTGTCCTTCCCACAGCCTCCTCCCTGACTTTCCCACCGCTTATGATGACTACCACTCCTGTTTCTCTTGCCACTGTTGTGCCCACCTTGCATTTTCTTTGGGTGCCACTGCCGTTTCAGATGATCTCATTAGCCAGAGAATTGCTACAGAAGTGTTCATTTTATTTATTTATTTATTTAACATATTTATAGGGTGCCTTACAGCCATAACGGCTCCCAAGGCAGTGTGCTATTAAAAAAACACCCAACAATTCGGCATCTAAAAATAAATGTAGGGAGCAAAAGAGAAAAAGTCAGAACAACCAATATGCAATACCAGAATAAGCAAAGCACCACCACCAATGAATTGCTTCATCTTAAGTCAGGGGTTCCCAACAAAATTTTCTCGAGGACCCCTCATTGAGCCACTATTGTGACAAGGACCCCCATTAATTCCTAATCCTAAAATTAAAAAGTGAGAGCCAAATTAAGAGTCTTTTTATATTTTATATTTATATGTTTTTTACAGTTACAACAGAGTACTCCATCAGTATACAGTTAGTTTTAATTTTCAGTTCTTAATGAGATGAGTTAAAGAGGCAGCGCGCGCCAGGGAGGAGGGAGCGGAATGGAGAAGACAGGGTACCTGCGCAGTAGCGCACAAATGAAGCCGACGCGCGCAAAGCATCTTGGGGAGGTGAGCGTTAATAGAATGCGCACGCTGCCTCTTTGCAAAACAGTAGTGTTTGTAAAGCGCCACCTAACGGCATACAGCAGAACTACTGCCTCTATCTAGTTTTGCGCTAGACTGTGCTCATGCAGGAAGTGGCCAAAACAAAAAATCTGTTATCAAAAGAAATATATTTAATATATTTTTTATTCTAATAGCATCTTGCGGATCCCTCTGGCATAGCTCGCGGACCCCTGGGGGTCCTCGGACCACCTGTTGGGAACCACTGATCTAAGTGCTGAAGGCGCAGTGGGAAATCTTTCCTTATACTCCAAAAAGAGAGAAGTGTTCTTGTCAAGCATCCAATCAGGAAGAGTTCCACAGAACAGGGCCACCACATAAAATGAACTGTTCCTTATTGAGGATCGCTGGGCATCTACAATTAATAGAACTTGGAGCGTGGCTTCATTTGTAGGCCTTGCTACAGTAGTGTATGCATAGCCTCACTTCAGGCTTTAAAGCAGGGGTCAGCAAACTTTTTCAGCAGTCCCTCAGACCTTGTGGGGGGCCGGACTATATTTTGAAAAAAAAATGAACAAATTCCTATGCCCCACAAAAAACCCAGAGATGCATTTTAAATAAAAGAACACTTTCTACTCTTGTAAAAACATCAGGCACGCCCCACAAACAACCCAGAGGTGCATTTTAAATAAAAGGACACATTCTACTCATGTAAAAACATGCTGATTCCCGGACTGTCCGCGGGCCAGATTTAGAAGGCGATTGGGCCACATCCTGCCCCCAGGCCTTAGTTTGGGGACCCCTGATTTAAAGAGATGTTGGCCGTTTAAATTCTGTAGCAGAAGAGGAAGCAAGGGAACATAGCTACAGACTAAAAACCCTTGGAAAGTGGGGGAGCAAAAGGACTGAGAAGGAAAATACATTCTGGGGCACTGGGCAATGAAGGGGAGGAAGAGTAAATAAGCAGGGGATGTGCCCATGCCCCATTAAAAGTTATTTTCATCATTGTCTTAGAATAATACTGATAGCAAAGAGAGATTGAAAAAGCGGGTGGGGGGGGAAGCATTGCATTATTTATTGAAGGATTATGTTGCCAGTGAGTTGAGGAGATGTTAAAATACAGTAGAAAACCCCCTGACTGAGTCTTGGTTATCTGAAATACATAGCTACACAAACCAGTGTATATATTTCTTGAAGCTTCTGGAACTGTATATAGAAAGTGCTTATGCTGAGCTAGGTATCTGATTATCTGAATACTTTACATGCTCAGATGTGGGAGGTTGAACAATTCCTCTGAGACATGAGGCATGCCTACTTTCTTTTCCTGGTTGTTTTGCAATTGGAGGAGGCAGGATTTGTTTACACACTGGACACAATCTGGAGAAAGTTAAACTTGCCTTAAGTTTAGCCTTGAGAATAGGACCTTGCCTTCAGGCAACTAGGCAAGGAAATTGCATTTTCTCTCTCTTTTAGATCACAAATAGTAGACCATGTTGGCATGCGTGCATAGATGGGTCAAACATATTATGGCCTTATTTGCAAGGCTCATCAGGTTCCATGTCAAGTCAATGTGATGGGATTTATTATTTTTTAGCATTTTTATTCCTCTCAGAGTATTCCCAAAGTTGCTTATATAAAATCAATAACCAACATGGCAATCCCTGCCTGCAGGCTTAAAGTCTAAAAGACACTATACACATGGAGAAGGGGGTTGGAAGGTATGAGGAAGAGGCAAAGAAACTCAGATGCAGGTTCTTAAAGTTATAGAGTTGTTATAAGGATCAGCTTGAATGGAAGCATCTGAGGGAGAAGAGTTGAAGCCGTATGAAACTGGACTTGTGAGCCAAACCAATGGAGTGGTCCTGCTTCCTGTCTTTTCCTCTGCTCCCACCAGGTATTTTTAAATGTAGCTTACTTAAAATACTCAGCCAGGCACTTAAGTCACATGAGGTTGGATCCATTTTCAACTTATTGCAAGATCCTTGTGCAAAAATAGAGAATTGAAATCTAATAGTTTTCCTCATTAGTGCAAGATGTTGCACAATCACTTGCTCAAGGCTTTGAGATAGGTGGCTGTGTTAAGTATTTGTTGTAGGAAGTCACATGCAATAGTTTGAGGAACAGGTCCACATAATCTAGACCAACCCATTGATTGCAGTGGGACTTGCTTATTTGTTTCACGTACAGCCCACCTCTCCTCCTATTAGCTCAAGGTGGCGTACATGAACACATTCTTTATTTTATCCTCACAGCAATCATGTGAGGACGTTTAGACTGAGAATTGGTGATTGGCCTAAAGTCACAGAGTTATCTGTGCTGCTGAGTGGCGGCTTCAGCCTGGTCTTCTGGTCCTCATCTGACATTCAGTCTCACCACTGCACCACAGTGGCTTTAAGTGCACTTTGTTTCCTCTCAGCTTTACTCAGCACATGTACTTAAAAGCTTAATTTTGGGACTGTTACCAAAAACATCTTCGTTATCTTCTGCTTTCAGGCAGAGGGTTTCTTCAGCCATTATGGTCTGCTACCTCTTCACATGGCTGATCGCGGTGCCGTGCGAAGCACCAGCGATTCCTAAACAAAAAACTGAGATGAGAACTGCCTCAGTTTTCCAGAGACCCATTTAATCCTTTTAGTACCTTTCTCAAATTCAGATTCATCAGGCAAGCAAAATACAAGAGTCCAACAAGGCAAAGTGGTATTGTGGGTAAACACCCAAAAGGTACTGCCTTATTTATTTATTTATTTATTTATACGAGCCTGCTGTGAGCTGGCAAAAGAGGAGGAACGAATAGCCACATTTCTGCTCAGGGAGGAGGGGGACTTCCCTCCCTCAACAGCATACATATTTTTATGCAGAAAGCACAGAAGGGGGAAAGCATTCAAAGGCTCCTCTGCCAACCCACTCACTTCTCTGCATGGAATCCCTGGTCACCTGTGGCTACTAGGTTGTGGCTTGCATGCAAGGTTGAGTTGAACAATTGTGCAAAAATAGCCTCCAAGAAACTTGTCATTATGTGTATCGCTAGTACTTCTAGTCTCCTGTTAATTTTAGCCACTGTATTATTTGAGGCAGAATTGAAGTGCACCCCCCCCCGGTGAACAAAGGGTTAATTTCAAAAAGTGCACTGAAGGTGAGAAGGCAGGACAGATGTTGAAAGTGACTCACCCTACCTCCCAGAACTGACAAGACTGGGTTGTCATTAGTTAATAAACATATTAACTGTGGCAAAGCCGTGTTAGATAAATCAGCCATTAATAAAAGGGGTGGGAGTCCCACTGTGGCAGCTGGCCAGGTACTTTATGATAAGCACTTTCAGGACTGGGCCAATCAGACTTGATTGTTTGCTGGCAGTGGCTTCGTTGGCCAGTGCTGCAGTAAACACTTTCCCTTGGAAGTTGGTTTTCTGTTGTGTCTGGCAGCCACACTGGGCTGCTTGAACTTTAGCCAGAGGCAAATATTTATACATCAGAGCATGCAGTGTTCAACTGGTCAGGCCTGCGAGAACGAGGGAGAGGGACTGTGGGCTTTCTTAACCAAAGAGGATGTGTGTCCTTTTTAATTGCATTCGTGACACGGTGAAGTAGAACCACATTTGAGTCTGTTTCAGTGTTAACTTTATATTCTGTAGCATAAACTTTACAAATTTGTATAAACATTAGTCATATATGTATTTTTTAAAAAGGGACATCCTGATGTGAGCTCTGTTCCTTTAATTCCTGTTGGAAAGTTTACAGTTAATATTTTCCCTGGAACGCTGTCAAGCTTTTGACAGAGCCTGAGTGTATGCTGAACTGTGAAACTGAGAAGCAGAGCAAGTTGTGAGAAATCTGTTTCTACTCAAATCTGTAAGGTTTATAAAAACTTCAGCAGAGAGGCAGAAAGAGGGGGAGAAAAATCTGAGACTGGCTCTCGTTTTGCCTCTCATGGAGCGCAGTGAGTCCGCCATTTTAAGAATTCAGCAAAGGGCGAAGCTTTCAGACTCCTTACATGGCGGCTGTATTTACTTCAATTCCGGCCAATCGAACAGTCTGTGCCAAATCATGTGACATGCCACGAATGCACTTACAGTCATTTCCTTGTTTCTAAAAACTTTGTTACCTCTACAGATTACTTTACCTTGTTTTTGATGCCAAATGTTCTTCGCCGAACGTGTCTAGCAGGCTGGCGTTTGTCCACAAAGTTATTTTAGTAGGTAAAAAGTCTCCGAGCACTTGAGCTGTGTGCATTCTTTATGTAAAATGGATTTCCCCTCCTGGCCTCAATCCAAGAGCACAGAACACTCGCTGGGCGAGAAGAGAGCTTCTCTGCAGAGGAACTGGTGGACTGACACACTCTAATTTTTTGGCTCTTGACCAGACAAGTGAGATAGATGCCAGAATTCAACAAAATAACACATTATTGTGTAATAGGAACAGTACTCTAAAGTGAGCAAAAGCTCACAGGAACTGTGCTTCTTTCTTTCTTTCTTTCTTTCTTTCTTTCTTTCTTTCTTTCTTTCTTTCTTTCTTTCTTTCTTATAACAGAAGCTTGAACTGGCACTTTTAAAATGTTATTTCAGAGAAACAAGGGATGAAATATAACTGTGATGTACAGAATGAATAAAATCATACAGTTTCTAACATTAAAGCAGGAGGGAAGGGGAGGAGGGGGAGGAGGAAGGAAGAGTGGAGCTGAAATTAGTTTTGTGAGGGTTTTGCTCTGTGCTCGTCCATGTTAACCCTTTCCATTCACTTCCAGAGTTCTAAATTTTGTACTCAAGCATTTATTTATATTCCACATTTAATTCCACTTTAGTGCTCAAAGTTAAGTTTGTATTAGCTTAAAACCAGAGGGCAATATGGAGCCACAGAGGGGTTGTCATGGTGCAGCCTCAGTGGGTTCTGTTGCCATCCTTCCCTTTCCACATTTTTTCCTTTCTACAACTTCAAAGAACATACAAACATCAATCTCAAAAACCTTTGTATTCTGGAACAGTAAGGTGAAGGGTTTCTTTTATCGTTAGTAATGTCACAGTTCTGCCATGCTGTTCTGGAAGAATCTAGTCATATGGGCAGATGCCTAGGTGGATGGAAAAGGGAATCAACCGTACCTTTCAGTCTGGGCAGGGGGCTGTTGAATAAGAGATTGAACATTATATGTGCATCAAGAGGCATAAGGATAGGGTGGGGTGAAGCATGCTTTAGCCTGAAACTAACTCCTATTTTTATATGAGGAATGGTTGAGGGAGTTGGGTATGTTTATCCTCGGATATGATAGCCATCTTCAGATATCTAAAGGGCTGTCACACGGAAGATGGAGCAAACTTGTCTTTTCCTGCTCCAGGGACTAGGACCTGAACCAGTGGCTTGAAGTTACAAGAAAGGAGATTCTGACTAAACATCAGGAAGAACTTTCTGACATTGAGCTGTTAGGCAGTGGAATGGACTTCTACGAGAGGTGGTGGGCTCTCCGTCTTGGAGGTTTTTAAACAGAGGTTGGATGGCCACCTGTCATGGATGCTTTTGTTGAGATTCCTGCACTGCAGGGGGTTGGACTAGATGACTTGGGGACCCTTCCAACTCTATGATTCTGTGTCTGGCTTTCACTCAAAGTTATGTCTTAATTTTGTATATTGCCAAATATGTGATTCACACTTTGTCCTTTAAACACACTAGGATGTCAGCAACGACTTCCAGAGGGGTAACCATTTTAGTCTGATGCAACGAAACCAACAAGGAGTCTTATGGCACTTAACAGATTGATTATGGTATAAGCTTTTGTGTTCACTAAAGTTTATGCCATAATAAATCTTAGTCATTCGGTACTGTAAGACTCCTGGTAGTAGGATGTCAGTGGGATACATTAATTACTTCATAATTCTGATAGTATTTTAGCATACAGTATTAGACTCCCCTCTCCTTCCTGAGTACTAGAACTTGCTGCCCCTCAATCCTAGAATAACCTTTCTCCATTCTGGTGTCCTCCAGATCATGTTTGATTCCAACAGCCATGGACAACATTAGCAATGGATAGAGGCAACGGGAGTTGTAATCAAGAACATTTGAAGGGCACCAGGTTTGAGAAAAT
This sequence comes from Zootoca vivipara, assembly GCF_963506605.1. Taxonomy (NCBI): domain Eukaryota; kingdom Metazoa; phylum Chordata; class Lepidosauria; order Squamata; family Lacertidae; genus Zootoca; species Zootoca vivipara. Next base: position 36,096,939 of record NC_083282.1, on the reverse strand, counting down.
TGACATTTCTTCCACCAGTGTTATCTTATAAGCAATACTGGTTGCCTGCATCTCTCATTTATTGAGGATTCTTACAGCTGCAGCACTTTATGGGAGTTAGGCATTTGGACTTGGGCTGCAGGTAGAGTCTTTTCAAATTTACACATCATCCGACTGAGAATAAAAGAACCTATCAGAATTAACTCTAAGAATAATGATAGTGTTTTCTATTAGTCAGGGAAGGGAAGTAGGTTTGTATTTGCCTACGTGTTATTACCCTGTAGATCACACTGAGGTGATAGAAGGATGAAAGTAGACATTTTATTCTTCTTCTGTGTTTTTATATGTTAATGCGTCTTGGTAATTTTGTTTTATTTTAAGGTTTGAAAATGAGCCCAGGTGCAGTTAAGAATAGCTGATACCAAACAAACAGTAATTCACGTTTAACATATGGGAAGGATAAAGAAATGTCATGTACATAAGCAAAAGACAACTGACATTAACACAGCAGGCAAGGTGATTACATAGCAATCTAGTAACTATATGTGATCATTATTGCTGGTTGGTGGGTTGCTTAAATGAGTACCTGAAGGTTAAGTAATAGCTGTAGGAGAGAGGAGAGAGGAACAGGAGGAGAGAGGAGGAAAGAGAGAGAGGTTGATAGAAAGGTAGACAGAAGGTTAGGAAAGAGAAGTGGATAAGAAGCAGTGTGAATAGCTGCGGAGAGAGATGATTTGTCTGTGTTTTAGTAACTGATACTTATGGGCTTTGATTATATTTGTTGGAAGCTCCTGGGGAATAATAACAGGTTTTTGAGAGGAGTCTTTTATTTCTGTAAACCACCTACTCTGAGATAAATGTGTTTTATATATATATAATATCATCTACTCTGAGCTGTTGCCAGCCCAGTGGGTCAATGTGGTTACAGCACCACGTTTCTATGGCCTATGTGATAAATAGTGGAGTAATGCAGCCCACATGGCATCTTTGGCATCCGTTTCCTCAACACAGTATGCTTCAGAGTCTCATTTAGTCATTTAAAACATTTATATACTGCCCTTGATGCTATTCCAGATTTCAGAGTGATGTACAACCAATTCTATCACAATGATAAAACATTATATAAGAACCTTAAAATAATTAAAATTATAAAAAGTTAACATGCTTGGTTGTACCAGAAACTTTTTGCCTGGTACTGAAAAGACTGCAGCATGGACACAAATTGAGTATCTTTGGGAAAGGCATTCCACAATCATGGCACAACTGCTGAAGAAAAACCCTTTCTTTAATGTTCAGTAGCATACCTGTACTATGGTGACACCTAGAGAAGGGCCTTAGAAGATCTTAAAACATGGGTAAATTAACATGGGAAGATACACAGTACCGGCATCTTGAATTCAGCCCAGAAGTGATAAGCAGCGAATGAAGCTTTTTTTTTTTTAAAAAAAGGCAAGATATGCACAAACATGCTAAAAGTTAAAGGGGAATGAATTGGATGTCTGTCCAACATTTCTTTCCTGACAGAGGTCATCCCTTAGGCTGACCAACACTGTTTCAGTGCCCAAACCAGTTCTGTTTTGAAATAGGTCTAAGAAACAACAATATTCAGTAACCTTTCCTAAAAACAAAAGGGACTTGCATGTCACAAATAAAACTGAGCAGAGTCCCAAGTTGTTTAAGGCTTTAAATGTCAGCAACAAAACATTGAAAATGGCTTGGCAGTGCAGATTTTTCAACACTAGTGTAATATGCATAGAGCTGGGTATCCCACTCAGCATCCTAGTAGCTGCAATTTGCACTAACTACAGTTTCAAGTTAGCCCTGCATGCAACACATTAGAGTATTCTAATTGTGAGGTTGCCAATGTTTGGACTACAATGGCAAGGCAGTGCTTGTCCAGGAATGGGTCATGACTGGTGCACCATCTGAGGTTGGTAGTGGGCTACTAAGGCATGGATCACACCCATGAGTGCCAGGTTCATTTATTTATTTATATTTTTGTGAAATGGCAGGCACTTCCTTCACCCATGGAGTGGCTTTTCTGAAAGTGGAGGGGGGCAGGAGGGTGCTCAAGTATACTGCGTGTGAGAGAGAGGCGGGAGGGGGGGAAGATTGAGGGATAGAGAGAGGGAGAGATATGTGTGTAGTTGGGTATTTGTGAAGTGTGTGTATGTGTGTAAGAGAGATTGATGTGTGCCTATGTTCTTTCTCTGTGTGCAGTGAATGCGTGTTCTGTTTTTGCACAAGAAAAAGTGTATGGTGTGATCACTTCACATGTTTTTCTTGGTACTGAGCAATATCCCCTGCTGTTATTAGACAACATCAGCACTATGTGTATCATCAATATTGTGTGATTTTCACAGCTAGGACCAGCAGGTTGTAGGTCACTTCCACCGGCAAGCATGAGATTGTCGGGTGGACACAGGGGGAAGCAGAAACAATGACACTCTCTCTAATTTTGTGTTATACTATGCCCCACTCCCCATGGCAGCCATGTGTTATGCCAGGCCTCTTTAGCAGACCTTATTAAAATAACTTATTTAAAATTCAAAATGTTCCAGCTGATCCGAAAAGGTTTGCTACCCTTGCACCAAGGCCACCTGGGCTGTCCTGGCCCATCACAATTTCTGCTACTAAGAAGAGGCAACAGCTTACACAAGATGGAGGCAAGTAGACCTCCATCTCAGGAGATAACGGCACAGAGGCAAGGTCGGGACCTTGGACAGGAACAGAGGTGCCAATTCAGAGTTTAGTAGCTAGAGGACAGGACCACAGTTAGCAATCCTGCAGCTGAGACAGAAGAACCAAGTTGTTTTAGCACTGCCTTGGAGCAACTAGCAGAACTTTATAGTTTGAGCTATGGAGTCAAAACTAAAACCCTACTCTTGGAATGTTTCAAATGGTCAGTTAAAATGCTGGTGCCTTTTTATGTAGTTGTTAGATTCTTCTAGGCAGTGGGGTTTCAAATTGCAGGGACCTCTTGGGACTTCTCTGATCTTCTGAGGATTTTGAGGTCAAGTCATTGGAGTTCAGTGGCAGAGAGCTTTGGGGAGGGGAGCATACCTCTAGTACCAGTGGACCCATTTAAAAGAACCAGAACGTGAATCTCATTCCATCTTGGAACTATTTCTAACTTACATCCTAATTTGGTGATCATAATCCACACAAACAGAAAAACATATCCCTAGTTATGTTAATATATAGTCATTGTGAATGAGATATGAGCGAACCTGATTTAAGGGATTTCCAAAGTATGGAATGATAATTTAAAATAAGTGATAATGGAAAATGCTTTTGTGGATTGTTGTCCATGTGGCTTTATAGTGACACATTTAGGTGATGATTTTATGTGTTACATCAGGGCCTCATAGTAATACAAAAAGGGATAATGAAAATGTTTATGATATGTTCCAGGGATATGGAATTTGTTTCATATTGTGTTACATTAACAGAACAAATAATTGGATGTGTGGGTTGGCGTGATTGAATTGTTTATTTACTATCTAGTTGTCCTGGCAATAGTGTTCGCCATCTTATTTAATGTCTAATAGAGATGCACTGTAGATTTTATGTAGGCACACATATAACTGATGGTTCATTTAAGGAGTGCATGCACTAAATATGTTTTTTGCTATCCAGCCAAGCTAACGGCTGTGTAACTGTTAAGCATAAAACTGTAATATCTATATTTCCCAGCTTGCAGTAATGTTTCTGAAGTCTGGGATAACTGATGCTAATCTCCAGTTTGTTTCGTGGCTTTCCAAAAATTAACTTGAAACAAAATAAAATGTGATGTAAATCCATTCATTTTAAAATGTGTAATCGAAAGCAATAGGCAACATCTAGTCTATATAGCAAGCTACTCAATGGAACTTAAAAAGCCAAACAAGATCCCTGGTATGAAAGAATATGAATGTTCAAATACATCATCTGTTAATTGCATTCTTGGTCTCAGAATTTCCCACTTTGGTGCTTATTGTAACTTCAGCTTATCCTCTTGAACTGACTGTAGAATATTTGAAAACATTTTAAATAGGACTGCAAGCTTTAATCAATGTGATTAATCAAGTGAAGCTTTAATAGCAGATTAAAATTTGGCGTCCGATTAATTGGTTGGATTGACAATGAGTAAAGACTCTGGAATTTAGGTCCCTTAAAGGACCTGCCACTGTGTAGGGCACATAAATTTGCTGTCTCCCTTTTCTCTGCACCAGAACTGATGAAACAGAAATGTAAATGGTTGCTCTGTTCCAATTTGTCTCCAAAATTGGCAGAAACATTTAAAGAAGAGGATGCTAGCATACTTTTGGAGGATTTACTTTAGACTAAGTTTGTAAGATAAAAATCTTGCCCAATAGTAGACAACAGTATTTCACCCTCTGGTACGTGCAAACTCTGATCTCTGGGTGGCCCAAAAAAGAGAGAAAATATTTTGCTATTTTAAGGTGAAGCTGTCTCTTCTATACCTTTTATCTTCTGAGTCTTTTATCTTCTAAATCTTCTAAGCCAATTTGATTTTTCATACCCTGCTCTTACCCTGGAATGTTCACCATACCTGCCAAGTTCCGGACGTAAAGATCCGGGATCGGCAGCGCGCGCATGACCGGAAGTTGCGTGACGCAACTTCCGGTGGCGCTTCGCCCTTCTATGGGCACCAGAAAATGGCGGCGCCAGCGCCGGAAGTCGCTTCCGCGCATGACCGGAAACACGTAAAAGCGACTTCCGGCGCCGCCATTTTCTGATGCCCATAGAAGGGCAAAGCGCAACCGGAAGTCGCGTCACGCAACTTCCGGTCATGCGCGGAAGCGACTTCCGGCGCCGCCATTTTCTGGTGCCCATAGAAGGGCAAAGCGGCACCAGAAAAATGGCCGCCGGGCCGAAGCCGATTTAAGGGACAATACCGGGATTTTAACCTAAACGGGAGACCGCCGGGAAACGGTAAGAAAAAAGGGGTTTTCCCGGCGGATACGGGATACTTGGCAGCTATGATGTTCACAGTGCCCAACACTTCCTGCCTGATACTGGAACTAGTTAAGATGGGAGTACAGTATCATCTTATTGGTCAGATATTCTGATCACTGTAGACTCATAGCAGGGATGAAAGTCATAATCGGTTCCCAGTTTCACAAAATCCCAAGTTCGTGTGAATCAGAATACACTTGCAGTTAATGTGCAAATTGGAGCATTTTGTTTCAACTCAGTAGATCTGTCATAAGGTCATCTTACAGTTATTTAATTGTTCCCAAATTACAGTAAATGGCAGCTGCAGTAATATGCATATGTCTCTGCTGAGAAGTGGTTTCCCTCATAGAAGCAGCAAAACAGATGAATGCTAAGATGCAAATGCTTTGGTTTTGATGTGAACCTGTGGAAAGTCTTCTCCCCAATCACCCTTGCTGAGAGCCCACATTTTATTTATTTCCTGCCAGTTCCTCAACCAAGCACCCCAGCACTGCTAATAAGGAAAAGTCAAAATAACAAGTGAGTCAAAATAGGCCATTAGAAAGGACTTTGCTACGGGCTGAGTAGCAATCAGGTAGGCCATTTGAATGATTCTTGTTTCCTTGCCATCTCCAGCTTTCCAAATTGTTGCTTTTTGTACGATATAACTCATTGGGTTTATATTTGTGAAGCTTGAAAGATAAATGGTTACTTCAGCGTAACAGCTTTTTGCTTTTGTGCTGAATGGTTCCTTTTGTTTTGCATATACCTTCACCTTTAAGGGCAAGGAGGCAGCTTGCTTTAATGATGGAAGTAACGCATCCAGAGGATTTCCTCCCCCTCCCCTTTTAACAGAACCCTCCCCAGCCAATCTGACCTAGCACCTAGCAATGTTCTTGGCTTTGGCCAGCAACAGCTTGGGAACCCAGGTCTGCTTCTGAACCCAGATGGCAGTGTGTTGCCATATGTCAAGAACATATGCTGTCCTGATTCTTTTTTTTAAAAAAGAACCACGTCCATTCTTCCATTCACACAAATGGATCTTAACCCATTGTGTAGCAAGAAATCTCTTCACTGCCAATCCTATTCGTTCTCTACAGACATGCTTCTGCTGGAGCAATATGATTGAGAGTGTAATTATAGGCATTGCACCGAAGTTTTTAGAATGCTTTCCATTTCAAAATCCTCGTCAGGCTTGTATTGACTTCGATGTTGCTGAGAGAAGACGTTTGTCATCATTAACAAATTTGACAATATGGTAGCAATTCTGAGTTCTTGATCAGGAGAGGAATACAAACTTTTATTTCCGAGCACAATCTATTCACTTGTACAACCAAGTGAACTGTTTCTGTTTTATATGAGTGAGCCTTTCGTAGAGTCATGGCTGTTAAGGATTGGGTTTCTTTTACCCTCTTCTTTATTCATTGCTTCAGCCACAGCAATGGCACAGTCCAAGACAAACAGAACAGTAAAATAAAGACTGCCTGTCTATCTTTTCTACTTTTCCTGCTTACCTAGGACACTAAGTTAGTCAGTGCTTTTGAACATCAAAACATTTTGATGCCTTTGATATGCACAGATAGGATAAAGAATTGATGTTGGGGACTTTTTGATTTTTCGTGCTAAGGGACCTACTGATAGGCCAAGGAAGTGCTTGTTGTTTAGTCGTTTAGTCGTGTCAGACTCTTCGTGACCCCATGGACCAGAGCACGCCAGGCACTCCTGTCTTGCACTGCCTCCCACAGTTTGGTCAGACTCATGTTCGTAGCTTCAAGAACACTGTCCAGCCATCTCGTCCTCTGTTGTCACCTTCTCCTTGTGCCCTCCATCTTTCCCAACATCAGGGTCTTTTCCAGGGAGTCTTCTCTTCTCATGAGGTGGCCAAAGTATTGGAGCCTCAGCTTCACGATCTGTCCTTCCAGTGAGGGACAGGAAGTGCTTAACTGTCCTCAAAAATAATTTCAGGGTCACCCTTTTCTCTCAAAATAAAGGATAAGTTTGTTTGTTTGTTTTTAAAAAGAAACATTCTTTTCCCAGCAGCAGTCCTCCCCCCCCCCGATAGTCATGAATTGAATGCTGAGGTGTTGAAATCTATGACTGAGATCCAAAGGAACATTCAGCTATCTACTAGCTCTGTGCTCCCTAAAAGGCTTTGAGTCTGTGTTTCTTGAATGATAGACTACCATGACACTAGGCAAGTTTGAAATTGAAGGACCTTCTGACCTTCTCTTAGAATGGCAAGGGTTTCTACCTGAGAGGTGCCGGAACTGAGTTCCTGTGAGTTCTCCCTGAAAAAAATCCCTGGGTGCATCCAATGCTGCTGTTCTGCTTGCACAATGAAACTTTTCCCATCTGTATTCACACACACTCAATATCTGCTCCAGAGTTGAGAGACCTTCTGGAGCAGATTTTGGGAGTTTGCAGGAGGAGGAGGAGAAGCAGCTTTGTTGCAAAAGTGGAACATCACTTGTGCACCACTGGATTTAACTCCTAGGTATGCCTGAAGAAGCTATTTAGTTTATAGCCATTTACTTCAGTAGTTCACTAAAATGGGTCATGATTAATAAATTTTATTTTTTTAAAAAAACACATTCAACCACTTTGCCACCTCAGCATTCAAACTGTTTTAAGAAAAAAGCCATAACAGAATGAAAACAGCACCAGATGCATACTAATAATTATTATTATACTATTTTCAGATTATTTTGTGGCAGAACTCCCATACTACCAAAGATTGTCTAAGCAAAAATATATTATAACTCATACTAGGAACTACATATTCATTTTCTTTTCTCTTTGTTATTAATAGCTGTACTACATATAAACTAGTAGTGCATTGGACATCATGGGTCATCGGTGGCAAGGTTTTTAATATTTCAGGACAGATCAATACCAATGCAAATAAGATAATGTTGTGTCAGGTCTGATTTCTCAGGGAATTCAATGAGGCCATGTCCGTTCTTGACAGCCAAACTCTGGCTCTGCGATTCAATACAAATAAAAGGCACTGGTATTATCACTGCTTTTTAATGGATCCACTTCAGAGAAAACTGGAAGTATTCCCCAAAGAATACCAGTCTATGAGAATCAGATTTACAAGCCTGCCATTTTAACATGGGCCTAAAGAAACTTGATTACTGAAAAACAAAATTAATCTCCATGTTTCTTTTGTTGTGTGTATATTTGTGTAGAGTGGATAATTTATTTTGCAATTCACTGTTATTTATTTTAAGCCAAGTGTATTCCCCCCCCCACACACCCCAAGCTATGTGCTGAAGAAATAATACTGCCTGTACCAAAGTCAGAGAGCATAGCCATTGATTTCAGTGGAGCCAGAACTGCAGCCACAGAAACCCAATGGAACTCTCTAAAAGTGCAGGTTAAGAGAAGGGTTATTCTGCATTGAATTATGTATATAAATCTTTTATATAACTGTGCTAAGCAAAGAAACATGCAAACCATTTTCTTACTAGGTCTGGTCTAAGGGTATAACACTTACACACAGCTTTGAAAACAATGAAATCAGGGTTGTTGTTGTTTTAAGAACTCCTAGTTCTAAGGTTCATGCAACCACCCTGTTCCTAAATCATAAGGAGAGACTTCTATCTCCAGTTCTTGCAACAGATTGTTATAGGTAAACTGTCTTATTTATTTATTTTTCCTTTTTTTTATTAACTTACCCACTAAATTTGTAAATCACATTTCAAGGCAGTTTACCATCAAAACAACAAAAGTATTCAAATAAAATATGCAACTGTAGCCACAAGATAAATTAGAACTAAGAGGCGTCAACAATGAACAATTTCTGGGGAAGAGATTGAGAAGTTTCTGGCCCTCATAGGCCAATCTAACCTCCAAATTGAAAACCAAAAGTTGTTGTGTAAATCCACCATGACAGGCAGAGCTGGGAGCTCCAATTCTATTTTACTCCTTTCACTTCAGTAACTTTTTGTTGAGTTTGTTTCATTGGCTACTGGTACACCACAAACATTGCTATTACTGCCATTGTTCCCATGCTTCCTATTAATCAGTAATCCGAAATACTGAACTTGCACTACAAAACTTGCACTGCATTTACAAGAAAAGATCATGGGCCTAGATTCCATCTTTGTAAGGCTTACCTTATTAGCCAGTATCTTTCCATAGGCAAAAAACTGTTCCTTTAAATTAAAGGGCCAATATTGTTTCTACCCTACTCAGCCATGAAGCTCCCTGGGTGACCTTGGGCCATTCACTGCCTCACAGCCTAAGCTACCTCACAGGGTCGTTGTAGGTATTTAAATGGATAGGGGGGAAAACAATTGAACTCTACCTTGTGCTCTTTGGAGAAAAGGAAATATAGCTCAGTTGACTAGAGTGGGGAGGGGTTAGACCAGATGATCCTCAGGTTCCCTTCCAACTCTACATTTCTATGATTCTGTGAAATGCAATAAATAAATAAATAAATAAAATACAGAGCCCGCTGTATATCTGAATTTGGCTCTTCCTAATGAAGATTACTAAGTGCTTTTGGCTGCCATCCTGTGTACATTTACCAGCAAATAAGCCATATTAAACTCAGTGAGTCTTGATTCCTAGTAGGCATGTATATGATTGCACTGCCAATTGCAGAATGCTGCTTGATGTCATGCCTTGATGTGATATTTAAGAAAAGCACTTGTCCTCTTCATGGTAGATTTGATGTTGACCTTCTAATAAATTTGGGTGAGCTCTGAAACTTGTACATATATTGTACCTTCATGCATAACCCCTTTTCTTTGTGCTATATGGAACATATGTTTTGCAAAGCTCCCTCCACCTACCCAGTTTTGCACATTCTCCTGTGATGATGTAATTTTCTTAGTGCAATGTTTCTGTCCTTACATCTGTGGAATTCTCCAGTATAGCCATTTTGGCTTTGACTGTCCCAGTAACTCATATTTTGCTTTTTGCTGCTGATAGAACTTAGGCATCATCAGTTTCTGTAGTTCCTGTGATTAAATGCCTGACTAGTCATAAGAGTGATATAAAGTTTATAAAAGTTTTATGCTTTCTCTGACCTTAATCTATTGGTGCTGAAATGCTTGTATACTCATTCAGTGTTCCCTTGCAGAACAGCAAATATGGGATTTCTCTGGGAAGTTTTAGCCATAGTCACTTGTTAGTTCTGGATAACATTCTGGCAGAGGGGAGCTAATGTCCTCCAAAGCAGGAAGGGAAGGATAGTCCTGTAATTCACACAGAAAACTCAGAATATAACCTGAAGGGGTTAAATTCTAAAAGCCAGCCAGGGAACAGATACCCTGTTATTTGCTTAACAAGGTTTTTTGTGTGTGCATATTTCTTTCACAGAGTGTTCTGAGTTCATTTCAAATAATTCTTTCAGCTGCTTCCTGGACTTCCTGTCATGCAAACGGATAAAACAATATGACTTGCTGGGTGGGGGAAGAAACCTCAAATAAATTACATAGTACAGCTATATATGCTATACTTTGGGCTCATGTCCTGGTCCAGTGTTGTGCTGATTCCAGTATTACTTCTGTAGGCTTGAGAAGGTAGAAAACAGGTGGATGCCATAGAATTCTAGGCGAAGTAGCAGCTGAACATCTTGCAGTAGTTAATAGTTAGGACTGTCAGCAAAACCAGATATGTAAAGATTATGACTTAATCTAACCATAATGGTTGTAAAAAGAAATATCAAAATATGTTTTTAAATTAGACATTTTCTCTGGAAAGAAAAAGTGGAGATATAGGCAAGTGCATTATGCACACACATGTGAAGATTCTCCTAGACAAAGGATTTCCCTCCTCTAAAGTTGCTTTCTTTTCTTCCCAGCAATAGAACAAGCTTATTTTTCTGGAGGAAATTCAGCCTCTAGTAGATCAGCCCTTAGCAGTCCCATGCCCCATAACAATCCAGGATGCTTAAAAGTACACAAATCTCCTTCTATTCAGATATTATCAGATAGGAGCTTTTTGGGTTAACGATACAAGACCACAAGAGGCAAATCAGATTTGACCTTACATGAACTACCGTATTGGTCTGTACTGTACAAACAGCAATATTACTGTATGCGGTTTTGGTTTGGGAGGCGCTCACACACCAACAGCAACTTATATCTGTTCACATAATGGTTTGTTCTGCCCTTTGTCCTCTGTACATCTGTGACTTTTCCAAGACAATTGGCAAAGTGTTGTTAAGAACAGATGTTAAGAAATTGTTCATCTGTTATCTGTAAACCCCACTAGTCAGTGCTTTCAGGAGTATTTCATCTAGGGGTTTGAACTATTTGCTGGGAACAGAGATACACATAATTTAAAACAATGAGCCTTGTTTGATTGATGAATAGTTAGCCTTTGATTAAGAGTGTGCTTTAAAAATTGGATATGGCAAGGAGTCAGGCACACGGTGATTTATACAACATTCCTGAAAACAAATGCTGTGTTTGTGGAAGGAGGGAAAGAAAAATAAGCGGTAGAGCTGTTGGGAAAAGAAGAACTCTACCTAGTTACTATTAGCCATAGAAAGATTTTAATATGTTTCTCCCAGTCATAGAAATCATGGTCATCCCTACAATCTGAAAACAAAGCACAATGCTAAATGGATATGTAAAGTTTTATTTTTGGAATATATCTTCATGGATGTTAAATGAGGGTGGCAGCAGGTTACCACAATTCATAGTATCTTTTAAAATAGGATATTTCTTTCAAAAAAATTCCTGTTGAATATTTATTTGGCTGTAATTTAAGCACCTGATAATTTTCACAGAACACTTTCCTAGTCACCTAGTTATAATATCCCATTTCAGGTCATAGCTCTATTGGGCCTGGGGATGCAAATGCTAGGATGTTTTATCACTCATCATTCATATCCAGCTTTAAGCAAAAGTTGAATTAAACATTTTTATCTTGTTCCTTAAGCATCTTAGCTAGTGTTCATTTATGGCTCTTTCCTACCCTGATCTGTTTAGTGTGTGTATGTTCTTTTCATTAGACTTTAAAATATCTGGCTGTTGATTTCATGTCCAGTTGCATAGCTCCTTTATTTTGGGAACAGCAGAAAACAAAAACAGAAACCCTTCTTTGTTCTCTACTTGCAATGCTGGAAGCTTCAATACCCACTTTCAGTACTATCAGACTCAGAGTGGCTGACCTAATATTCTCTGCCTGCCAGTAGCCTCAAGGGACTGTTCTATCAGCCCAGGAATGCCAGGGCAGTGGGATCTTCCTCTTGGCCTAGATGCCTTGTGCTTTTTAGCCAGAGAGACAGTGGCTAAGTGCCACAGGGATTTCCCTTTTACTTGGAACTGCAAAATAGAAAGCCGCAGCAAGTCATAATAGAACTGAAGCTCAACAGATAAGCAGCAGCTACTCTTATGGCAATGAAGACAGTTCAGATGAGGCACAGCCAATGGGCTACTGGTGTACTTTTCTACTAGTAGAAACCTTGATCCTCACTGGATAAAACTAGTACCATTTTCTTACCGGTGCATGTAAAACTATTGAGAATTATACTGGAGACCAATAAGAGTATAACAACCCTCAGAAATAATTGCCTTGAGAGCTTGCTTTATGGGGCCTCTACCAAATTAAACAAACATACAAACAAACAATTTCCACACAAAAATGCCGAGCACTTTTGTCTAGCCACATTTTCAATCCAACCCCAACCCTATCATGGCACAAGGGGTGGTGGTGGTTGTATTGCTCTGTCCCTTAGAACGAACCCAGTGAACTCAATGAAATTTACTTTTGAGTAGACATGCTTAGGATTGCACTGTAAGGCATATATCACTCCAGCAACATCTTCTTTCTATAGAAGCAACCCTATTATTCAAACAAAATGCAGCCTCATCCAAAACAGATTGGACCCCTATCCAGGAGCGCTTCTGCCTTGTCTGAAGGAAGTTTCCATTTGCTAAGCCACAACCAGTTCTTTACTGATTTTATACATTGGTTCAGATCCATTACTGCCTGCCTAGAATGTCTGGGCTTTAAAATATTTTTTTTTTGTGTGATGTTCCATAAATAGGAGCTTTTAGATGCTTTGCTACATTTTATAAATGCAAGGCATTACTGTGGTTTCCTGTTTTAATGTGCATTTGTAAAGCAACAGCCTAGAAACATTTTAAATATCTTTTCTTCTTCTATAGCTGACCAAACAGTACAATTGGATTGCAAATTAAATCATGACAGTCACCTTAGTTTTACAGTCTTGGGAGTCTGAACTAGCATAAGTTAGCCAAGTTGACGAACCACAGATATTTTTACTTTGGTCCAAGACTCTCGTTTTCACACGAAAGCCTGAAGCTGCTGAACCAAAGTAACAAATGAATGAGCCAGCAGGGGAAATGGGCACAGGGAGAGATAAAAGCAGCTATGGTGACTTCAGTGTTGTACAGTGGTACCTAGGGTTACAAACACCTCAGGTTACAAACACTTCGGGTTACAGGCTCCGCTAACCCAGAAGTAGTGCCTCGGGTTAAGAACTTTGCCCCAGGATGGGAACAGAAATTGTGTGGTGGCGTGGCAGCAGCAGCAGGCCCCATTAGCTAAAGTTGAACCTCAGGCTAAGAACGGTTTCAGATTAAGAACAGACCTCTGGAATGAATTAAGTTTGTAACCAGAGGTACCACTGCATATGCCTGTAATCCATAAAAAGTAAAGGGACCCCTGACCGTTAGGTCCAGTCGCTGACAACTCGGGGGTTGCAGCGCTCATCTTGCTTTACTGGCCAAGGGAGACGGCGTACAGCTTCCAGGTCATGTGGCCAGCATGACTAAGCCGCTTCTGGCGAAACCAGAGCAGCGCACAGAAACACCGGATCAGTACCTATTTATCTACTTGCACTTTGATGTGCTTTCGAACTGCTAGGTTGGCAGGAGCAGGGACCGAGCAACTCACCCCTTCGTGGGGATTCGAATCACCAACCTTCTGATCGGCAAGCCCTAGGCTCTGTGGCTTAGACCACAGCGCCACCCGCGTCCCTCCATGGTTGCATATCAACATATAAATGGGTAAATGGTTCAAACAAGAAGCTGAACATACTTTTGACATTCTTCATTCAAAGTCAAAGGTATGTTCAGCTTCTTGTTTGAACCATTTACCCATTTATATGTTGATATGTGATCATGGATTACAGGCATATACAGTGGTACCTCTGGTTACAAACTTAAATCTGTCTTTGGGAACATTACCAAATAATTAGCAGCTAGCAAAAAAGCACATATTTGATCATCATTCTATGTAAACAAAGAGGACTAGCAGTGAGCCCCAAATATTCTGTATACTATAGCAAAGGCTGGTACAAAGGTTGTTATGAACAGAAACAGGTGCAAAGCTTGGGCGTTCAGTTCCCTGCTTCTCTTCCTACCTCTGTAACGCATAAAGCATAGTTCGTTCTCAAACCAAGGATCTGTGTGCTCACAATTGCACATGCATGGTTTGTTGTTATATCAAATTTTGGCCCAAAGGTCACTACTGGAATGAGAAGTGACAGTATGCGATATCATAAATACACATTGTAATACAGTTAATAGTATCAAACAGCCATAACCATTTGGTAATCAAATGCAACTATGTATAGTTTTGCAATCCAAATTCCAATGACTTACATAATGGATGGATGACCAGCATAAAACACCATTTTCTAATTATAATCTTAAGAATAGCATACGTCAGAAAATGAAAGGCCTTGAAAAATCAAAATATATCCCATACTAATTAATGTATGTACTTCTTGACAAACCAACTCACACAATCTGTATTTGTTTGGTAGTGCCTCTTGAAGGAGACTCTTCCTAGACCTTAACTGGGCAAGCTGACAATACTGCTGCTTAAAAAGTTGAGGGTTGTTGCTGTTTTCAGAGAGTAATTTTGTAATGCCATTAGATTTTAGTAAGAAAACAGTTTATGAAGTTGCCATATTTGTCAAAATACCCATGATATTTTGTGACAAGCCCCGCATACAAAATAGCAAATACATTTCTGCAATTAATTTTCTGGAAGCTATAAGGCAACAAATATTGCCTATTTGTAAATAATTATTTCTTATGCTCAACAGATGCTAAATCACTATGTTGTGTGTGTGAGGGAGACAAGATGACTCTCCATAACCTAAATCAATAACATTAAAATGATATATTAAATATACAGTATACTATTCATGAGCACTGTACAAAAATATTATCATGCAGTTCTGGTTGCACATCTGAGGCAAAACGAACTATTTATTTTTTTAAGTGGGGTAGCAGGTGAAATAGGGCTCAGAAACTCCAGTATAATTCTCAAAAGTTTTACATGCACCGGTAAGTTATAGACAAAACAATATGGCTTCTTTACATGAATTAATACATGGCATCTCTCATGAAATGCTACTGCTTGCTGTGTATTTGGACTGCCTCTCCCCATATGAACCAACCCAGGCACTTCAATTATCACCTGAGGCCCTTCTTTGTGTGCCTCCTCCATGAAAGGTCCAGAGGGTGGCAACACGAGAACAAGCCTTTTTTGTGGAATGCTCTCCCTGGGGAGGCTCACCTGCCGCCTTCATTACATATAGGTACCAGGCAAAAATATTCCTCTTCTCCTAGGCCTTTGGCTAGTTAAACAAACCATGGCTTTTTAAACTGGGGAGGCAGGTTATTGTTTGTTATAATGTTATGTATTCTGGGGGTTTTATTTTGAAAACTGCCCTATTATTTTTGGATGAAGGGTAGTATAGAAATTGTAATAATCATTTTAATAAATAATAATAATATACCCAAATGACTCTGCTAGTCTCAAATACAAGCAGAATCCAAAATTGGTCTGATGATACCTAGTGCTAAGTTAACTTGGTTAGGTAGAAAGTGTGGGAAGCTTTAAGGTTTCACAGATTTTAATACTCCCTTTAGTTCAGGCAAGAAGCACAGTGGTATCTCTAGCTGCAGACACAATCCTTCCAGGGTGCTGTTCGCACCGCGAAAATTCGCAACATGAAGCGAACGCAACAAGAGGTATGACGGTATATGCAGATACACCTAAGTAACCCTACATCTAGTCATAGAATCATAATATTAGTTTATTATTTTTCTAAGATCTTTGTAGTTTTCTTGGTTATCCAGAATGAATGTAAGTGTGCATTTCTCAGAGTGCATACTAAATGGCCACCAGCTTTTACATAATGGTGTATTTAAGCTCGACAGCAACACCGACTTTACTAGATGATTAACCAATTTATTGTGGCAGTGTGGTATTTATACCACCGATTAAGTGAAGTCTGCCAGTACAGTTAAAAGAAATTAGAGACACCATCATTGCTAAATCACTTTACTATTCAAAGACAAACCATAAACATATGCATTCATTTAATTATAATGGTGCCAATTATAAAGAGAAAATGTAATGCTGAGAGCAGTGGGTTTTATGTCATCATAATAATGGCATGTATTTATCTTGGTTTGGCAAGTTAGTCCTTTGTTTAATAGTTGGCTTTGCCTAAATAGAATGTGGTTTGCTAAAACCCACAATAACCCCTGCCCCCTCCCCTGTGTTGTTGCACAAATGCTGAGCAATAATCATGTGGTATAAATGATTAATGTAGGCATGGGTTAGCAAGTATCATTGAGGTTTTAAGAGTGTTTTCCCTTTTTTTTCATTCTTTCATTGGCCAAGGGACATACCGTGATTAAATGGTGACCTTTAGATAGCATAAGGAAGTTGCCGCCCATACACTTGCACGTATGGCTTGATTCTAATCTCCTGAAATTATGCACCTTCACTCCCCCTTTCTTCATTTGTCTGTCCCAAAAACATGCTGATGTTGTTTAAATTATTATTTGCGTGCATCAATAGTTAGGTCACAATATCATGAAGTCGTCCTGAGCAAGACATTAAAATAAATAGGTGCTGCACAAGAACTCATTTGGGGCCTGGGTATAAATATCCCAACACAAAGTACAGGTATATCAGTCAACAAGTGGAAACGTGTGCAAATAGCTGCTTTTCAGTTTAAAATAAATGGGACAACCTAATAAGCATAAACAAAACCACAATTAATGTGTGTATGTCCTGTACAAATGACACAAGAAGCATATATATATTGTAACTGGGTATCTGTGATTTCAGCAAAGATGAGCGGATCAAAGTGGGGATTCCTAGTACTGGGCTATTAACAGCAGAGACTTCATTTTTCACTGTCCCACCAGTAGCTGAGAGGTGACAAGGAATAGACATTCTCAGTATTGGACCATAGATTATTGGTTTCAATTTCTGTTTGGTTATTCCCCACTTTGACTACTTACTAGCACCATCAAAACTTTCTTTATTCTCCCAGGCCTTTGTGATGTAAGAATGTTTCCATTTATATTCCTTCTATTTCCTTTAGGTTCTATTGTATTATCACTTTTTTGTATGTTTTTATTGGCATATTAAGTGGGTTGTTGAGATATTTTCTGCTGTTCTAGTTACATATTTGGGTGCCACCCTGGGCTCCCTTTAGGAAGAAGGACAGTGCACAAATGCATTGAACTAAATAAAATAAACAGTATAAACCCAAGTCTTGTTTCTAGTGGTTGATATTCTTGAATACCATTAAACATATTTATACTTTAGGAATGCAAAATATAAAGCCATTTTACATGCATCGTAACCGTTTGTACACCAACATGCCTATATGTTTGATTTATGGTACAGATGTTAAGACAAAATGGTTGAGGAGTGTGATTTCCTTTCAGCAAGTTAGAATCATAGAGTTGGAAGGGATCACAAGGGTTATCTAGTCCAAGCCCTGCAATGCAGAAATCTCAGCTAGAGCTTCTATGACAGATGGCCATTCAACCTCTGCTTAAAAACCTCCAAGGAAGGAGAGTCCACAACCTCACAAGGGAGTCCGTTCTACGGCTGAACAGCTCTCAGAAAGTTCTTCCTGATGTTTAGTCAGAACCTTCTTTCTTGTAACTTGTGAACATCCTTAGCTTGTCAACATCCTTCGTTGTTGAAGTTCCATTGGACGTAGTAGATCTACACTAGTCTAGACAGCCACTGTGGATTCCCCTGCAGATGCAAACTGGGTTACCAGCTCCATCCTACCACTTGTGTTTCTGTATTTAAACCTCTGGCCACCACGTTCAAAGCAGAAGGAACTTGTGCATGTTGGGTAGGTGGGTGGTCTGACATCTTTGTGTTTCAGAGTTGATGTATTAAAAAACAGAGCCAAATTGTGATATATTTTTTGACACATGAGCAAGAAAATTCAATGTTAAATGTGGTAAATGTTAGAAAATTTCAGACTTGGAAAGAGTTAAATGCATTACTTGGAACTTGATATATAAATTATGGCTAAAGCAGGATATGGGCTGGGGCACTTGATTATTCTTTTATCGATAAATAAGAGTGGCATACAGTTAATTTCAGCACTGTAATTGAGCAGTGCATTCTGGGAAGCTGAAAAGCACTGTAAGATGAGGAAATGTTTTAGAGACTAATCATGAGAAGAAAGAAGCCTTTCATAGCCCATATGATGCTGTTGTCAGAACTAAAGGCAGATAATGAATCCATAATAATGGCACATTGTGAATATTTAAGCTGGAAAGATTGGGACAAAATGAGCAGACATTGTTAGTCTGAAAAACTGAACAGTTGGGTCTTTGGGTTTCAGGAACTTGCAAAACTTACACGGAAACATTTTGCTCTAAAAAGTTTAAATATAAAGGCAGACAACATTTATCTGAGACTGATACCAAGAAAAGGGTGACACGTAAAGTTTGGGCATGGCCTCTTAGTTTGTATTTTCCTGTTCTGCACATGATAGTCATGAGCTTTAAACATTACACAGTGTCTTTAAAAAAAACACAGTGTTAGCCATGATCTACAATATTGAATATACAATAGAGACTATCATATTGCAAATAAGTGGACTAATTTGCATGTATCCCCAAGGACATCATGAATCCTATAAAGAACCCTAGAGATGGATTATAGAAGTTGTCTTTGTTCTTCATTAATGTAGTTGAGCTTTCTTTCTTTAAACATGTTAAATATAGTTTCACGGCTTCTCATACGTTTGGGAATGTTATCAAGAACCTTGGCCTCTGCAACCAATGGCAAAAATTTAGGGATACATGCTGTTTTCTTAGGTAACAAACGCATGCTGGTTTCAACTAGCATTGGGTTTGTCAAGCCAAGTCCAGATTTGGACAGATACCCCACAGATTGAATTCTTTTAGATCAGTGTTGCCCAACCTTGGGTCTCCAGCTGTTTTCTGACTACAGTTCCCATAATCCCTGACCACTGGTCTTGCTAGCTAGGAATGATGGGAGTTGTAGTCCAAAAACAGCTGAAGACCCAAGGTTGGGAAACACTGCTTTAGATAACCTTTTTTTCTGTTTAGAGGGCACAGCTTGGAAGTAGAGAGTAAAAAAAAATCTCCCACTCGATATAATTGGGTTAATTCTGTGACAATAA
This sequence comes from Zootoca vivipara, assembly GCF_963506605.1. Lineage (NCBI taxonomy): Eukaryota > Metazoa > Chordata > Lepidosauria > Squamata > Lacertidae > Zootoca > Zootoca vivipara. The sequence continues at coordinate 36,077,594 of NC_083282.1, read as the reverse complement.
TTAGCTCCTTATGAAGTTTATATTTGCTCAAACGTGCTTATATTTATTTTGTTCAATCATAAATAAACAGTTCCAGATCTTATTTTTCTTTTGTTTTGTACCCCACAAAAACAATGGAATTGCATTCCTAACTGCTGTTCTTTGAGGATACATAATTTATTCAAAATACATAGATCCAGTATTTAAATAAAAAATACTTCAAAACTAAAGGATTCCTCCCATTTTGAACAAATTTTTCTGTTTGCAAGTACCAACAGTTTACATTAATATTAATTTTGGATGCAAAAGGTTCACATCTCTGCTTACTGGGCTAGACCTTGTAGATTAATAATAAATATACTAATGTACACATTCAGTTTGAAAAAAAATGTGGTTTTAGCTGGTATGAATTTGGCACAAGATATAGTGAAATGGTTTATTTAGCAACACATAAAGCAAGGTACCCGACAAGGTATGCCTCTTACAGTAGGCATCTTGAAATAATGTACCAAATTGCATTCACCAAATGCATTTTTTAAAAAAAGTTGAGAGCTTCCTTTGGCTCAAGACAAGGGCTAGGCCAGGTCTGTATATCTTAACAGGCAAATTCGCCTTTTCCAGCATATATACTAGCCAACCAGAGGCTCAATAGACCTTCTGGTTTTGCAGCCATAAAAATAGTCAGGTAAGTTATGCACCGGACAGGCCACCATACAGTACATGGTTTGATGTGGCAAGAGTTGTGCAGTTTTGGGCTAGGGGGGAAGAGCAAATAATATAATATTTCTTGCTTTAAGATGAATACCTAGTTATTAACAAAGATCCTGCAAAAAATGAGGGAATTTCTCCTGAGCACCCATACATTTTCACATAATAGGAAACCATGATTTAGTGTGACGTGCACAAGCCACTGTGTGTTCTCTGCTTCACTTTTCTACTCCTGCATGGTTGAGAGGAGGACTTTGGGAAATTTTATTCTGTTTCCCTAAAACATGGCTTGTAGTCCGAACAGTACATCATGTTTTAACACAAACTGTGGATAGATTTAAAACAAGTCTGCTTCAAACAATTATTTATGAACTTTTCTTCTTTAAACTAACCATAGTTCTTGTAAACCATGTTTGGATGAAACAGCAAGCCACAGTACAAACTTCCAAAATCCTCCTTTCCATCATGTAGGCCAGGGGTCAGCAACCTTTTTCAGCCATGGGACAGTCCACCGTCCCTCAGACCATGTGGAGGGCCTGACTATATTTTTTTGGGGGGGGGGGGGATGAACAACTTCCTATGCCCCACAAATAACCCAGAGATGCATGTTAAAGAAAAGCACACATTCTACTCATGTAAAAACACCAGGCAGGCCCCACAAATAACCAAGAGATGCATTTTAAATAAAAGGACAGATTCTACTCATGTAAAAACACACTGATTCCCAGACTATCCGCGGGCCGGATTGAGAAGGCAATTGGGCCGCATCTGGCCCACGGACCTTAGGTTGCCTGCCCCTGATGTAGGCAGAAGGGGTGGAGAGCATGCAAGATTTGCTTCAGTTTGTGTTCATCACAATAAACAGTCATTTAGTACTGTATGCAAATGCAACCAATAGAACGGAAGGTATAGTGGGAACTCAGCCAATGTACAGAAAGGGAAATTGGGACCAGAGGATAGATCTGCCTGTAATCATCATAATACATAAAACGAGGGGCCAGAAGAAGAACTGTTATCTGTGCAGCTGGACATGACCAAAGATTTATAATTCAGAGATGCTAACAGATTAAAGCTGCAACTTTTGTGATATTTTCTATACCGGTGGATTTACTTCCAAGAAAATATGACTGGACTGGTAAAATTTCACTAAGCTTCTTTAAAAGTGTTTTTTGGGGGTGGGGTGGGGGCAGAAACTGCCCACCCTTTTTTGAGTTCATGTTGATTTTATAATAATTTTATAGGTTTAGTTTACATCAGGATGTTCAGATATTCCTGTGGTCTATTTGGCACAAATACCATATTTTATTGAATGGAAAAGGCTGTGCAACTTCTGAACAGAAAACAAAAATGCCCACTGAGGAACGGTTCCCCGGATATGGTTCAAGAGCAACTGAATCCTATAATGAATAAAGCCATGCTTCTTTAATACTTGCACTCCTTAGCACTGCACAGAAACAGCTTGCCTGTTGCGGTAGGTAGGAGTCCTCCTGACAAGTAAATTGCCTGACGAGTAAACCTATCCTGCCACTTAACCATCTTGCAATGTGGAATGAAAGCCCAGAAATACCACTGTGGGAACTTCTTGGGACAAAGAAGGGTTGAGTAGAGAATAGGAAGAAAAACATCCTGTGGGTAGAATGGTTGGTTCATGCCACGACATGCCCACTTCACATCATTTATCACGGCTAGTAAAAAAAAGAAAAGAAAATGTTTAGATAACTTGTTGGCCAGCTGTTTAGAATTTAGGAGTGAATTGCTCATTCTTATGCAGACTACCGGTATTTTCCTTTACTTTTAAACTAGGTGTAATGGGTTTAAATGACTGCCTGAGGTCAATAATGACCTGGATGAGAGTGAATGAATTGATATCTAATTCAAATAACACACGATGAATGTTACTAGACTTGGGAAGCAGTATAAATGATTGATTGGGGCCATATCGCATCCTTCCCACAAGTGCAGGTTTGATGTTTGGTAGTGCAGCTGGATCAAGCCCAATATAGGCTTGGTCTAGATTACCAGAGTGAATGCCATATGTGAGTGCCTTTTGCCATATGTACTACTTCATGTGCTAAATGCAGCAATGTTATTTTCTTGCAGGTGCTTCTTGTGTTGTCGGCATGATTGTTTAATAGAATTTTATTGACTCTTCCTGAGATCTGCTGAATCTTAAGAGCTTTGGCCGGCCAGGTGTGCCATTAAGACTTATTTTATTATAGTCTGTTAATTTACTTTTGTCATCTGTGATGTCATATATCATTTTTTCCTGCTGGACTTTTATTGTTTTTTTAATAAATACATTGTTCTTGATTTACTGCTTTTTTATTTTCTGCTTTGAGAATTTTCAGCTGAAGAGTGGATTACAAACCCTGCCATTTAAAAAAATGATACGAATTTGGTGTAGATGCAGTCCCAGTGTCTTCAGAATTGGTTTTGTATTTGGCTTTAATGTAAAATTCCTGTTATGGAGCCTAACATTGAATAAAATAAACTGAAGAAAGGGTGGTCACCCGAGGAGCAAAAAAAAAATACAATTTTTTAGCCCTGTGAAATATTTCAGCGTTTCTTTTTGAGGAAAAATAAAAGAGCAGAATCCTTCATATTTTAGGGCAAAGTTTCTTTTAAAACCATGTATGCCTAATGCTCTGAATGAAATGCCTGCTGAAGAGTCTAGGAAAGCTTCCTGGGAAGAGCAAAACAATCCAAGCCATATGTATTGGGCAGTTTGCCAATATGCCTAAGCCACCTGGCTATATGTGCAGCCAAGTATGCCGCTCCGACTAGCCAGCTTTAACCTTCAGGCAGCTTTCTTTATTTTAGCTCTTAGAAAGCTCTAAAGACCTCCTCATTGCATCCCACATCTCCACTGCCAGTAGTTTGTGCACAGACAGGCTCTGTAGTTTATACTAGCCAGACAGCTCTCAGCACCCATTCTGAATGTGTTTCTTTTGTCTGGAGAGCAGTTCAGTCATGTTGAACCAGGGCCATAATATGAGTGTGGGGATAGCAGACTGAAACCTTTACCCATATGCCACTGTGTTATTCCCAAGACTGTAGAGACTCCATTTTGTAAGTAGATCCTACCAAAGATTTTTGTTTGCCTCTTTTATTATAGAACATTTGCATGCATGTTATGCAAGTACTAAACTAGTTAGATGTAGCTTAGCTATTTATGCATGGATGCCTTATTGATGCTAACTTTTTGGCATTTATTTTTGAATTACACTGTGAGATACTTTAGGAGACCAATAAACGGATTGAGAGAAAAATCCAGTTCAGCAATTATTTGATAAAATGCAGTTATGATTAATGTTGAAACAAGTAGGAGTAATAGTTATCGTTGTATAGGAAGTTACTGCAATATAATTTGTAGACTGTATCTTTCTAATCCCAGAAGCAGTGCCATGAAATAAATAGAAAAGAATAGAAATACTTTATTGTCACTGTACCACTTGTTTACAGTGAGATTAAATGAGCCCCCCATACCCCCCCCCCCGAAATCTCTCAGTCCTTGTTTCACTCTGGGTGCTGTCGCACGACCACCAACCCCGAATGTCAGCTGTCTTCCATTCAGCAGCCTCACGGTCCATGGGTAAAAACTGTTCTTTAACCTGTTGTGCGGCTTATCATGCTTCTATATCTCCTGCCTGAGGGCACTTTTACCCATTTTATTGATGGGAAATGGAAGTTGAAGTTAGTTAGTTATTGTTACCGTTCTCGACCAGCATATGGAAGTTGAATGTTGGGAGCACACTTATGTGTTGTCAGGTAGTAAATTTTTTGCTCATCTGGGATTTCCCCTCTATCTCCAACTCACTCTTTCCCTAACAATAAACAAAATATTAGGTGGGTTTTCTCTTTCTAAGGGTGTCTTAATTTATGGTCCTTAACTGTAGGACAAACAGAAATGGAGCCATGGAGTTTTCCCCAAACAGCAGTAATTATCACATAAATACCTACAGTACTGAATGAATGACTTTACAGGTTGTGCTTCCTTTTGCAAACAATTGCTCCTTGTTAAGAACTGAGGCTTGAGGTGAGCAATTGACCACAAAAACCGGGCCTGACTTGCTTCTGTGGCCTTTAACAACAGCTTGAGATGGTGAAATCATTTATAACATAGAAGTGTCAGCAAAAGGTTGCTGAACCCTTCACATGTCCACTACTACACTTCAAATTAGCTATTGAAACTGCTTTTCTTTCCTTATGCATTTTCTAATATTGTGTTTTCCTATCACCTCTGTCTTGCTACCCATACTTCAAGAATACACTTCACCAGTAGCAAGCATGAGCACATAACACCATGTATATCATTACAGCTTCAACTTTCGCTGTGTCAATTCACAATGAATTTTCTACAATATTTAGTGTAGAAAACTTGCAGCCCTCCCCATGTGTGATACACAGGTCTATACTGCATTAAAAATAATTGTTTCCCAGAACTGAACACTTTGTTATACAATTCATATTTAGAATAGTAGGAACTTGAAATATGAGTTAGAGAGAGAGAGAGAGAGAGAGAGAGCGCAAAAACACAGTGTAGCTATTGAGGAAGATTTCAGCCAAGTAAGTGGTTTTGAGCATTTTTGTGCGCTAGAATAAGAGAATTATTTAAGTTCAGGGTTTGCTAACAAACAAAATCTAGCATGTTATTGTTACAATTCTGATGCCTCAACATATTTTTGTTATAGATACTTATTCAAAAGGTTATCTGTTTAGGTTTCCTCAAAATGTTGTGCTAACAGTGTATAAAATATGTACAAGGATTTACACTCACACCATACCCTGTAAAAATGGAGGGGGAAAATGTTTCTCTAGTGGTGTAACATGGGGCTCTGAATCTTTCCTGGATTTTGAACACTGGCCAAGCTGTTTAAAAATTAGATATCAAAACATTAGGATACAAATATATTTTAATTTGTTCTTGAATTATGAAGGAATAAAGATCAGCAGTATTTTATTTCTCGTCTCTCTGAACCTTTGATGGAAGGATGCCTTAGTTTAGCTTTCATAAATATTTGTATATAATTATTAACCCTACAGCTCTGTCTCATGTTCCATTTAAAACCCACTCCCAGCCACTTACTTTGATAAAGAAAGAAGAGGGAATGGCTGCACCCATGGAATGAATCCTGAGCCACTCTTGTAGGGGATTGCTGGGTGCCCACCTACCCAATCGTACCCAGCTGTCATAGCTGCACCAATGTTGGAGCTGGGCAATGTCCAGCATCAAAACTATAGGATTAAGTGTCCTTTTGAGCCAGTCTTGTCAGTCTCCTATCCATCCCTGTAAACGTCCCAAAGAACTATTTGAAATTTCAGGCTGCAGTCATATACAGTCCCATTAAACACAGTGACATGGGCATCATTAGTCTTTGTTCTTAACATCACCAGTTTCTCTCTTGTTTTAGTGGTAACAGTTTGATTTAAGCCTGTGGTTTTCTTCTTCTTCTTCTTTGGCAATCACTCGTATCCGAGTAAGATTGTCTTCCATAAACACAGTTTTAACAATGAGTCCGTAAGTGACTGTGTTGTGTGCCCCCCCCCCACAGTGGGGACATTGGTTTCCGGGCGGGAGTTGATCACGGTGTGGATTTGCCAAGTGTGCCTTCCTCTTAGCATGTTTCTCCCTGGCGTCCTGAGATCGAGTGTCTTCAAACGTTTTTGAAGACTAGGATTCACATTTGTTTCTTAGAAATAGTTATATTTTAACTACTGACATAGGAAAGTCAGATATATTCAAATACCACTGAAACAGAAATAGGTTTATTTGTATTGTTTGGAAGTCCACCTACCTATGGTAAGGGAGATTGTTTTGGGACCTCGACAGATCACAGTGGAATTCACTGGCTAATCATTCCCCACTACAGAATATCTGCCTTCAGCTTGAATTATCTTGTGCAGACATCCTGGCTAGCTGCAGTGCAAACTTCTGATGCCTTTAGCCTGAGAAGACCTGGGTTTGGCAGCCAATAAGTTAGAGACAAGGGTGGGGAAAAGAAATCCTATCTTTTCTGGGGCCTTTTCCTTCTTGGTTTCCCTTGTAAAAATCAATATATATGATCAATGGTTGGTTTTGAGTTGTTCACAACATGCTGAAGTATTTCAGATGTAAACGGTGAGTGTCTGGGTTTCAGACATTATAATGTGTCAAAGGAGCTTTGATAGCTGCTATAGTCATCCCAGATTACATTTTATTTCCAGTGACAGGCTTTGTAAGATGAGAAGGGAAGAAATTCAACATTTCTAAGTACAGATCAATTTTACACTACTGCAATAGCTGAGGAGCAACTTTTTTGAGAAGCCACTTCTGTTTAAACAGTTGAACGTACATTTAATTCAAAGGTGATGTGATTTTCTCCATTCACCCACCCATTTCAGCATAACATAAACATTTTAGCAAAGCAAAAAAACAGCAACACTTGGATAAAGGGAAATATCTATTAAAACAGTTGCTTCATTTACACACTTGAGTTGCTGATATGGAAATATACGGCTGGCAAACATTAAATCTGGATAAATAGGAACATTGAGTACCAGCTTCAGACAATCTTGTTTTGTAGATAAACCCAAGTGGGAACCTCTGACAAAATGTTTTGTGGATTAAATAGCATCCCTTTAAGGCTTGGTGATTTATTGTGAATTCTTCAGAGGCTTCCTAGGTCTCAGCCTAACTTCTGCTGCTGCTGGCAGTCTTCTCAAGACTTCCAAGAAGTGTGGAAGGTGAATATTGTGTTTGACAGGACGCTGGTTTCCCAAGTCCTGCCCCTTTCGGTGGCCTTTGCCACCAGGTCCTTTGAGGCTGTAGAGCAGCAGCAGCAGCTAAGGTAATGCGTTAGCTGTTGATCTGGTGAGAAAAAAACTTTTAAGGATTTTTTTAAAAGCTAAACAAACTTGAGTGTACCTTCCTCTTGTTTCTCTGGGGTCTTCTTTTGGTTCCACTCTGGTTGGCACAGGGGTGCTGAGTTCAGCATTAGATGGAGTAATGGCTGCAGTTCCTGACTTGTTGGCGAAATAACTCAGAATATGGTTCTGCTTGCTGCAGAAGAAATACTGTAGTGCTGAAACTGCTTATATTGTTTCCAACCTAGTTTATGCATTCGAAGCTCTTTTTCACTAAAATGATTGTTATGTCAAAGCAATAGAATTGTTACATATTGAAAGCATGGTAATTGCTGCATAGAGTGCTCGCCGTTTATAAAAAGTATAAGGATAGGGCTCAAATAGTTAATTCAACAATAAATTATTATACACGGTGCTTACAGGTCCAGCAGCAGCATGCAAGTATCTTCCCTTTCCATCTAAGACTCACTTATTTCTACAGACTCACTTATTTCTCTCTTTGCCCCTCTTCTCTTAGATCTGGTTGAGAATGACTATATGAGCAGTGAGACGTTTCGCAAGTGAAATCTCTGTCATATTTCCATCTTTCTTGCACACATCATATTCCAAACAGAATTTTTCTTTGAAGGACCAAAGAGCCTACACCAGAGGTTCTTAAATCTCTGCGGACCACAAGCTCCATTCAGATGGTCCAAATAAAGTTTGTTAGACAATCAAGAATAACTGTGCTCAGCTGTGGACTTATTTGTATCTGACAGCAGAAGAAATGGGAAATACATAAAATATTTACCAAGGCACTGGATGTTATTAAAGGCCAGCCTGAAGCGATGAGGCTAGCAAATGTCAAGATCACAGTAGAGGGGTAGTCCCAAATACATGAGCTTCCTGTGTTATGCCTAACAATGCAAACAGCATGCCAACAATAACTGCAAAATCAGCTTTTGGATTTAAGCTTTGGGAGTGACTGGAAAATTGTCACAGTGTGACTTTCTAAATATTTCAAACATGGTATATATCTTCAAGTGAATACTTATACAAATAAACTTCAAGTATGCACACTTAAAGCAAGTATCTTAACCCACTACACTTTCAGATATCAATCATGCTGTATTAATTGAAAGGATTTGGTCTAATCTCATAAAGAAACAGGCAAACTCTTGGCTTTCCTTTAAAGTAAGAATATATCACTCATGCCATCCATTACTGTGCTATAATTATGGTAAGTGAAGCAGAACAGAATCGATGGAGCAATTTATCAATGCATTCCAAACTTGTGTAGCGCAGTTGACGTCATGCAACTGCAGATACTATCCCTCAATCTAAAAATATCCTGCAACCCGGATGTTATTTCTATCTTATTCTCTTTATTTTCATAATTACTGCAATTACTACTCACTATGAAATTAGACTCAATTTAGACAGTTTATATTCCAGTTCCTAAAATTTATTTTTAATAAGGGTAGAAATGAAGAATAAGAGTAAAATTGAAATCTTTTGTGCTGCAAGATTGTAAAAATCCCAAATAGTTTAAATTTTGAAATTTGGTCTAATACAGGCATTGAGAATGTTACTGTCACCATCAGGGTATTAGGGTTGCAGTCTAAGTTTGTAACTTTGATAATATGATACCATTGTCTATAGTAAGTGATTTTTTGTTTGAAATGAGTGATTTGGTTTTGTTTTGTTTTAGCCCTGAAATTTGCAGTTTTGAAAATTGTGGAATTCCATAATCGTGCCAGGACAGTATTTGCCACTTTGCTGCTATTCAAGCAATGTCTAGTCCAGGCAGTTCCTGAGCAACTTATTCCCCAGTGAGATAGACATCTGCACTATTAATTTTATAACCACACTCAACACCCTTAAGTACAGTTCCCAGGATACTTTGGGGGAACCCATGACTGCTTAAAGTGGTACAATTGTGCTATAAATGCATAGTGCAGATGTGGCAATAGATGAAATGCAGGAAGGGGGGAAGTTTCTGGCAGCACTGACCCAGTTCAGATAATTCTGTATTTGCCAACCTTGAACAGAAGCACGCCACATGACAACATTTTGTTGCAGGGGCCTACTGATTTTCACAATATGTTTGAAATTGTCACTCAAAAATTAGATACTGTTTTCTAGACATTGAGCAGGCTACATTGGAAAGAGAGAAGAAAAGTTAATGGAATAAAACCAATGATTTCATATGCCCCAGCCCTGCTGGCAACAAAAGTTCACTAAATATGGGGCAACTAAGGGGCAATTCAACACACACACCCTCCTAACACAAGGGAAGCAATAAAGCAGACTAAACTTGCAAATAGGGAGTTTTAAAATTAGGGTTAGAAAGTATCTTTGGTGAATGGAACTTTATTGTGAGTAGATGCCATGGTGAAGGACCTTGCTGGTTAATATTATACTGCATTAAGTGTTGTATGGAACCTCTGATTCAATGAATGAATTTATACGATCTGAGATGAAACCAGAGTATTGAATTGAAACCTCTGATTCAATTCTGCTTCTAGCTGATTGTGGATAATCATTCTGGGGCTAGCAGTTGTAGTTCCAAACATATAAGGGGCATCAGCTTGGAGAAGATTGTGCTAGAATTTGTTTTTTGGAAGAGGATTGCGTGTAGTAGCTATATAATCATTCTTTTATGAATTGGGGGGAAATTGGAGGTGGAATCTTGTTCATGAGTAAGAAGAACCTTTGAGTTTCCTAATAAAATATAGTGATTTCAAATAATTAACTGATGAGAGTACTTCCCCTTTCAGTGATACTTTGGAAATGTCTAAAGTGGCTAATGAAAAACACAGTGTTCTCTTTCAGGGAAGTGCCTCTTTTAAATAGTTAACTTTCACTTGTTCTTTTCTTAAATAACCCTGTTAAAATCTCTTTCTCTCTCCATGTGATCTTAAATGTATACAAAGAAAGAATGATCCTGTACTTTGACTCCAGCTAGAGTTTCAATGGCCTCATTAAACATTAACAAAAAGGAAAGTGCATTCTGCATTTTGTAATTCTTGATCTGTCATTTTTTATTGTATATCCATAATAGCTGGATAGCAGAGTATATGTGCATGTCAGTATATGTCAGTAGTACTTGGACGCTATACCTGCGATCTGGGTAGCTTATCTGAGAGCATAACCATCCAGCATGTGTTTCTCCATCCAGCATCTCTCTCTCTCTCTCTCTCTCTCTCTCTCTCTCTCTCTCTCTCTCTCTCTCTCTCTCTCTCTCTCTCTCTCTCTGTGTGTGTGTGTGTGTGTGTGTGTGGTGTTTTGTATTGCAGCAAAAGAAAACATTAAAGGGTTAAGGACCATGCAGCTTGAATTTCCTTAATAAAACATGTGTTCTAGGAAATCAGAATAACCCTCATCTTTAAAAAACCAAACCTGTTTTGTTTGATATTACAAGGAACCGTTTTACCTGATATCACACTACATTGGTTAATTTGGACTATATTTAACCACCATTCTGTTTAAATAGTGTCTGCGACTTCTGAATGAATGCCAGACAAATTCTCAAAATGGTTGCCAAGCTATAAGATGGCTGCCAAGGACTGAATACATAGAACAGGTCCAAGATGGTGACCAACTTCACAAAATTTTCCTGTAACCCCCCCCCCCCAGGCAACGAAGATGCTGAACTTGGCACCAGTCTCTTGGCACTACAATTTATAGAGTCATCCAGAGATCCGAGTAGTAACTGTGTTCTTCTTTCACAGTACTTGGCAGAAAGCTGTTTAAGGGATGACGTGAGGTGAACTAGCTAGTGTAAAATAACGTTAAGAGCTTTCTTTCCTTGGCTACAGTATACCAAGCATGAACTGGAAGGCTGTATTATTTTCAAAGAACTCAGAAGTAAGCAGCCATCAATGATATTTCAGACTGTTTTCTTTTGTTACATGTATCTAAAGAAATGCAAACTTTATATATACTGCAAGCTTCAAACGTATTTTAGTTGCTGCATTTGTTTACTTACATTTATAGCAAGTTGCATTCTGGCAGTAGAACTACTTAGCAGATTGAAATAAAATCATAAGGTTGAATTAAAACACACTGCTGTTCGTGCTGATTAGAATTTTAGCTTAGTGTAAATACCGGATGTTGTGTCCAACTTTTCCGGACTTGGCAAAGACTCAACAGGGATCTCTGGGCTATAGAGAAGACAGTGTGTACTTGAATGCTTTTACAAAGACTTGGAGAGGTAGAACTTAGCTACTTCTGCTAGTGTGCTGGTTAATTATGTAGTTGAATAATGTGCTATATGGTTCCTTGGAAGCTGTAAAGAAGGAAGAAAAGGAATAAGATAATGCAACATATTGGTCCCTAAGAACACGGAAAAGCTGGAATGTATTTAAATCTTAAGCATTGTTGTCTAAATGCTTCTCTAAAAGACAAGCTTTAAATACACCATTGGGTAAAATATCTGAAGTATATTTAGTAACGTGTAGGATGTATTCACAGATTTTTGAATGTCTTACATGGGGGGTGCATGTGCACATATGCTCTGAAATGTAAAAGGTTTGTATGAGTTTTAACAAAAGAAATGTTTGTTTTACATGGAGTGCTTTATATGGGGGTGCTCCCTACCCCCATCTTCTTGAAGAATGAGTTGGTTGTTAAATACAGTTTTAATATCTCATAGAGAGCAAGCCCTGTGTGTGTTTACTTAGGCATGAATCCCATTATGTTTAGATACACTCAGATAAGTGTGTGTAGGATTGCAACCTTAAGCTCCTTCATGCTCAAGTCAAGTTGAAAGATACCCACATCAGTTGTAAATTCCTGGCTTCCCAATTGACTTATTTCTCCCACTAAACCAAAACAGGCAAAAGTGGTGCATTGTCTCTCTAAGAAGGCATTTTTCCAACCCTCTAACTTTCTTTCTCACTGACTATTTTCCATAGAAGTAACTCCCTATTTCATTTTGAATTTTGCATTATTGCCTGAATGCTTTGCTCTTGGACAGGGGTCAGCAACCTTCTTCAGCTGTGAGCCGGTCCACCGTCCCTCAGACAATGTGGCCAGACTATATTTTTGGGGGGGGGGGGAATGAACGAATTCCTATGCCCCACAATAACCCAGAGATGCATTTTAAATAAAAGAACACATTCTACTTATGTAAAAACACGCTGATTCCTGGACCGTCCGCGGGCTGGATTGAGAAGGCGATTGGGCCGCATCTGGCCCATGGGCCGTAGGTTGTTGCCTACCCCTGCTCTTGGACCTCCTAAGCTCGGTTTCTATCCTGCTTCCAGCCCTCTGCATATCTTTCTTTATTCTAGTGCAGACTAGAATTGTGGCCATCATGCATACATTCGTTAAACTACTACCGTATCTCTTTGATACAATGTTATTTCATTTTCTGGTTCCTGATCTTCTGGCTACTATGTTGGACATTGTGATCTCAGGACTACCCATGGGTTACCAGTGGGTAACCAGATGCAGAGGACAATCACTGAGTATACAGTACATACCTTTTGTGGGAAAAGGCTACCAACAGAAAGAGTGTAAACTGAACAAAACAGGCTCACATTCAGCATTACCAAGCCAGTGTCAGAGCTGGAGGTCAGTAAACTGGATCAGTAAGACACAGATGTTTGGACACAGAAAGAACTTCATTACCATTAATAGCTGTGGCGTAGGAATTTTAGCAGCCATTGCTTTTCTTACCCCTGAATGACAAGCTTCACCTACTGATATTCCTTCTCTTACACCACTATAAGAGAAGACTTACATTTGGGCTGCAGTCACTTCAGTTTTGAGTCTGTGGAAATAGACTTTGCTTGTTTCTCTTCAATGTAATTGTAACTGAACTATTTTTGAACTGGCAGCAGTCAACATTATGGTTTCCAATGTTATCCTCCTTTTTATTTTTAAACTAGTTCTGATGTAGCAAATGCTTATGGTTGCCTGCATGCTCATAGTGCACTAACATACATGTATGCCCATGGCTCATGCAGAACATACTTTTTGTAGAGCAAGTTTCAGTGCAGGGTAGCCCGAACAGCTGTTATTCCTTTTTATAGCTTCTTTAATCTATGTGCCAGCAAGTCAGTTTACAAAATCTGTTTTGTTGATGACTGCTGCGATAATAATTGTGGTGTTTTGTGGCTTGGCAAAAGCCGAGGGTCTCCTCCGAGGACTGTTGCCAAAACCTTTGAAGGGGTTGAGGTGGATTCCCTGCCAGAATGAGTCACCGCTCTCTATTTTATTTAGTGTCCTTCTGCCAAGGCCTTAGACACTTTCTGTTTTCGTTCTTTTGTAGGCTTTCCTTCCCACATTGTGGTTTTCTTCACAGCCAGAGCAATGTGTTTGCCAGCATAGGTGAGAGAGTATGACGAACTCTCCAAATGCCATTGCTAGGCTCGGCTTAAGTCCTAGTGATTTTTTTTAACCGTTGTATTAGCTACTGCAAAAAAGAGAAAAGAATCCAAATGATGATTAATTTTAAATTTTAAAAGATAGCTTCAGCCAATACGGTATAGAGAGGTTTCTCAAAGTTATGTCAAGCGACTTGAAAGGTATCACATTGTCTCCTAAAAAATAATCTGTTTTATGTTTAATGTACTGGTATACTCAGGTGACAAGGTATAGTGACATATGTTTGGACCTCTGAAGCAGAGAGGGTGACAATTTAAAGAACATTGATAAAATTGACAACTAGCAGAAGACCTTAAGCACATCACAAAAAAGCAACCAAAAAGCTGTGATCAGCCCTCACCTATTTTCCTGACTGCCAAATATAGGATCTTTAAAACTTCTTTTCAATTTTACCTGAAAACCCAGCAGGGAGTTAGCTTTTTGTAGGTAAGAACAGTTTGGTATATTGCTGCCTGGGAGTACATATGGTGACTGGGGTGTATGTTCTACTGATTTTGCGTCACATTTAAGGGGGCCTAGTAATACTCCTGGAACCGAGGGTTTATAAGCAAAGGTATAGAGAAGTGGCAGTAGAGCCTTCAACAGATTACGAGGGCTTATGAAGCAGACTCCATGACCCCATGTTCATTTTTGTACATTTATAAACATTTTGTTCATGTGCATTAATTTCGCATTTATTCTAATAGTGATAGGAAGCAGCAGGTATAGGTTCAGGGCTGTGATAGTAGAAATACAGTGGTACCTCGGGTTACAAACGCTTCAGGTTACAAACACTTCAGGTTACAGACTCTGGTAACCCAGAAATAGTACTTTGCTTCAGGATGAGAACAGAAATTGTGCTCTGGCGGCGCGGCAGCAGCAGGATGCCCCATTAGCTAAAGTGGTGCTTCAGGTTAAGAACAGTTTCAGGTTAAGAATGGACCTCCGGAATGAATTAAGTTCTTAACCAGAGGTACCACTGTAGAAGGAAACTGAAATTACTTTAAGGATAAGCTTGGAGCTTCAAAACTACCACAGTATCTAGGCGCAATACATAAGAAAATGTGGGGAGGGTGAATAATAGTTTGGGATATATGGTATCCCCAGTTTTTACATTTCAGAATCCATCTACCAATATTTTATTGTTATTCTTTGGCATTAGGCTAATGGAAACATGCATTTAAGGGACAGCAGTTCAAATGGTCCACAAATTCTGTTTTTATTCCATCTTCTTCATTGTCTCTGTGCAGTCACACACATGGGATCTGCACCTGCTCAGAGCAACACCTCCAAAACTTCCAGAGCTTTTTAGAACTTTTCAATGGAGAAATTCTTGCATTGTGCTCATGCCTCAAAGGGTGGTCAGGTGTTTTTTCACTCAATTCTCTTCTGAGCGCTATTTGAAACACCTCTCTTTCGTTTGGCTTTGAGAGCTCCCCCAAATTAATTTAATGTAGTTTTAAGTTTAGGATTACTTTTCTTACTTGTTTTAGCTTCATTCTGTGCTGGACCATTGTAATTCAATTATTTTCCCTCCTGATAATCCTACTGATTCTACTACGATTCTACTGATTCTTTTCCCGTTTTCTTTTTTTGCAACATAGGGATACGGCAAAGAGCCATTGGTGTATTATAAAGTATAATCAGCTTTTGCACCAAATTAATGTAAATGGAGTGTTATTTTAATAGAAGCAGAATATTATTGATTTATGTTCATCATCTGAACAAATTATTTAATTAAAGGGGGCATTTTTTCATATATTGCAGAAGAAAATTCAAAATCCGGAAGAAAGTTATTAGATGCAGCATTCCATAAGAGCCCTCCTTTAGAAAAGGACTGCATTGTTGGAAGTTACACACATTCATTTGATGTGGTATAAATACAGTAGAAGCTACTTTTTTAAAAAAAAAATCCTATTGAAATTAGAAACACTGAAAGAAAGAAAAAAATAGAGACCTTTTCTCCCTATGTGCCTAACCATAGAATGTAAAAGAGTACAACAGGCTCAGTGAATGGCTGTTCAGAAAGTTTCTTTCTGGTCTCCAGAAGGCTGATTATCCAGATAATAGAGCCATTCACAAATATATTTTTTTCCAGTATAACAAATAATAAAATAATTGCACAATGAAATTCTCATGGAAGTGCACAATTGATAACAGAAAGGGATAAAAGAAAGGGAAAGAACATTTCATCAGAATCTTGCATCTGATTAATTAGAAAATATTTGTAGAATTTCTTTCTTTGTCAAAATCATGGTGTGCTAAAGCCATTGAAGTTCACAGGATGTGCTGAACTTGTACCCTTGAATAACCTGCTTTCTGTGGGCTGTGTATCTGCTTTTCTAGCCTTTGCGGGAATGGCTCAAGCGTGGGTGAAATCCCATTAAAACCTTCAGTACCTTGTTCCTGAAGAAGAAAGAAGTGCCCCGGGGGAGAGAGGGAGTAGGAGAGGGAGAGGGAGAGAAATACTACTATGTAGTATGAGTTAATATTAATAAATTGTCAAATCTGTTAAGTTCTGTGATGCTGTTATTTTTAATTTAGATCATTTATATACCACTCTTCAGTCTAAAGGTCACTCCAGATGGCTTACATACAAAAAATTAGAAGAAAAGAGGCCTGAAGGCTTAATGACAGCACACAAGGAAAATGGACAGGGAGGGAAGATGAAAAAAGCAAACTCAAGCACCAACTCTAACATCTCTTATGATGACCAGCTGGTGAAAATAAACTACTCAGGCCCAAGAGGCACCTGATGGAGCTGGCCTTTGGGGAAAGCTGATGGAATGTTCCTGCTTCTCATTTTTCCCCACTGAGGCAGTCTAAGGGAATGACTACTACCAGGTGAAGAGGCCTGATAGAGCAGGTTTTTCAGCAAAGCAGTAGAACTGCTGCAGTTTAATACAAGCAGCGTTGTTTGAACACTGAAGCCTTACTTGAACACTTCCGGCATAAAGCCGTGCATCAGCCATGTGGCCTCTAGGGATGGTGCTTGGTGCTGCAGTAGACATGTGAAAATGTTTAATTGAAAAGTTTGACTGTGCAGTTTGATGGCAGATAATTTAATGGATTTGGATTGTGTGGATGCACAATGACCCAATGCAGATGACCCAATTCTCCATATCATCAGTATCAGGAGTTTCATCTTGTCCCCATACTTCTATTGGGAAGTGAGGACAGTGTGTTCTAGATAGGGCCCATTTCCCCTGAATATAGCTTGGAGGTACTCCTGGATCCAGCATTATTGCAGGGGGAATAGGTGGTGTCAGTGGCTAGAAGTGCTTGTTTCCAGTTGCAGCTGGTTTGTCAGTTCCAGCTGTTCCTGCTATGAAAGAACCTTGCCACAATAATGCATTCCCTGGTAACCTCTCCCGTTAGATTACTGTTATGTACTGAATGCATGTAATGCACTCTACATAGGACTATTGTTTAAGATTAAGATTGTCTGGAGCTGCAGCTAGTGCATTATGTGACTGCCAGATTTATGAGGAATGCATCTAATCAGAATTGTATAGCATCAATTCTGCAGGTTCTTCACTGGTTTCCAACATACCACCAGTTCCAATTAAAGGTGCTGTTGTTAGTTTATAAAGCTTTAAATGACTTGGAACAAAAATACTTGAAGAAGCATATCTCCCTATATCAGCCTGCCCAGGATAGGACCATTTTTACAGTGTCACTCCATTTATGGAACTCCCTCCTTTTGTGTATATGGTACTGTTTTTGCTGGGTTCTCAGTGCCACCTAAAGATAACATCCTTTCACTCATGACTTTGGGAGAAATTGATTCGGTTGATGTAACAGATCAGGTATTTGTAATGTATCTGTTTATATAATGCACAGCCAAGAATTGATATGATGATTTTAATTATGAGTTTAATATATTGCTTTTTTGTTTATTTTTACTGCTTTACCGTAGTTATTTTTTTGGAAGATACCCTGTAAACTTGACTGAGGAAAGGCAGGTTAAAAATAGAGTGGCTACAATATATATAAAAGTAAAGGACACCATCTATAATACCTAGATTACTCTTGAAATTGTAAGTGTTGGGATGACCAATACAGTGGTACCTCTACTTACGAATAACTCTAACTTACGAATGTTTCTACTTACGAACAGAGCTCTGTCCGCCATCTTGGATGCGGTTTAGATAGGATTTTTTCTACTTATGAATTTTTAGATAGGGGTGTTTCTACTTACGAATTTTTTCTCCCAATGCATTTCTTCCTATGGGATTCAACTTACAAATTTGTTCGACTTACAAATGTGCGTTCGGAACGCATTAAATTCGTAAGTAGAGGTACCACTGTATTTGGTCTGGCCCAATAAAGATGATTTGTTTGTTTTATTCTTGGGAAGAACAAACACTGCACATTGTTTATTACTTACTTCGTATCTTTTCCTATAGTAATTGATTCTGGACAAGAAGCACATTTTAAAATATTTGAGGCAAAGTGTGTCAAAGCCTGACATTAATAGGAAAGGAATGATATGGTTATATTCCCTTTCATTTCTTCTTCCCTCTTTTCCTTTTGGTGTGAAATAAACATGAAGCAAATCCATTGCAGATTTAATTATTGTTCTGCTGAATGGTTTTTAAAAATAGGGCACAAGACTTCCTGAAGCTTTACTTGTCATGGCCATATGCAACTAATTGTGCATCATCCACCAGGACTGATAAATTTGGGAGACGCATTTCTAAATTTATTGAAGAAGGAGTCTGGGATTTTGATATGGAAAACTTGAAAAAGGTATTTCGAATCTGGATGAAATATTCATAGATATAAAAATTTCTAGTACCAAGAAAGGGCTGCTGGGTGCCATGATGACTGTGCCTCTGATTTCCTAATTCCTGTTTTCCCCTGTTTTCTCAGCTCTGTGTTTAAATAAACTCTTCTGGTTATGCCTTTCACACATCACTGCTTTTGGCTTCAAAGACTCCTTTTAATAACTTATTCTTTGGTTTCATTTCCTTTTGAACATGAAATGGTTTAACCAAACACGCTGTGTACTGTACACCCCCACTAACACTGTCGGAGGGGGAGAGAGACTTTATATGTAACAGTGAGTTTGTGTTCTTTTTGCTTATGCAGCCTGCTGTCCTTAACTTTTCAAGATAGTTTTTTTTAAAAGCACTGTGTCAGACCATCCCCTGAAATACTTAGTCTGGACCATGCTTTATCCACTGGATCCACTGCTTTAATGGCAGTCTAAGGACCCAAACAGACATGATGCGGGCCACAGTTAAAGTGCCTACCTGTGTACTTGTTTCATACTTTGATAGAGTTAAAGAACCCTTGCTACACCTTGACTTTTAAGGAAGACAGCAGCCAAGATGCCTGTATGGGCTCTTTTGAGCATGTGGACCACATATTGCCTATGCCTGCTTACTCTATTATGTGTTTGAGACGAGCCTTTTGGAAGGGAAAGCAAAATAGTTTTATTCTCAGTCCCACACAGAGGCCATTTCATAGTAATGCTAATGCCTGTTGCCAGGATTACTTACATGAAAGATGCTGTGAACTCATGCCATTGAACTACGTTTCCATACTTCATGTCATCATGCTTTATCCTCCAGTGATAACACATCTCAACTAGTCCACCAAATGCACAGTACATTTCCATAAATTACTCATACACCGTTAAGGCAAATTAAACAATTACCCTGAGGTCACAGAGACAGATTTTTATTCACAAACTGCAATTGCATTCTGCTAAAAATAGCTATGGTATTTTCTCTCTGTATCAATATATGGGAATTTTATGCTGCACCAGCTAGTGACTGGCACAATAGAGAAATTCAAATAGGGCTGCAGAGGGTTGCTATATGTCCTCTTTTTCCAGGACATGTCCTCTTTCCTAAAATGAGAGTTTTCATAGCGATCCATAGTTAAAAGTAATAGTTGGCAGATGTGTCCTCTTTTTTGCTCTTCAAAATATGGCAACCCTCCAGGAAGCTGGACTGGCTTAGAATCCAGAAGATCCTTGGCTGCCCCAGCCCTGCCCCAGCCCCTAAATGCCCAATTTCAGGGCCCACTTCTGGCATTGGTGTTGTTTCCACCATCCTTTCCATGGTAACAACAGGAGCATTTGTGGTGGCAGAGGCGAGTAGATGGGGACTTCTGCCGGATCCTAATTGCCTCTAGCAGCACAGCTCAGGGTCTGTTTATTAAATTTATTTGGTCACCTATCAAGAAATATTCCATGGGTGATTGAAAATATAACATTACAACTTCAGTACACAATAAATAAAATCAGCAAGAAGTAATTCTAAGGGTGTGTCTACATAGCTTGGCAATCCTAGATTAATTTCATGTAGTTTGGTCCAGAGATGAACATATTTGTGCTTTATTGATTGCTTCCTTTCTTAGTCCCACAGCTAATAAATATGTTCTTTTCCATGTTCTTTGTCTGTATGGATTGGTTTATTTTGGAACAACTAGTCAGTGCCTAGGGATTGGCCAAGGTGGGAACAGTGAAATATTGGTTCTCCTGGGTTCTCACTTCTCATTTTGTACCAGATGAGGAGCAGATGAGCTAGGTGCTAGGATACAGTGAACTGCAAATGTGATGGCAGATGCCTAGGGATAATGTGAAGTGTCTGTTAGTAATGTTATATTGTGCTTTAAATGGATGGTGCTTAATTTGGCCACATTTCAATCCAGGGTTGTCTTAACTGCAATAATTTAGGGCCTGCAGTGATACTTATCTGTCAGTATATTAAGTATGCTGGAGAACTTTGATATGCTCATTATAAATATGTTAAGGCTGATTTCATATTTCTGTATCTTCACTTTGGGGATTTTGGGGGCTATCATGGTTATGAGTTGCCGTTTTTGTTTTTTGTTTTGTTTTGATTTGTCTTTGACAATGCATATTTTATTGTCGTAAGCTGTGTTGAGTTTGTGTTTTGGAAAAAAGTTTGATAGATAAAAAAATCACTTCATCTGCAGTAAAGAGTAGCATGGGCAACCCTTGAAGTTTTGTGCTACTCTAGTTATTCCAGTGGAAGCAGCTTTCCCAGCTTCAGGTCATGTGGCCAGCATGACAAAGCCGCTTCTGGCAAACCAGAGCAGCACATGGAAACACCGTTTACCTTCCCGCTATAGCGGTTCCTATTCCATTACCCATATAATAATGTGTGTGTGTCTACATATGTCAGAAGTGCCTGTCTTTTCCGAAGTGTAGTTGCACTTGTACAGAATAGATATTGCCTGCTTTCCTCCCAAGTATTTTAAAGAAGTTATTTGGTTACCTAGACACAGACCCCATTTCTGAGCTCACTGTGGTAGAGACTAGTGCTTGCTTTTTTAAAAAACAACAACAACAACTTCAGTTGGCTTGAAAAACAGATTGCAGAGTTTGCACACTGTGAATTGTAATTAAAGTATAAGGGGTGCTTATTATATCAACAACTGGCATGAGAACCCCTGAGCAGCAGGTGACCCCAAACATGTGATGTCCCTAACAGCTAGGATCCTTTTTTCACTGGTTTAGCAATCTGAAAGACCAAATTGAAAGAAGCCTAGAGGCTGTATATTTCATTGGGTCCCAGGGGAAATGAGGAATACAGCTTCCTTCTGCTTTGCTGGGATATAGCCAAAAACTTTCTAGAGGCTCTGTTTCTGACAGAGGCTTGTTGAAGGGGGAAAAAACAACCTTCCACCCATCACCCATAGGACCATAAATCTGACATTTCCCACAGTTTCTTTGAGGCAGGGATGTTGCTGTGTCAGCAATATGTCCTGAATCTTATGCTTTGTATTGTTTGCAAAGGAGCAGTCGAGGGACCTCAGATGCTTTTTCTTTACTGTCCAGCCGTTCCTGTAGTACAAAGTCACAGAGGTTTATAAGATACATAGATCAGAAGAGAATTTAACTTTATCCAGAACTGGTGCTCTGCACATGCATGTGGATTTATTTATTTTTTACTACTGGGAAAAAGAAGTAAAATTGAAAGTTCAATTTTCCTTGATAAAGAAAGCAGAATGGGGTGTGGGTATCCTTGGGTGTGATACAATTCAGTCTGACTTATCCCAACAAAAACGCACAAGGAAAAAATCCAAGATCGGTGTGTGTGTAATCCTTGGAATATTTGTCCTTAATAGATTGGTAAAGGTAAAGGTAAAGGGACCCCTGACCATTAAGTCCAGTCGTGACCGACTCTGGGGTTGCGCGCTCATCTCGCTTTATTGGGCTGTGGAAACATTGAGAAAATCCCTTAGAATTCCTAAACCATTAAAATGCTGTCCTTAATCAATGTTGCATATATTAAGAGCTGTTGGTTATCATTTACAGGGCCACAATATCCAAAATTAGTTTTAGGCATATAGCTGACAATTGCCATTCTTCTACACCCATTATTTGCTCTTTTGTGTGTTTAACAGTATAAAACACTTGTGTAATTCAAAGGAATATAGATTTCAGTCAAACTGCCTTCAAAATTATCTTCAGTGATTTCAGTGATTTTTAAGATTTCATATGTTTGATCTGTATTCTGTCTCTTTAGTCTCAGCATGGCATAGGATTTACAGATTTTTAATTTATTAAAGATATAGAATTGTAAAGGAAAAATAGAAGTAAAACATGGCCTAATATGGAAATATTATCAGCGTTTTAGATGATACAGCCAGATGAACAAACTGGTGATTTTTTTTTACTTCGGTGTAAGGATTTAAACAAAGGGTTTAAATAACATCAGTTATATTAATGAAAATCAACAAAACTAATTAGTGACTTTCCTAATGCAATAAATTAGTTCTCTTAGTAAAGTTTCAGTTACAATGGTACCCCGGTTTAAGTACACAATTGGTTCCGGAAGTCTGTACTTAACCTGAAGCGTACTTAACCTGAAGCAAACTTTCCCCTTGAAAGTAATGGAAAGTGGATTAATCCGTTCCAGACGGTCCACGGAGTACTCAACCTGAGGTGTACTTAACCCGAAGTATGAGTGCAATTAGTTCTGGAAGTCCGTACTTAACCTGAAGCGAACTTTCCCATTGAAAGTAATGGGAAGTGGATTAATCCGTTCCAGACGGGTCCGCTGAGTATTTAAACTGAAAGTACTCAAACCAAAGCATACTTAAACTGAGCTATGACTGTATTCAGAAAGTGGGCAATGGTAACTCAGTAGAGGTGGGGACTTGCCCTTCTGCTCATTTTTGAAGCCTGCAGAAGCATTCCCTGGTTGTAGTTTTCAATGCTACGTGATCATTTTCATTCTGAAACACAAGTTGAAAGTGATGCTCTCTGCCAGTATCATGACCAATCTTTAAGTTGGTCTCTTAAATCTTTGCTATTTTTAATTTCCCTTCCAAGCTGCAATTGCTGAGCACGACATCAAGTGAAAAATAGCCTTTACTTAATATTTTGAGTGCAACATTTTAAAGCTCTCTCTCCATCCCATATGCTTTATATTAAAAAGAGAGTAACATAGTTTTCTCTACTATACTCACATTGGTGAGCATCTGGTGCCCTTCCAATGAGAAGTTATTTTTAAAATGGCGAGTTTCTTAACATATAACCTAGTACTTTGAGCTTTGGCACAATCTACTGCAGCATATTGAATCTGCGGGATACTATTATCTTTCCAAGTTTTTAACTCTAGCATCTTCATGAGCAACTTACCAACAGGCTATCAGATTAAAAGGGGGAGGGAACTTTATCACGGCACAACAAATATGTTTTAGGAATGCCTATAATGATACAGATGCAACTATAATGCACCCTTAATATAATGACATTTGGGTTTGTTTCTAAATTCCAATTCAGTTTTCTTGTAAGCAACTCCCTCTTATGCTGTGTGTGTGAAATAAGGATGTCTATGTACAGTATTTGACTTTTACCTATACAGGTATGCAAAGGTGTAGGGGGAAATTTATGAAAGCATGAACATCATATGAACTTGACACAACCTTTTGTTTTAGTATATACCAAGAGCCTAGGCTGCAGTAGCCCTAGGAGGACAAATACTGTATGCTACTTTTGGTCTCGATTGATTAAAAGAAAAGGTGTTGGTTTGGGTGTGAGAGAGATATAAGAAACAGTGCAATTGTGTAAGACTGGCAGAATCAGGAACTTAGAAATTGTGCTCAAATCTGTTTTCTGTAGTTCAGTATATTTTCAAATAGTTTGTTCCCCCAAAAAAGGTCTTTAAAAAAACTTGTAAAGGAAGCACATTGTTTGAAATAAAGACCAAGAAATGACAAGTCATCATGGGAAAAAATGCTTTTAGCTACTGCAACTGAATATGAATTTAGCAAAATTGACGTAGAAGCTGTATCAAAAGGTGTTAGGATACTCTAGCAAATATAAATATTTCAGCCACTACATGAATCTATCATTTTAAAAAAACTTTGCTAGAGTCATGTTTTTGCTCACTGATTTATTGTGCTACTAAGAATTGATCAAATAAATATTGACCTCCCACCCCAACAAACCTGAACACTGAATATGGGTTGTTGTTGTTGTTGTTGTTTGGTGTGTTTTTTATCCTTAAGTATTCATATGGAACAGATGAGGTTTCTCTAATTCACTGTGGTGGAGTTTCTTGTTAAAAATGAAGATAACCCAATGGATTGCATACCTTTGGCCCCATTAGAATACTCACTTCCAATATTAAAAATATTTCAGAAAATGGGTCTTAGAAAGACCTCTGCCTAAGAGACACCAGACATATAGCCCCAATTAGGGTTGATAGTACTGATTTTAATTGACTGGTTTAAGGACATCACTTGTAGAACTAGATAGGGTATTTGGTAAATATTGATACCAGTCTGAATTTGTAGGGAGCCACGCTGGTTTCACATTGGATTCAGAGTAGGTAGTCCCATGTGGAAGAGTATTTTTTAATTAAGTATGCCAGAACTCAACGTGATACAGTAAGCCCTTCTGTCATTTAGCTGCAAAGCACAGGGAGGAAATTTCATTGTCCAGTTGTACAACATGAGACTGAAGAAGTGAAGAGCCAGCAGCAGATCTACTGGGCCTAACTGGTTGCAGTTGCCCACATCAGAAGTCTTCTAAACTATCAGATGGGCTAGATAAGTAATCAGAACTGGACTCCAACAAATGGTCTATAAAGGAGGACAAGGTGGAGGAAACTCAAATAATCATTAACATTCCACATTAGCCTTTCAGCCCTTGCTTCCCAAGATTATTGGACCTGAATGTAGTCAGTCACCCTGCTAAGGTCACAGATGAACATTTTATGACAACGTACGTTGGTCCATCCCAATCCATAAATCCACCCAGCAACTGAACAGGAAGCATTCAAGGTTATTCTGACAAGGAGGCATATTTGTAGACTGCCGACTTTCTTCTGAAAGGAAAAATTCTCATCTCATGGTGTCATTCACTTGGTATCCAACCTGCTAAAGTCAGGGTTTGAGATTTCTTGCAAGATTGTCAGGATGAGGTTCTCAAACTGAATACTTTAAAGAGACACCTTGAAGTCCTAGAGAGCATAATTTCCAGACTTCTTATATATTAAGATTTTTAAGGGCAAGTGCTGTTCTCTTTTTAGAACCTATATTCAAGACTTCCTTTGATACATTATGCACAGTATTGTGTTATTTCTTATGCATTGGAAATATCATCTCTTATCTCTTCTGCCAGGAGGGTGTTGGAGCTGGGTTCCGTGCCAGGCCAGCCTATATTTGTGAGCGAGTATGCCTTTCATATGTTGCAATGGTTCTTGACCTCAATCCAGGCTTTAAAACAAGATCGGGCAGGCCCTTCTGTTTCTGCACACCATTCACATATAAAGTGGAGGGTTGGGTCTGATTTTTACAACAAAAGAAGCACAAGTTTGATGAGAGCGTCATATTGCCTCCTCCCCAACCTCTTCCATTGCTTAGGGTGCCCCATTGCTTTCAGCACTTTTCACCCCAAACTGCTATCAGAGCTGGGCTGACAGAAAAGTGCATAGTGTGTCCCCATTCTGTCCAGTTTGGCTGTCAGTCTTACATTCTGGTTGGAGGTGAATAACCATTCTGTTTGTGTGACGAAGACATAGGCTGGTGCCTTTTTTACTGTTGGCAAGAACTGGCATAGTTCTCTTTCTCTTCTGGTCTTATTTATTATTGGGAAAAGGTAGGGATTCGCCTTATGTACAAAATGCCCTCAAGGTACAGTATTTTTCTTCAGTACAAGATGTTTCCTGGTAGAGTCCTCTTTTTCGTAACTGTGACATCTTAATAGGAGTATGAAGGTGTTTACTTCCTCCATTGCAAAGTTGCTCAAGCCCTGCATTTGAGAAACTTTGAAAAAGAAAAAGAAAATCCTGGGACTTCCTCTGCATTATATGTCATATCTCATTTGCAAGGGGGACCAGCATCTTGCTGTGCCCTGCAATCTGGAGTTTCCCTGGAGACGTGTAGATAAGCTTTATTTCTCTTTGTAAGATATTACAGAATTGAGACACTTTCATCTGCAAATGCTGTGTTTGGGTATACAGTACTTCAGGCTATCCTAGACTAATTCTTTGTTCTTAACAGGAGAATTAGTGTTCACTTTATTTGGAGTATACCCTTTCTTTACTGCCCAGTGGCACACTCCACATTGTGGTACACCCCTTTCACCTGGAGTGACAACAGGTATAACTTAAAGAACAGCCAGATTATTCTTACCTATTACGGTACTTGATCTTCAGCTACATCCGCTGCCACTCTTGGTTGTCCATCTAGAACAAAGAATGTGTGGGTAGATATAAACTAAAAGAGAAAACAAAGCTGGAAAATATGTTAGCGTAGTTTAAGATATTTGTATAGCCTTGAGGAAAGAAAACTGCTACATTGAAAGGGGATGAAAATGTCTTCCCTGTTCCTAAACTTTGGTTATGATGCTGCAGTTTTGGTTTATATTTTTTGAGGTTTTTGAAGTGCTGTTTCTTGCTTGCTGCTTGGGAAGTTATTGGCAGAGACACCACAGGAGGCAGTCTATACTTCTTCTTCTTCTTCTTCTTCTTCTTCTTCTTCTTCTTCTTCTTCTTCTTCTTCTTCTTATTATTATTATTATTATTATTATTATTATTATTATTATTATTATTATCCTGCCCATCTGGCTGTGTTTCCCCAGCCACTCTTGACAGCTCCCAACAGAATATTAAAAACACAATAAAACATCGAACATTAAAAACTTCCCTAAACAGGGCTGCCTTCAGATGTCTTCTAAAAGTCAGATAGTTGTTTATTTCCTTGACATCTGACGGGAGGGCGTTCCACAGGGCGGGTGCCACTACCGAGAAGGCCCTCTGCCTGCTTCCCTGCAACCTCAAATCTCGCAGTGAGGGAACCGCCAGAAGGCCCTCGGTGCTGGACCTCGGTGTCCAGGCTGAACGATGGGGTGGAGACGCTCCTTCAAATATACTGGACCGAGGCTGTGTACTGATAGCAGTACACTTTATATCCTGAACAGTAAAGCGTAGCCTATACTCCTGGAGTAGCAGTGAGATATTTCGTCTCAGAGGTAAGAATCCTGTTGGCCCTTTCCCTCACATTTGGTCAACTGTTTTATTATTTTCTTTGTAAGATATTTATATTATGCCCTTCTGGTTTAAAAGCACTATTGCAATTTCATTCTCATCAGGAGAAGCCCTGCTTGTGCATTCTCCAAAACTGGCTTGGGAGGGGCATTGAGAGAACAAGCTGAAAAGTTTGCCATGATGAAATCACTAGCTCAATGTTGAATTTCTCCCTATATATTTTATAATCTATCTTTGTCATAATACAGTTAATATTGTGACTATTTTATAGCCACTTTTCAGATTACACTGAAATGACAGTGTAATCTGAAAGGGGGGGGGAAGGAGTAAAAAAAATGATCTGGAATAATTTTTTAAATTTGGACACTATAATTAACAATGGGCCCACCATGTCTGCCTGCTTGTTGGCATAAATCATCAAAGGTCCGATCAGCATTTTAAACTGCTCTGTGGTGCACATCTGCAGCAGAACTATGATGACTCTAAATCGGGCAGTTCAGATATTTCAAAGCACTTGAGATTAGTACAGTGTGAAGTAATTTAAAATTATTGTACTGCAATTAATTTTAAATAACTGAACTCTGCATATGTCTAGAAAGCTATACAGATCCAATTGGAAGCTCTCTAAAATTTTAAATGGCTCAATAAATTTAAATCACGTTAGAATTCATAGAAGTGGATAATGTAAATCAGTCGTAAGGGCAGGTTAGGAAATGGATAGGAGGATGGAGGCTCTAATTTGAATAGATATGTATTTTCAGTGTGGAGTTTATAATGATGAAATGTGATCTTAAGTTCTCTAAGATAAGGAGAGCATCAATTGTTGATCCGTGTTGTTCTTTATTTTTTCATATTGTGGATGCTCAGGAATGCAAGTTTCCATTAATACTTTTTTCTGTATTACAAGGGTTGTGTTGTTATCACCCTACCTCCTTCCAGCATAATACCTTTGACATGGCTCAGATAATAGGAGCCTATGACTAGCCACAAAACATATTTTACCATAAAGTAAAAGCAGCCTAGAAACTTTGCATATGCTACACCATGGTGGTAACTTATTGCCAGAGAAGAATGAAGAGCCAAAGTATTATGATTAAAAAAAAATGATAAATGTGCCAGCACCAATGAACACTTTGGTCCTAACCAGTGAAAGTAGGGTCACCAATAGGAAATGAGGTTAATTCCAGTTCTTTTGAGAGAGCCATATATGATCTCAAATATGGAATGTTTTCATGGTGAATTTTTGGTTGTAGAATCTTCACAACTTTTATTCAGATCCACCTATTGCTGCAAATGTATAAATACTCATACCTACACTAATTCAACTCTCCCCCCCCCCCAATTTGCTTCATCTCCTTTTTCTAAACGGCCAATCCCTAATCAGTATACCATTGGAGCCATTGTTACTTTCCTTGGCAACCAGTTAGGAAGTGAGTGCAAGTCCCAAGACTGGGTGCTGAACAAAACGTTCTTTATGAGGTGCTTTAAGGTGCAGGTTAATGTTGGTTGTGTGTAAGAGGGTTTTTTGTTTTTGTTTTAAAAGGGTTCCCTCCCAATCTTGACTCAGGTCTTGCAGGCAAATCCAGAGTGGTGGAACTGCAGGAGGCCCCTCAAGAGCTCCTTCCTTGAAGCTGTACCTTTCTTTTAGACAGTTGTCATTATCTTTGTCTAAAGGTCACGGCTAAATTGAATAAAAGGAAAGCTGTGTGTTCCTGTCGATGCACAAAGGCAGTATTGACTTTCCTAATCCAGTTTGCTGAGGGGTGAGAGAATTAAATTAGATATCTAAGCACAGAAATTGAGAGCCTTTGAAAACAAAGATAAGGAGACAGGCTGTATTTTCCCCCTTTTTTTCCCTGGGAGCTCTGGGCTCACGATTTTGCAGGTGTGTCATCTGATCCATGGCTTGCATCGATCAAAACTGTGCCAATGCATATTTAATTAGCAAGGGGACCCTGGATGCATTATGGCCATCATCCGTATATTGAATGGACTGTCAGACTTTTTGAATGCTTCCCAGCTACCCCCCCCCCTCCTACCCTGCTTGCTTTGTCGTTTGGGGAGCTTCTGCATTTTGTCTGAGCAGCTAAAAGTTTCTTTGTTTTTAGTTGCTGATGCATGCAACACGACTGAGGAGAATACAAACAAGTTAAGTTTATTTTGTCTTTGGGGGAGGGGAAGCCTGAAAATTTGGGTTTTAATTCCTCTGGGCAACAGATTTTCTCCTCCTGTGTTGTTCTTTTTTAGCATAGTTGTGTAGTGTTTTAAGAATATTTTCATAAAGCCGGAAGCCTTTTATGACAGTATGAATTAAGTCAAAAGTTAATGTATGCCGCTACAAAAGAAATATGGTCTAGTAATAAACAAAGGGAGCAAACCTCTAAAAAAGCAAACATTTATAAGTGTATTAAAAACTGGCAACAAATTCCCCCTCCCCTCTGAAACTCTGTTGCCTATCACTCCATACCAGTACATTGTTCATGCAAAAAATAGAATAACTTAAACTGAAGCCAAATTCTATATTTTTTTGAGTCTTGTAAATATCACAATCATATTAAATATGCAGTTCATGAGATATAGCCTGCAATAAGGATCTTTTGTGCAACCCCCTCCGCCCCCCCAAAAGTCACCTTGGAGTTTCTGGGAACTCCTTTTTACAAAGCTCGGCAACTCAGACAAAGTGTTGCTTGCTAAACAGATGTAATACACAAAGTCTGCTTAGAATAAAGGGCAGCAGACTGTGCGCACATGTTTTGGTTTCATTCATGCTCATCAGCATAGTCTAGCTAGTTGTTTTTGCTCATCTACTTATGGGCAGTCTTAGTACAATTTTCTGGTAAAGTAACAAGGAGTGGGAGGTTGGGGGGGATTGGCCACAAAAGTTTGCTGCAAGGGCTCCTGGGAAATATATTTGCAGACATCTTCTCACAAAGGCTGACTGCTTCCTGGCTTAGACAGAGTGTTGCCTGATAAACAGACTTAACACAGAAATGTCTGTCTGGAATAAACAACAGCAAGCTTTGATTTACATTTCTATTATCAAAGATAATCTCTTTCCCAGTGTATGGGAATTAAGCGTCCTCTCACAAAAATGAGGCCAGGGTTGCTGTGATTTTACCACTGTGTGGAACCTTTTTCTCAGGAGTTAATGGGATACAACTTAAGTAAATAGAGTTGCTGAAAAGAAAAGGACTTTGAAGTTTAGGGGTAGGGTAGAGCAGTGAAGACACTTGAGCAAAAAGTTGAATACTGTATACCTGTATGTATCTAAACTGCTGAGGGAAAATTGGAAGCTGGTGTAAGTTGCAGGTGGTAAGCAAATCCACCTAATTATTTTTTTTCCAAATGCCCACCTTAGGCTAGGGATGGGGATTGGGGTGTGTGTGTTAGGGAACACTGTTGGAGTACCTCAGGCTGTCCTGCATCTCTTTATACTTACCCAAGAAAGTGCACAGACTTATCTCAGAGTTTCCTTTGTGGTGTAAAGCTTCATCTTCTTGCCATTAATGCCTCTGTCCTCTCCATGCACATCACTGAAACTGGAAATGCCTGTCCTCACCATACTTATTTCTGAGTCCTTCGATTATATATACCTAGCAAGGGATCACACACACACACACCCCATTTTCTGAAAAGCTTTCCTGGGGGAAATAAGCCACCCCACAAAGTTCTGCTGTTATTCAAATCCAGCTCCCAACTGACACTGCCAGTGGCTACTACTCTCAGAAAACTATACAAATATGCTACCTTGCCTCTACCTACTGGGTTTTTAGATGTTAAGAGACATGAGTGTTTTCCCATAGCATCATTCTTTGACTCCATGAAACTGACATATGTATAACCTAGTCCTAAACATGTTTATTCAGACATAGTTGGGTGCTGTTGGGTTCACTGAGAGTTCCTTCACCATGTATATGTTCAATATTGCAACTCATGACAGCAAAAGCAATTTCCATGTGTGAAAGAGCCACATGGGCAAAGATCAGAGATAGTATATAATACTCTTCCCCCCAAAATAATTACAATAGGGATATTTGACATACTTTGCTCAGTGAATACGTGATCTGTAGCCATAAACTAGCCAATAGTATTATTTTCATTCAATCCTCTACTCATAGTCTTCTGCAAATGTTTATTTATAAACGTCATTATTATTCATTACGAATAATGACTTTTTGGGTTTGAATCACCTGTCATCTTCCCAGTTCCAATTGTTAATGGGTTTATAGGTTTATCCCCAAGTTGTCAGGGGAAAAATAGAGAGTAGAATTCTTTGAATCAAAAAGGTCAAAAGGCTTTTTCTGTGTTAGAGAAAGAAGCTGCAGCTTTCTGTGGTTTTTAGAGACTGATAAAGTTTCAGGATCCGAGTTAGGATTTTGATATAATATTACTGTGCCTGTGAAAGTCAAGAAATCCTGTCTAAGGGCTAAAAAGTCTTAGAAAACCTGATCATGAAATCAGATGCTGCATCAAAATAAGAAAGTTTGGCTCGTCTGTCATGCCTTTTCTCTCACCAGACACAGTATATTCATCAAAGTAGGAGAAATATATGTGATTACTACGGGCTGTCTTCCTTTCTGTTGTTGCCCACCCCACCCCACCTACCCATCCATCCCTTGCTAATTCCCTCCCTTTACAACTTGCCCCAAGCCCCTAACCTCTCACAACTCCTTCCTTCACTTCACTTCACAGCCCTTTCTCCTTCACCACCCCAGCCTACCTACCAACCCCTGGCAAGCCATTGCCAACCCTATCCCCTCTCAGTTTGTCCACTTAGAGAGTCTGCAGGACAATTCCTTGGGAGCACCGCCCTATAACTAGCTGATACAGCCCCAGAAAAGCTTATCTATAGGCTTTTTTCACCTTCCAATACTGTGATGTTTATGATTTGTTGGAATCTAACAGCAAACGTTTTCTCAAACTAGATTACTGGATGTGAGTGGCTAATAATTTACGTCACTATAATGGCGCCATTTCCATCTGTAATAAATTAAAGTCTCACTTTAATAATACCAGGCACAATCTGCTTTTAAATCCCATTGATTTCAGCGGCAGAGTTATGTATATGTTTAACTTTCTTTCATTGAAATTAATGAGATTTTAAAATTATTGTATTTAGTTGGATCAGAACTGCCCTGTTTTTGTAGTAATTTTATAATTATTTATCTTACCTGCCCTAACAGCAATAAAACCTGCTTTGAGTGGAACACCAATTTAGTACTGTATGTATATGGTTATGCTTTTCTGCATCATTCTTAATTTATGTAGATGGTGGAATATAACTCTGTGTGTTTGTGTATTTGTGAGTATGAGTGTGTGTGTGGAGGGAGAAAAATTAAATGAATGGCTAACCTGAATTTATATTAAGTAATAATATTAAGTAATATTAATTTAATTCAAATGTGGATGAAAATTTCTTTCATTTTCATAATTTAAATTTGTTATCTACTCTGCACATTGATTTCACTGGATATGTTTTGTGTGCATCAGAACACAAAGTGTGTAATATACGGTAAAAGCTGGATTTTGAGTTATCTTTTTAGGAATCCAAAATAGGGAAGTTACAGTTAGCGTACTATTGAATAGGGTTGTGGTGTGTGAACCAAATGAAAACCCTCTGCTGTGTACTTTGCATTTTTAGGACCGCTCTGTGAATTTCCTCTTTGATAACCAAACACTGAAACTCTTGACTGTGTCAAATTATCTTCAGTATCTGAATAAAAATCAAGGAAACAGAATTATGTTTAGTTTTGAAATATTTTGGTACTTTGCTTTCTTCAGAGTCATAGTTCTCATGTTTAATCCTGATGGTAGCCAGAATGACTGAAGGGTCTTTTCAAAAACAGAATAAATTCAAAGATAGCCAGGATGAATAAACTAGGTCAGAAAAAGTATAAATTCTGGGATAAATTTGTGACATCCAAACTTTATTGTATTTCAAATCCAAAAATGACACAGTATATTTTTATATTCCTTGTTTGAAACATAATATCATAATATCATTTTACATTCTAATACTGTACTATTGTAATTGTACATGTCAATCAGTATTATAAATTTTAGACTCTAGAAGGCACTGAACTCCGGTATAGTTGGGTGTTTCCTGATGCAGATTTGCATGTCACCCACAAAACTTTGCAATGCTTATAAATTTTTCATCTTTGCTGAAGTGGGCCTTAAACACAACTATGAGACTGTTCTGACCAAGTTTGATGCCCATTTCATCCACAAGAGAAATGTAGTTTATGGGAGGACTTGCTTCCATCAAAGAGCTCAGAAGCCATAACCTGGATAATCTCCTAAATCATAAAGTAGTTATTGAAATGGCACTATGGAGAGTTGGAGAAACAGAAAGAAAAAACCCCATGTTATTGCAACCTTATAAGATAGAAACATTTTGTTCACTTTGTCTATTTTGGCATTTCAAATAAACTCGTGGTTGATAATGAAACCTAATTTATGGCTGCACAACCACTGCTCCTTACAACCCACAAACTGATGATGAGATAGAAAAAGTTGCCTCTTCAGATTGCTGAAGAGTTCTATAACTGGTTCAGTTCAGTGAGAGAACTACCGTATTTAGAGCCAGAAGAAATATAGTCCCATATAAACTTGCTGGAGAAAAGACATGTCAGATGCTATTTACCAATCAACAATAAATGACTCTCCCAGATCTCCCAACAACATCTTACTAATTCTGAGAAGACACAATTGCTGAATGCAGAGATAGCACCTGAAAACACAAGTTCATCTACTAAGACTGACTGAGTCATCTCAGTCAGCATGTAGCTATTCAGATCTTGATTCTGGTTTGGTCTAGAAACCTTCAAAATTCACAGCTGAGTGGCTGATTACCTGAACTATCAAATGTTTCCTGCAACAGAAATTTGGTGACATGTAGACAGTGTCATCTGTGGTTTAATCACTAAATGGCACTAGATTTAATTTTAGTAATGTAAGGAGTATTCTGTTGCTGTTCTGTTCTTGTTTAAGAAAAATGATAAGGTTCTTGTCTTGTTTCCTGACCAGTGTGTTCTCTAAGCCTTCCATGGCAAAAGTGGTATACAATT
Organism: Zootoca vivipara; assembly: GCF_963506605.1. Classification (NCBI taxonomy): domain Eukaryota; kingdom Metazoa; phylum Chordata; class Lepidosauria; order Squamata; family Lacertidae; genus Zootoca; species Zootoca vivipara. The sequence goes on along the minus strand of NC_083282.1, from coordinate 36,043,156 downwards.
ATATATACTGAAATTAAAAACAAAACAAAACAGTGTGACCCAATAGCAGGAATATCCTTTAAAAGAATAGCATACAAATAGTTAGCAACTCCTGCAGCCCAGTCATAAACATATTTACTCAGATGTAGGTCGCATGTGGGTTATTCCTAAGTAGGGGTGCATAGGATTACAGAATTAGAATTTTAACGTGCAAGCCATTTCATCTTAACCAGGGTGGATTTGATTTAAATCAAACTGATTTAAATCACGATTTAAATCACGATTTAAATCACTAGTCAGTAAGGCTTGATTTAAATCATAGTTTTCTACATAAAGACTAATTCTTTATGTAGTATAACTTTAATATGCAAGTAGATGAAGATTTTTAGAATAACAACTTTTCATATTAGTTTTTTATCCCCAGTTTAATAGGTTAATCATTCATATTTGGACAACTTTACTGTTGTATTTAGGAAGGAGAAAAATAATCATTACCTTAATAATAACAATTTAAATAGATTTATTCAACTGAAACAATAACATTACAGCATATGTTATTTGCTTCAACAAACATCCATGTTTGTTAACTAATTTGGCTAAACAAAAACAATATATATATATTTTAAGAAACTTAGGCTGTCAGCCCAGCCTACACATGAAAAGCTTAAATACTGTCCACTCCAAACAATCAGAAAAATATTGTTTCTATTCTATTCACTGAACTTCTTGAAACTTAGCACTGAAGGGGTAGTTTCTGTATTCATAGGTTTGTAGAACAATAGGATTAAGGTCTTTTTCTCAACTCTGTTCATGTTATAACATTTTTGCTGGGAAGAAGAGGCATGTGATCTCTGTTGAGTCAAATTCAGTTTTGAGAACTGCAAAAGTAAACCAAGCACCTGTGATAATATCTTGTAGGCAGAGAAACTGCCCAATAATCTTACAAAAACCTCTGGAAGAGCATGACATTGTGAATGGATTAATGGAATTTATTTACCCCCAAAATTAAACATATACAACCTTATTCTACATAATTAAAAAACTAATCTTTATTTCATGATGGAATAACCTTTGGGTGGTAATATATTTTCCTCAAAAAGCATTTTATTTAAAAAAATCCAATTTAAATCAAAAAAATTGATTTAAATCAAAAAAATCCGATTTTTTTGATTTTTTAAAAAAAAATCATTGATTTTTATCCACCCTGTAAATGACAGTATAATAATGCTATCTTACAACACTGAAATTTGGCACAGTGCTAGATGAGTTGTTTATTTTTTAAATCATTTTCATTTTCTTTAGAAAAATCAAGAAAAAAATTTTTTGTTAATGTTTGGCAATAAAGACACTAATTCTGAAATCCACTATGTCACTAACAGTTTGGTTGAACTGAACACACATTGAAAAAATGCATTTGAATGAAACTTCTTTTAGATGTTTAGATGTATAATTGTAAATATACAAATTGTTTGATGTATTTTCATTAGCTATAGTTTCTTAGTTGATACGGGCTTGTCTGTTTTACCCCTTAACAAATGCATATTGACAGGAGGTGGAAAAAATCCATATGGAGTATCAAAAGTTTCTTTATGGTAGTCTGATAATTAAAATATTCATTAGCTTAAAAGCTAGCATGCTTTTCAAAAAGTAATACGTTATCATAGTTTGACCCAAAGTCATCAGCGGTACTTCTTCTTCCCAAGCTGTTAATACCTCAAGGGTGGTGTTATCACTTCATAGCAATAGAAGTAAGATTTTCAATTTAATCACAGTACGGTGTTATGACCTTTTGATCTTGTGTGTTCTCTCTAAAATGTGGTCAAATTTCAGACTTTTTCACTGCACCTTGAATATTCAAGGTGAAGTCAACTCTAGGGTTGCCACAAGCATAAGCTTCTCTCTATCAATGCCAATTAGACAGAAGGGGGAACTGTAACAAAATGCTGGTTTCAGCCAGCCATGCTTTCTTCCATATTATAAGTTGCAGGGGGCTGAAGAAGAGCATTTCATTCCTTCTGCATGCTCACACATATGGTACAATTTCCTGGTTTTCTCTTCTAACTGACACTCAGCAGTCCATAATTACTGAGCATGCTCAGATGACACTGGTCCATTTCTTTTTCGTGGGATTGCCTACTTCAGATATTTTAAATGTTCCTTGTAGTTCTGGAAACCTCAAGGTTTCCCAGAGCATTGCTGATAATTCCTCCTTGTTTCTCATTGGCTTTTCTTTGGCACCAAGATCCTGTTTTGGCACCAGATCTGTCACCATTCACCACTTGAGTTCACCACTTAAAGAGAGTAATAGATGGCTTTTCTGGGCATTTTTGGCTAACTCTCAGAAAGGCACAGGTATGGGAAAGCTCTTCCACCAGCTTCTTTTACCCCAGTTTTCATCCTCCCCAGCTTCACACACTATCTAGGTTAAGAGAAGAAAGGAAAATAGCAGGTGTGATCCCTAGCTCTTCCGAAGTTTCCAGGTCTGCCAACCCTGGGAATTGCAGCTCTGGGAACCTGAGGCATTGGCATCAATAACCAGAGAGGTTTCTAGGGTTTAGGAACAGGCTTCTCAGGCTGGAAAAGAATGATAACGTACAATCCCCATAGCTCTTTTTTCAGGCTGAAATTCATTCAGAAGCTTCTGTGAATTAAAGCAGCTGATTAAGTCTGCACTTTCATACAAAGGTAGTTAATAATACAAACATGAAAAGGTTAATGTCTCAACAGCAAGTTGTTAGGCTATTGAAAAATAATGACATTGCAGCATTAGGGAATCTCACATGCCCCAAGCCCACACTGGATTACAAAGCCTAATTCTTTGCCTGGCGGCATGGTTTTTCAAAGTTTTGTATAATTAAGAATTTTGGTTTCAGATTTTGTAGAATTTATTCTACAACTAAGTTTGATTAGGCTAATGAAAAACTGTGTAATGTAATCTGATTACTCCATTAAAGTTCAGTAAAAATATAATACTGTATATTCTATTGGATGGAAATATAGAGAGATTGCAATATATATAGCATCTAAAATCAGGAACTTGGAAATCTTATTTCCACAATCGATTCCTATAATTTTGGGCCATTTTTATGTTTTTTAGATTCAAGTCAGTCTGAAAGTCCAAGCCAGCCAAATGAAGCTGATATCAAGGACCAGCCAGAAAATGGTAAGTATGTACCTGTTGCTGCCTTAGATTCTTTGAGTCCATATCTGTTTGGGTTTTCCCCAGGCAAAATTAGACTTGTACTGTCTCTTAGCAGCAAGTGCCTCACCTGAGCTGTGTGGAGATGGTCGTCATTAGCAGGGTCGGCAGAGCCCAACAATCCCCACCTACTGATGACACACCCACCCTTCACTGCTAGTTACCCCTCCCCCTCTTCTCCAAAATAAGAGTGTTGTTTTTTCTTGTGGAAGGGGATCAGCTGGCTGGGACATGCAATAACTGAATGGGACATGCAAGAACTGTACTGTTTGAGTGTTGAAGATGAACACACACAAAACCCACTGACGGCGTTTCCGTGTGCTGCTCTGGTTTGCCAGAAGCAGCTTTGTCATGCTGGCCACATGACCCGGAAGCTGTATGCTGGCTCCCTCGGCCAATAACACGAGATGAGCGCCGCAACTCCAGAGTCGGTCACGACTGGACCTAATGGTCAGGGGTACCTTTACCTTTAAGCACTTGAGCAGCTCAATTGATTTGGAGGGGGGAGTCAGGTGGGTGATAACACTTTGTTACTTTCCTCACTGAGACTTTATCATGTGCTCCACATGGTCAGCCTGGACCTGTTCATGGGTAAATCTGCTGGCTGTCAGTTGAAGGAACAATAGTCTAGGCTGCCATTTTGAACATAGCCTTTCCCAGTCAGCAGATTTGCTTTAGATCTTCATTAAGAACAGGTTCAGCATTCCTCGTAATGCATGGAATATTGTGGGTGAGTAACTTTTGCAACACAAATCAGTAAGATGCAAACTGCACCAGCTATTCCTTGAATGTGCCACAGAAGAGTAAGAGCAGCAGCAAAACACACGTCATATTTGAAGAGTCGGGCGCCATTTCAAGTTGAAGAGGATTGAATCCCAGGAAGTCCTTGTGCAAGCAGAATGAATTCCACTAGTGCATTGGAACCCCCCTCCCTCTTCTCCCAGAATGTGTCCCTTCCCCCCAAACCCCTCCTAAATCTGTTCTGAAGAACAGATTGGGAAGCAGGGAAGAGAGGAAAAGACTGTTCCATTGCACAAGTGGAAATTGTTTTTCTCATGCAAGGAGTCAGACAGAACGCAGGAGCTCAAGTCCTTTAAAAAAAAGCAAAAAGAAGTTGTTTGGAATCCTGATTTCCTATTATTTCTTTTAGATTAAAAAGCATAAACAAACAAAAGTAGAAGACAGCAATGAAAATGTATCAGGAGACATTCTTTAACCTGTGTTCAGCCTTGATAGATTTGTGTCCTGCTTCCTGGGCCCCTCTCTTATCAGAACTCCATGGTGAATTCATGTCATTGCATGCTTTTGTCTAAACATTTTGTTAACATTGTCTATTTTTTTAAAAAAAAGAAGATAAACTTGATGATTCATAATTTCCCCCCATCAAACGACATCAAATTTATTAGAATGTGCATGGGGACATGGTATGCCTTTCAAAATTCAGCATTTTGAAAAGAAGTCAAGCCCTCTTGAAGAAGGGTGATGGTATTTATAGAACTGTGCAAAGATTAGTGCTGGGATAGTGAAATAGAACATGACAGGAGTTCAAGTCCAGCAAAGCTCTTAATCATCATGCGTAACTGTCATTTGACAGACAGAAATTGATAGTACAAGTTTTAATCGTAAATTTAAAAGTTGGGGTTTTTTCAAGGAATTGGCTGCTTTTATATGTACAGTAAATGCAAACAGGACAGTATACATTAGTGCAGCTGTGCTCCAATGTTTACTGAATTAATTGCTCATTAAATAAATGTAGAGATTTTAGATTCCCCCCCCCCAAAAAAAAGTTATTTAGCATCTAAATTGATACTGATTGTAATTCCAGTGCTTTATTTGTGCTTTGAGTTGCAATTCCTTAATTGTACCTCAGTAAAGGAAAAGCACCTTGTTCTTCCTAACAGTAAAAAGTGCTAAATAATGGCATGCAGCTACTCATGGAACTAGTTTGTCATCCCTTGTCATAATAGTATTGAATTTATAAAGGTGGCCTAAGAATTCATCCATCCACTTATTTATTTATTTAGATAGGGATGTGCATGCATTAGATTTAAGCAGGTTTGAATCAGTAAGAGGGTACTTCAAACGTTCACTTTAAAAGCAATGGGACTTGTTAAACTTTGGCTGAAAAGCTATTGGACATCAAAGACATTATGGCTGGAGATACTTATGTGATCATGGCAAACAAAGATACTAGAAGACCACCCTGCCTTTCCTAAGAAAGTCAGGATGCAGACCATATGATTGATGGTACCCAGCAGGATATGCAAATACTTTTCAAGGTAATGTCCCAATTTTATGCCTGAGAAAGGTGTGCTGAAACAGAGAGCTTAATCCTTTCCCCTCATTCCACTGGTATTACCCCTCTAAAAACCACTCTGAAGCTGCTCTTCACTGAGAGATACATTGGGGGGACTGGCTTTGCAGCAGAAAAATAGCACAAGCAGAAAGTGTTAAATAGCTCCTTCCCACCCTCAACTTCCATTCCTGCTTTGCATTCTGGCTGGGGAGAGAGAGAGAGAGAGAGAGAGAGAGAGAGAGAGTTTTACATGCAGTTCTGTATCATGTATAAATTGGCCCTAACCTTACAATAATGTCATTGCTATGCATGACTGTCTTTCCTAAGGCTGCCCCTTCATTGTAGAAGATAGATCAATATCTCAAAGAGACTTTGATGAAATCAGAGAATGACTCTCTTGGCATTTGCATGTTGAACCCAGTCTCATACTGCATTGCCATAATTCAATTGAATGCATGTTGAAATGATAAGTAATGCAGTTAAAAGTGGTTTGTGTCATCTTCCTAACATTCTTTACAGAACCTCATCTTTATACCCATGCTTCTGAATATTGTTCAGGAGAAGGTTTTGCTTGAAGGTGCCATATTTATCACAATATGGAAGCAAACAGTTTGGCTTATAATATCATTTAAATTGCAATTCGAGGACTAAAAGTTCTGGAGAAGCTATTCCTTTGAGATAAATTCATAGGAGGAAAGAGTTAATAACAAGTAAAGTATGTAGAAAGGGTGCCCAGTCACATGACTCAGAAATAGAGCTGAATTATGGATATAGAGATTTATTCATTACAAATGTAACAGGAAACCGGGTTTCCCATTGTAAGACTTCCACTATAAGCCTTGTGGCTGTTCGTTCCTTTCCTCTTGTCCTTCATGCAATAAATAAGTTTTCTGCTCATATGATTCATCTCTAACATAACCAGTACCTGTAGTTGGATATCTGTTCACCTTTCTTGTGATTTCAAGTGGCTTCTCACTGATTAAGCACCAAAACTGAATAACATAAATGTGCTAGGTGAAGATCAGTTCCAACATGAACCATAAAACCATCTCTGTGCAAAGAGTATGTTCCCCATAGATTTGTACCCTTACTGAGTCATGTCTAGTACAGAGGTCATTGGCGCTCACCAATGCACAGTCTGCTTACCCATGGCAGCTCTGTGCACAAGAACAGCAAACACTCTTTACTGCATGCATTACCCAGCCATAATAAAGTGTTTTCCTTCCTTTATTGCTTTTAATCCCAAATTCTGAAGTTGTTAATCCTATTTCTTGAACTTTGAGGGACAGGGGAGATGATTACATAGAAAACTGTTGGAAAAACTACTAAGCAACCTTTCCCCCCCTGCTCTAGAAGTACTTTTGTATATTGGCTATTTGTGAAAATTACCATACAGTGCTACCTTGGTTTATGAACCTAATCCGTTCTGGAAGACCGTTCTTAAACCGAGGCAAGCTCTCCCTAATGAGGCCTCCCGTTGCCGGTGGCCTTCCACCATTTTAATTCTGTTCTTGGACCAAGGTAAAGTTCTCAAACCGGGGCACTACTTCCGATTTTGCGGAGTTCTTAACCGAATTGTTTGTAAACAGGACTGTTCTTAAACCGAGGTACCACAGTACTGTATATATATATATATTTGGAATGCATATAGCTTGGATATGCTATTGCATATTTAGTGTGTTTTCATATGAAAGTCAGAAGTGTGCAATCATTTGCCAAGGTCTTTTAGGTTAAAGTCAGTCTTATACGGTTACTTTCCCTGATCATAATTCTTATGCAGGTTTACTGGTAACATAACTCACATTGACTTCAGCAAGACTTTCCCCGACATAAGTATGCACAGGATTCCAACCATAGTCTGGCTGTTGGCATCACTGTAGAGCTCCTGTGGAAGTTGGCTGTCAATCCAACTTCATATGGGGGAGTCACTCAAGGTCAGTTCTCAAGACAATGTTCAGGCCAAACTTGAAGGCTGCCTCACCAGTGACCTACAGGTTGCAAGAGCTGCAAATTGACAGAGCACTTTGGATGTCACAGCTGTTAACCATTAACCTCTGCAAGAAACACATTTTGATAAAAAAGAAATCATCCAAGCAAATACTGACACAAAGTACGGTACTGATAGCATGTAGCAAATGTTTGTTGCCTGACCACATGGTGCCTGAAGGACATGGCATACTCATTGCACTTTGAAGTTAGCAGTCTCTGTGAAGGAATAGGCAATGTAGCAAAAATAAGTATCTGGTTTCTCAAGACTGGAGAGGACACCCACACCCACACACCAATATATATGTAGTCACAATCCAAGAATCACTTATTACATGTCCAGTGGGACACCTCCATGCTGTTCCACATTCAGTTTGCTTCTGAACTTATTCAAAGAGTACAGTAGGTTTTGTTCAAAACCGACTGGGGTCAAGGTATTTAGAACACATATTTATTCCTTATAACCTGTCGATCAGTTAAGATAATCTTCTCTAAGTATGGCTCCTCCTTGGAAATTAGGTGGGTGACTACCAGAGAACATGCTTTTTCTCATGTGCCAAACAAACTCTGGAATTTTCCTCCTAGGCATGGCTGATGGTTGCTTCATTGCACTGAGAGACTTGTGCTCAGTTTTCATGTTCTTTTAGAGATGACCTTTTAATTGGTTTAGTTTCTATTTTTATCTTGCTGGATGTTTATTGTGTTTATCTGTTGTAGGCTTTATTGGTGTTTTAATCCAATTTATTATTTATTATGTTTCTGATATGGATTTGGTTTGCAGGCACTTATCAAAAGACAAGGTATAAATCTTCGTAAGTGAATAAATGATGGAAGGAAGGAGAGTTTGAGAACAATCCTGTACCCACACAGGAAGATAGCTGGGTGTTAGGGCCATTCCAGAAGTGGGGACCTGCAAGGGAAAAGGTTGTAGGCAGGTAATAAAGAAGGTTTAATCAGAAAAATTGTACTTGTTTAGCAAGAATTCCAAGGAGGATAATATAGAGAAACATAAGTTATTGGGGTTTTTTTGTTTTGTTTTTTTAACTGTGGCTGTAGTTCAAAATGGTTGTGCAAATATGAAACTGAGTTCTAAATCTTTCATCATCTATAATATGATTCTACAGTAAAACAGTTAGCCCCAAAAGTTTGTTCCTTAAAAATGTCTCAAGCTGTGCTACAAATTAGTGTATCTTTTGCTGTCAACCCAGTAACCCTTGTCCTTAATTTGCATACCATAGCTTCTTTTGTAACTCCCTTGTTTAACAGGTCCAATGAAAGAGATGTTACTTGCAGTGAAATACAATAATTAGCCACTTATTTCCTGTTTCGTGTATTAATTGAAAGGGCTTGCACTGTAAATATAGAACCTGTAGATAAAAGTGCACTCTAAAAATCAGTCAGTTAATAGAAGTATTCATTACTTGGTCGTAATTAAGGAAGAGTTCTGAGACAGAGGTATGTGTAAAAGTTTTATAGGTTTCTTCCTTCCTCATCCATTTTTATACTTCCTCCTATAAAAAGCTTATCCATTGACTTTAGAAGGGCTGAGAGGTTATTGTCTCTTGAGCAGGCCTGTCATCTTGTGAGGAATTTTACATTAGCAGTTATAAACCCTTCTTCTTATACCTCTGCACATGAAGAGCCAAAATGAGGGGAAAGAGGAAGAAGGAAGGGAATTTCTGTTTTGACTTAGAGAGGATTTAAAGTTTGCTCACATTCACCTTTAGCAGTCACAGGGAAAGCCTAACGGATGCCACTTCATCCTGTGTCAAGTGGCTGTGTTAGGGCTTCGACACTTCGACAAGTCACCTAAAAATGTGAGATAGTGACGTGGCATGCCAAAAGCAGGGCCAGGCTATGTAAGAGTGTACTGTATACTGGGGCACTCCCTGGACTTCTTCATGTTAAATGTCTGCAAACTGGATACTAAAAAAAACACCCTAAAAGGGAACTGAAATCTGGTTTTAGTGAATGAGAGCGCAATTTGGGGATATAGTGAGGATAGCAATAAATGGTATTGTTTTGCTCAAACGTCTTGTTGAGCCATTTTTTCAAAAATAAATTAAAAAATCAAATTCCTCCACCCTGTATGGATTCTGGTCCATTGCAGGCTTCAAAACAGAGCCCAGGATGGTAGCTAAACTTAGCAAGGCATGTGCAGCAGCCCTGTACAATGTAAAGACAACATTATGCCACATCAAATGCTTTCTTGCACTTTCCTGGAAAGCCCCAAACTGGAATAAGTCATATAGAAAAGAAGGAAATACAGATGGATCCAAAATTAATGTTGTTATCAATCTTTAATGGCCAAAATGTCAGAATTCCATATAAGGAAATGCTTATCATTTTGTTTATAGCAGCACACTTATTAGTTGTGAAATGCTGGAAGAATTTGAAAGATCTATCAACAGAAGCATGATATAACAGAGTATGGTCACTTATACTGGCAGAAAAATTGAGTGCAAAGACAACAAAAGGAAACAGATAAAATAGAATAGGGTCAGGGTCACTTGGTTCCCCAGTTGTGGCATGCCATTGTAATAAGGGAGAGTGTAAAGTTTTCAAGTATTCAAATGTAACGTAGGACAAATTGCGTAGCATAATTTATCACTTCAGCTGCAGTGGCAGAAGTGTCTCCTTGTGTTGCAGCAGCCAAAGCAGCATCATAGTGTTTAGCTGCATGTACTGGTAATCACGTCCATCACATTTACTGCGTTTGTTTGCATGTGTTACATACTATAGTATTCCTAGAATATGCGGGTGTTTGACAACTGAGCAATTTTGCTGAATGCATGCAATGAAATATGCCACCTCTTTCTCCTCCTCTGTCTCATCTGCATGATGCCAAGTGATTTATCAAATGATTCTTGAGTAAGTTCTTACAACCATCTCCAGACAGTTTACTCAGGAGTCTTAGAAGTAGATGGGAAGCACAACTCTAACGTACTGTGTGTGTTTTTCGGAAAGTACCAACAAAGCAAGATTGGGAGATTAAATTCACAAAGGAAGGTTTCTCCTGTGACTTATTAGAATAAACCTTGGTGTCACTTATAATAAAGAGGTAGTGATTCTAGCTACAGATCTCCCTTTTCTTTTCTTTTTAATGCTTTTAACACCGTTTATTCTGTAACTAACTTCATTTTCAGTTGTTGGTCTTACTGTTGCACCAATGAATTGTTTCTCTGCTACTTAATCCTGGCAGTTGTGCACAGGAAATCCTTCCTGCTCCTGATTTGTTTCATTTGTGTATGTTTTGCACTGTGGGAAGTAGTAAGTACTGGTAGAGAAAATAGAACATTGTAATGCACAGCTATAAAAAAGAGTCCTGCGTTATTGGTTTATTCATTTAAAACTATTATACTCTGCCATTCTCAATAAAAGTCTCTCTTAAGACAGCTTACATGATAAAATTTCAAAACTACAACAACAATGCAAAAGTAAAAAATGCAAAATATACCAATAGTGCTTAATGAAGCAGAAATAGTAAAAAACACCAAGTAAAGTCAAAATATAAAAACACAATTCACCCAATATGAATCAGGGGAAAGATTCATCTAGTCCAGTGTCCTGTTTATCTTAGTAGCAAAACAAATGCATTTATTATACTCTCAAAGTTTAATTCTTATAGTCAGCAGGTCATTATTGCAACTAGCCCATTTTATAATGGAACATTGGTTTTATTCACTCCATCCCACCCCTATATCAAGCTTAGCAGTTGTCACTTACTTTAAATATGTGGTTGAAGGCAGGAGGACGTTGTAGAAAACTATGAAATAAGTTTCTGACAGTACCCAGGTTTCTCATTTGTGATCTGAGGTCCAGCGCCGAGGGCCTTCTGGCGGTTCCCTCACTACGAGAAGCCAAGTTACAGGGAACCAGGCAGAGGGCCTTCTCGGTAGTGGCACCCACCCTGTGGAATGCCCTCCCACCAGAGGTCAAAGAAAACAACAATTACCAGACCTTTAGAAGGCATCTCAAGGCAGCCCTGTTTAGGGAAGCTTTTAATGTTTGATTTCTGTATTTTAATGTTTTGTTGGAAGCCGCCCAGAGTGGCTGGGGGAACCCGGCCAGATGGGCGGGGTATAAATAATATATTATTATTATTATCTGGAAAACTTACTGGGCAAACTGATGAATCAAGCCATCTAGAAATTATCACAATATAGTTTAGTATTTATTTGTATACCACTGCATCATAAAGATATATCACAGTGGTTTATAACAATATAAAACATAATATCAAACAATAAAATCATTTAAAAAAATTATAAAGTTAAAATAAAATAAACATCAATAGACCATTGTGGAGGATGTAGTCTTAACTGCCTGTGTAGGGCTGGCAGAACAGAAAAGTTTTCCGCAGTTGTTTAAAAGTTGGCAGAGAAGGCACCCCCCATAGGGCTCCTGAATACTGGTACAGCCAGTTTCCTCTTCAGATCTCAGCAGACAGCAAAATTCAAAAGATCGTGGATTTTCCTCAAAAATCTGAAAGCAGCAGCAGAGGAATTTCAGAAAATACTTATAGGCCACTGCTGCAAAATCAATGCGGGTCCACCTTCCAACGTATTTCAGGGTGCTGTTTATGGCATATGAAGTCGCATATGAAAGTGAACCAGTATTTCCAATTTTATGTTCCATCACGATCCATAAAAAACACATCAAGTGAAAATGCCCTCTTACAAATATTATGTAAGGACTGCAAATATGCACAAAGAGGCCTTATTGGCTGCTTCTCAATGATCTCTACCAGGAAACAGCCAGAATCTAACTTTGGAAATTGGAACTTAAGTACTCATTTGTTTATTTCTGTTGACTTTTTGTAACCTAAGGCAAGGTAGTAGAAGGGTTACATCACATTTTGTGTTTTATACATTTTAACTTTTCTTTTATCCATCCCAAGTCTTTGAGGTGGGTCACACAATAAATCAAATCAGCAAATAATGAGCTGGCTTCAAAGGTTCCCTCCTGGCAGTGGTAGGGTTTTTCTCTCTGACGTAGTGAGTCAAAGTTAGGGAACCTTTTGGACACAACCCAGCTTGTTTAAAATTCATCCCTCCACGACTAGAAGAAAATGTTTCATTGGAATTGGCTCTTGAAAGATTATTTTCTTCAAGGCAGCAGCTGGTTATCACTGCTCTATTTCCACTCCCCCCTTTTCCCTTCCTTTCAAATTGTAGCTTTCTTGACCCATTTTCATTAAAGAAAAACTAGGGAAAACCTGGTCCTGAGAGTTGGAGGGCAGTATCTCCTCCATGCTGACTGATGAATCTGCCAGTGGGAGTACGAATGATATAGGAGTAGAAATATAGAGCATGCCCTGAACCACATAAATGTAAATTGTTGTTATTAGTGCTATTCTGCCAACCTTAAACTGTTCCCGTGAGACTTGGAAGATGCAGCATCATGCCGAAAGAAATCCTTGCTGTGAATGGGCAAAAGCAGCAGCGCGCTATTCTCTCCTGGGTAATGAATTTACCTAGCTGACAGATCATTAGCCCTTTCCGTGTCTGAACAGGATGATGGACAGGAACACAAGGGTAGCCTGGCAGTACAGTACATGACTTTTACAACCTTTTATGTCTTAGGTTAAAACTGTGTGCCAGGAATAAAGGTAAGCATTCAAATTAGCACGATGAACACAAGCAAGCCATAATAGGAAAGGTTTCCCCTTCTTTTCCTCCTTTGTGTGGAGAACTTATGCTCAATAAGGTGTGGGCATAAATGTGAAGCAATAATAAACACCAACACTGGCTTTTAAAGATCTCCCTCCTTTAAACACTGCCTTCGGGCTAAACATGGGGTGCCATTTAGAGAGGGCAGACTGAGTTGTCATTGCTTCCTCTCCCATGCCAGTCCATGTGTAGATATTTTCAGAAGGGCCTAACATGCAGCCTCTGGGTTGCAGCTGCCCCAAGACATTTTTGAAGCTCTCCTGGGTCTTTTCCTTAATGTTTAAAAATTGGTTTAAAAAACAAATTAAGGCTTCTTTAAATGTATTTTTCCTGGTTCTGTGGGTCCCTTGCTGGGATGCCATTATACCAAAATGCTTGAACTAGTTGTATTATTATTATCTGAACTTGTGAGCTCTGTCATTGTTGGACTTCAACTCCCATCAGGCCCAGCCAGAGAGGATGGGAATTGTAGTTTAACAATATCTAGAGGACTGCAGGCTAGCCACCCCTGAAGTGGGCCCAAGCAAAATGGTTCTTTTCACTTTCTACAAATTATGACAGATTGAATCAGAGAACCATCCTCCTTAATGAAGTATCCCTGCCAGAAAGGCTAGCATTTTAGAACAGCTAAGCCCTTGGAAATGATACAGTATAGCTACACAGTTATGACTTGCTGATAGATGTTGAATAAGGCTGTAATTAGGTGCCCAATTTTCAGTAAAAGATGTTGAGACAAAGTAGGTGCTTTGGAATATTTGATTTGAGTACTTGATTGTTTGCATTTATACCACATCTGACTTCCAAGGAGCTTAAAGCAGTGTGTCCACCCATTTTAATCCTCACAACAACCCTATGAAGTAGGTGAAACTGGCTGGTCCAGTAATCTTCATGGATGAGTAGGGATTTGAGTCCACGCCTCTCCTCTCCTAGTTTGATACTCTGAATCACTATAGCACACTGACTTTCTTCATTCTTATGTAATTCTGTTTATTTAATTCACATAAGGATTTGTCTGAAATGGACCATTTGGAGGCTGTATCTCATTGGTTTCCAACAAGTTGCCAGTAGGTGTTCATGAACAGATTACAGTACAACCTCTACTTACGATCATAATCCGTTCTGGAGGCCCGTCCGCTGGGCGAAACCAGATGCTAGTAGAGGCACCATTGTGCACAGAATGTGCATTCTGTGCATGCGTAGAGGCGGCAGCTGCTTTTGCGCACGCGCAGATGGCAGAAGCCACTTCCACGCATGTGCAAATCATGGCAAACCCGGTGTTTACTTCTGGGTTTGCCGCAGTCACAACTTGGAACATCCGCGAGAAGAGGCCGATGTAAGTCGAGGTTCCACTGTAGATTAAAAGGGTATCTGTGTAGCTCAGCACAACCCCTGGGGATGGGTTGCCTTCACATTTCTTGTTATGTGTGAAATATTTATCAAGCTAACATGTTTTAATACCTTATTTTCCTTCACAGAGGCTCTGATGCTGAGAAGACATGACATTTTAAAGTATAGACCCCACAAATACAACCACGCACAGAGTTCTCATCTTTTAATACTCATGGGGCACTTATTAAAAACAACAGGATACCACTCACTATCGACATCCTGTTTGGTGTTGTCCAAAATACCAAAGTTCATTTCGATCCCACCCCCTTAAAAAAAGAAGACCTCCCCAAGCAAGTGTCAATATTTAAACAAAATGAAAACTGGTCTTTCAGTTCCTGGCATGGGGCTTTCTGTACAGCATGCATGTCACAAATCATGTCACTTTTCAGTAACCAGGCTGCTGCCAGTGGGAGGCTCAGAAACGCTCGTGTTAATCAAAATTTTTAATTTCAAATCAAATTGACAGTTTACACATGGTGAGGAATACTGCTCACCATGTGGTATCTCTTCTGTCCCTTCAAGAGTATGCCACACTGGGCAAAATGGGTGCCACTTGCTGTTAAGGACGTTGACTGCAGCGCTTGCAAATTTATAGGTCTCTGTGCATTGGGTATGAGAAGCAGCTGATCTAAGGAAGCCCCTTAGAGAATATGAAACAGAAGGGGTTTCAGTAAGACTGGCAATGGTAAGCTGCTCTTGGCACAAGCCGCTGCAGAAATGACAGGTATTCAATAAACATCACTCTGGCTAAGGAAAAGATTTAAAGGAGGGAGGGGCTGGGCAGCAATAAACAAGGCGCTGAAACAAATGTGATTATTTCAGTTCTTGATTGGTTTGAATATGTAAATAGTACAAAAAAATTAAAATGACTTTAAATTTATGTTTCTTTGCGCAAAATAAGGAATGAGCAGGCCACCCATTCCTTCTTGCGGTTTTATATGCTTTAGAAGTAACAGCTACACATACTGAGTAAGCTAACAAAATTTAGCTTAATGAGAGTTGTTCTAGTTACATTATCTATCCAACATGCACACACAGAGCTTTGAAATTGGAAACTTTCTGGACATAACATTGCTGCTGATTAAGATCAGTCCAAAAAATCACATTTGTCAAAATCAGAATAAACTATTAGTAAACAGGGAAATTGAAGCAGATTAATGTTTGCAATATCTAGCCAAGTTTAAAACATATGAGCACTCTTATTAAGCCATTGAAACATATTTGCAGGTCCATTTTGCTTTGGTTGTGTGTTTTTTTAAAAAAAATTTTTTTAAAAAAAACATACATACTTGAAACATAATGTGTGAAGGAGACAACATGTATTTGAAAACAGGTATATCGTATAGATAAACCCTTGAGAGAACTAGGACATACTGGCCTAGTTTAGTGTTTCACAAACAAGCCTGAGAAAGCTTTAAGTTGAGATGTCCCTGGGGGAAATCAGAAACTTTCACTTCCATTTTCGATTAACCAAAGTTTAGTATTGAAATTTTGGTGTTATGACCAAACCCTACACTGTGATTAAGCTTAACTATGGTTTATTGAAACAAGCAACTTTCATAAGCCAAGGTAAACCATGATTAAGAATCATCACAGTTTATTTGGCTTCAGATATAACACTAAATTGTGATTAGTTAAAAATGGAAATGAACATGCTGAAGAAGAAGAGGTGAGTGGAGCAGCACATGACTCCTCGGCTGGTAAATGCTCATTCACATAACAATAGTTCAGCTTTGTATCCAAATGAGACCAAAGTGTGGAAAGGCCCTAAGCCTAAACCAACATCCAGCATCCTGTGGAATCAGTTCCATTACTGAGCAGTCAGTATTGTCTGGACTCCTAATGTTAGCCTACTGTTTATTTATTTATTGACTTGATCACTGAGCTCTAAACCTGAATTTTAAGTCACTACAGCAATTCCAGCGATTACGGTTATATTGTTTGTTGTGATCAGTAAAAGAAATTATGGCAGTAATGATAGGAAAAAGAAGATAAACAACTCATTTTTATTATTTTCTAAAGGTGGCTTTTCTTTTTATTACAGTCTTTTCAGAGGCCATAAATATTCCAAAATGATTAACTTTCTATAGATTCCATCTTGTCTGCTTTGAAAGGGTTTTGAGGAATGTGTGGTAAGCTAATCTACAAAATGAATATGTCTATTTATAATGATGTTTCCCCTTTTAACATTTCCTTTTAGCATTGGAAATATGAAAAAGCTAAAAAAAATATGCTAAGGCATCTGTTGTTTTCAGAGATGTGGTTGTCTAAACAGTATCTATGCTGTTGATTTTTCTAAC
Organism: Zootoca vivipara; assembly: GCF_963506605.1. Lineage (NCBI taxonomy): Eukaryota > Metazoa > Chordata > Lepidosauria > Squamata > Lacertidae > Zootoca > Zootoca vivipara. The sequence continues at coordinate 36,026,335 of NC_083282.1, read as the reverse complement.
AAAGAGGTTATTTTTTATTTCACAAAAATATTGGTTGACTTTTAACACAGCATTAGCTTACTTAACTTTCTTGTCATTATTTTAACATTTTAAGGATCCAGCTTTAATCAAATTCATATAACTTTTGATATTAGATTGAACAGAAAAGAAACCCTGACTTAAAGTGTGGGCATGTGCATTGACTAGTGCTGTGCACCAGATTCAGCCAAAGTCCAAACCAATTGGGAGTTCCAGGTCTCAGCCATGTTGGGTGGAGACATCCCTGGATCACCCTTGGGTGGATCAGGCCACCAGTAGTGATCCAAGGCTGTCACAAGTATTGCTCACAACTCAGAATGTAGCAAATCCTTACCCTGTTGTGGGAGACCAGAGCTCAGTAGTAGACTGTGTCTCTGTATTAAGACAGAGATATTAAAAAGAATATTAAAAACACAATAAAGCATCAAACATTAAAAAAACTTCCCTAAACAGGGCTGCCTTCAGCTGTCTTCTAAAAGTTTGATAGTTGTTTATTTCCTTGACATCTGATGGGAAGCCATTTCACAGGGCATGCACCACTACCGAGAAAGCCCTTTGCCTAGTTCCCTGTAACCTCACTTCTCACAGCGAGGGAACTGCCAGAAGGCCCTCAGCGCTGGACCTCAGTGTCTGGGCTGAACAATGGGTGTGGAGGCGCTCCTTCAGGTATCTCTGGTTTCTTCAATTAAGGCATGTCATGTAGCACCTGGTAGAGACCTTTGCCTGAAACGTTGGAGAGTACTACTGTACTAGATGTACCTACCACTGGTCTTAACTCACTATAAGCCAGCTTTCCTATTGTCTGCCATATTGGACTCCTCCTTGCCCTTTCTCACATCTGTAGTGGCCAACTCAGTGAGATGCCACTTGAGACAGCAGGTGAGGATTTATATGGTGGAGTTCTTTTCGATACAAAATAGAATTCCTGCACATGGAAAACCAGCTGTTTGGGAGAAGGCTACATTATAAATCTTTTCTTTGACATCTCGTTTTATATATACATCTGAGCTTTCACGTGCAGTATCAAGAAGTACAGCTCACCACAGGTTTCTCCCCCTTTGAGAACTAGCCTGATGTCGCCCTGCTGCAATCCTCCCTCTTTTTAGGATTATGCGTCATATTGTTCCAATAATTATTGTAAATATTATGACTACTCATGTTAACAAGTTCCACATGACCCACTTAAGAATCTCTCATTTGAATGTTGCGAAATCAGTTTAGTACCCAAGATATAAAGTTTTGGTTCAGTGATAATTTTCTATTATTCCATGTTATCATGCATTGTAAGAGACAAAACAGGAATAAATGAGAGTATTTCATTTTAGCTTATTTATATTTATTCCAGGGGTAGAATTTGTCAGTGTCCTTTGAAGCCAAGATTATTATCTTTTACATGATGTTGCTCTTATTTCAATGTGCAGTCCAAAGAATTCTTAGACAGTTATCCCCATTTGCAATTGTTCTGAAATGATCTCTCTTACAAGATGAATCTGTGAAATTTATGAGAAGACTACAAAGAACAAGTTCCAGCTAATTTTGTGCATGCTATGAAGAGTTAACAAAACTTTCATTATTACACTCTATTAAACTGGGACCAGGAAACAATTTCTAATCAATGCTCTGATCTGGACAGGCTTTTGTGTTAGGCCTAAGATCTTCTGTTCTCTATTCACACATGCTCACTTCCAGCTGTTGTCATTGAAATCCCACATAATCTCTCCAGGTCAAAGGGCAGTCATCCATGACTGCTGCAGTTAAAAGGTTATGCTGATTTGTGTTGTCAAATATTGGCTCTTTTTTCTCTTGGCCACTTGTATTCTGCCTTTTTCAACAAGAAAGATCCAGCCTAGGATTGTATTACATGACTTTAAAGTCTTTAAGGTGTCCATCCATTGTGCTAACATGATTTATCCCAGATAGTCTGCTATATGCCTCAAAGAATGTGCTGGTGGTTCTTAAAAACTTTTCTAAAGCCATATGTGCAAGCAAGCTTCCAATAATATGGGCATGTGAACCCAGTGGCTTAGTGGTTATTTGGAAGGAAATGCTTCATTTGAATGGCTTAACGAAGTGGCCGTTAGTTACTTATTAGTGTGATGCTGAAATGATATGAAAAGCAACTCTCAGCAAATAATGGTAGTAAGAGCAATAGAGGGGAAACCCATGCAGTACAGCTAAAGTGATTTCTTAGGAATAGCAATTGGCCCGTTATTTTTAAAGCCTTCATTTCATCTAACTTTATTTTAATGTTGAGATATTTGGATAATAAGTCCATACTTAAATGTCTTTATTAAACACACACAAGCACACACTGCAAATATGCATTGATCAAACTGTGAAACTTTTAAATAGACTGGCATGGGAAGAATATAATTCACAGCATGCTGATTGTCACCATCACATAGGAGCATGTGAGTGAATAGTCGGAATTCCACAGAGGGATACGTCGCTTTCACAGCTTTCACCTTTTATTAAGCGTAAAGACAGTTGAAATCTTCTCTAGCCTGCCGCAAATTCAATTTAAATACAGTGAATTACAATTCTAATGACTTCAGGAACATCTGACAGTTCTGTTTCTAGTGCAGATAGTGACTTGTTTCACTTCACCTTTGAGGAAACTTAAATATATTGGGATCTGTTCAATGCCTGCATTGGAGACTGCCTAGAACTTCTTTGTACCTACACCAGAAGTGTAAACTGTGGGTACTGGTCTACCATATGCCTCATTAAGCGTGTAGTCAATAATGTCGCACCAGATTGCATGAAAATTGTCGTGTTTCTTTTAACCTCTTGCTACTTTTAATTTTTCTGTCAGTTTTTCCAATAATTTTCTTTGGCAAATTGTGTTAATCCCATTGATCCACAGTTAATAATAATTGTTCTTGCCGCAATTAATAGCTATGTTATAAGAGCTTCGTTTCTAATTTGCAACATATCAGGACAATGTGAGTTAAGTAGAGCCATTCCTGGGGTCATGAGGATTGTCTTCCTTCTAATCAAATATATTTTTGTAAATACATTTTTCCAGAATTTTTTTTTACCGTATTTTTGGTCACTCCCACCACATGTGCTGATATGTCCTTATAGTGGGAGGTACTCTACAACACATAGGAGAACTGCCCAGTTTCATATAGGCTAGGCATCTAGGGCTCTTTTCTCTGGTTAAAGGCTCTTTCTTTCATTGCTGCCGAAATAGATTTGTATGGCACTTTTGTCCACTGTTTCAACTTCTAAATCTTTCAACTATTTCATCTATTTCAACTTCTAAATCTTAATTCAGTTCCTGCAACCTTCTCAAATTTTGCTGAGGACAAATAGAATCTCTATAATATATTTATGCAAAGATGATGTTAATACATTTGCTATTATATTTTATTCGACTATTATTTCTTCATATGTCATTAATTGTCTTGTGGCTTCATTTTTAATCTGGGAATTCAATAAAAATGACCTTAATTGGTAGCCTAATAGCCATGATATTTGAATATTTTCCATTTAAATTGCATCTTATTAAAGGTAAGCAGTCGTTCATCTTTGTAAATATAAATTCCAATAAAACCATTATTTTTATTTCCACATATCTGTAGTATAGACACTACAGTGGTACCTTGGTTTACAAACACAATTGGTTCCGGAAGTCCGTACTTAACCTGAAGCGTACTTAACCTGAAGTGAACTTTCCCATTGAAAGTAATGGAAAGTGAATTAATCCATTCCAGACAGGTCAGCGGAGTACTTAAACTGAAAATACTCAAAACGAGGCGTACTTAAACCAAGGTATGACTGTATATTTATTTTTGAAAACAGAGTGGAATTGTAATGAAATAATAGGTGAGAGGCCTGGAACCAGAAACTTTGCCTATTTTGTCCAAATTTTCAAAGTTGTAAATGTGAACAGATTTGTAAGCCAGTGCAAAGAGAGGAATTAATTTTTAATAGGTATTACTTTTAGAGGAACACCATCTATTTCTAAGTTTTCAAATGTTCCATTGGGTTTATTTATTGCCAGACATTAGGTCTGTCATGTTGATGAGTTGACATGCATTTTAATAGCTGTTTAGATTTTGGAGTCCCCATCCTCCAACAGTTGGGTGAAGGTACAGCAAATATTTTTAAATCCATGGTCTGTTTGTCTGAAATAGGAGTTTGTTAAGTTTTCTTCCCCACTGGAACATATGGGCAGGTAGGATTCAAACTGGTAACATCTGAAATAATAGCAATAATTTTGAAACAAGCATTAGTTTAGTTGCAGTATATGAAGTTTTTTCTAGTTAGTGGGATTTGTAATATTTGGGAAAATTGTGGGGAAGTATGAAATAACAATACTTCCCATTTTTGTCCAGAGACATTGAAAAAGGTCTCCAATTCTATACTCAATAACCTTCCAGCATTAACTGGGTCTGTGTACATAAAGCAACATCATCAGCATAAAGTCCCAGAATGTATTCCCTTCTATTGATAGTTTACAATGTATAATCTGAAAGACCCCAGACATGTACTGCATACATCATTATCCAAAGTTAATAATTTCATTGCATTTCAAATCTTTTCCAGCTTCACTGTCACATCAAAACATATGGCTAATACTTAAGTTAGTAGGTGTACTCCTTGACAGATCAGAAATCTTTTCAGCAACTTTTTCAGGTGCCCCTGTAACAAGTATCTTTGACGCCTATTTTGAAAGTATTATTAGAAGTTACTTGCTTGACATTGTTTGTGAAACAGAGGATTATCTAGGTAGGGGATAAAACCAAGAGGAATCAAGTTGCAGTTAGAGTTGGGAAGGCTTTTCTTTCTAATCAGGCATTTGGTAAAGATAATAGGCTTGAAGTTCTAATTGATCACTACTATTTTAAGATTTTAAGATGTCTCTGTATAGTAAGATACTCTACATGGCAAGGATTTTTAATGCTGGCATTGCTTTGCAGTACAGAATAGCAGTATTTACAACTTGTGCAACAAATATTGAAAGTCTCACTTTGTAAGAATTTATTCATCAAGTCAGTTTCTCTCTCTGTGTGTGTGCTTGCATTTTAATGCTGTTTTCAGCTGCTGTGGTTTTTATGTATGAACCTGTTTTTAATGATTGGCTTCTTATCTTGTTTTGTATGTTTTGTTAGCAGCTTTGAGCATCTTCATTAAAAGGACAGCACACTATGCCTTTTACTCTAACTAGGTAAACCGTAGAGAATGTGCAGAATGACCATGGTGAATGTGCATAATTTCTGGTTATTATGCACATCTTTCCATGGCTATTCTATACAATTTCCTATAATGCTTATTGATGAGAGTATACGCAAGGCTTACATTCAGTAATGCTTGTGGATGCAAACATTTCCTATGAGTTTGTGAGCATGCACATGGCTTACACTGGGGAGTAATTTATGTATTTGTGAATGTGGTTCACAACTGTAAAGTCTGCATTGATTTTGTGTTCTGAGCTTGATACTCTGCCATTCAGGTTATCCAGGAGAAATGTTAGCTAACAACACCTGACTTTTACTGTTTGCTCAAAACGCTATAACACTGGGTAATAGAAATGAAAATAATGCTGGCAGATTCAGGATTCTGCTGGTGCCAGTAGGCTGTAGTGCTTCCAGCCCTACATTATTTATTGGGAAATCAGCTTGAATGTGTTGCTTGAATGGAGAATGTACAAAGGCTGCTTCTAATAATACTATATCAATACTGAAACACTTTAACAGTAATGGACCTGCAATTTAAATTTTTATAAATCAAAATAAATCATTTGTGTTCAATTAAACCTTGCAAGCAAAATAAATATAAAATTGTGTGCATATGGGTTTTTTGTGGGGGAGTTATATTATGCAAGAACTTAAATAAATGAATAATATTTTTGGTAATTTGGAAATGAAATCAGTGAAACAGAAGCTGAAGGAATTTAGTATGTCTGGCCATAGCAAAGCTTTATATTACATTAAATAATGTGTGTGTGTGTGTGTGTGTGTGTGTGTGTGTGTGTGTGTGTTAGACTTGGTAATCTTCATTAGAACCACCTTAAAATGTATGCCACTTATCCTGTGGACAAGAACAACTTTACAGTTCTTTTAATAATCCCTTTATCCTCAGATTTCTTTGACCCTGATTTCAAAAGCAATGGGTCAGGCTGCCCTATCAGCCACAGACCTCTAATTGAAGTCCTGATATGTACTGTATGAACTATAGTATCTGGTTCAGCAGAATTCCTTGTTACCCGATTTGCAGTTTGAAGGCTTCTTGTTTTGTAATTGATTATACCCAGAAAATTAAATTAACATTTGGTGATAGACATGTTTTCATAGAAAAAGGGAAATACTGTTATGGGAAGTGTAATAACATTTTGATATAAAATATCCCTTACACAAATGAAACCGGCAAGCCAGCATACGCCTTGTCTCTTAAAGAAATTCAGAGGATTAGAGTTAAAGCTTTCTCATGCAAAGATTTGGTTTCTGTTTTGAACAGCTCATTTTAAAGAGGTTTTTTTTATGTGAAAAGCATTCATTTTCAAGATTTTTTAACAGCTGCTATTTTAAGATTTCCCTAATGTAACCTCAGAAAGGAAGAGTACATCTTTAAATCTTGTTTTGTTTGAATGAATGAGTAGATAATCCTGATCAGATGTTTCTTTAGAGAATAATGTTTAAAACGATTAAAGAACTTAGCTGTCCCATCTGATTCCTAGGTACAGTATTTTAATTTCAATTGTTAAGTCTTTAGGGTCATCTGAGGTAACTATTTATTAAAATGAGCTTATTTTGTTTCAGATTTCCAGCTGTGATGCTTTAATATATACAATTCTCCCTGTTAATCTGTCATGTTAACTTTCCTAAACTCTAACCATATATCTGCCTACCTAAACAGCAATTAGTGATAAGTGGAAAATTAAATATTCAATTTCATTCACATTAAACAGATAGTGAAGTATTTAAGAATACTGTCATTAAGTGCTTAAAATTAATCGCATCTATACTTTTCTTGTGTTTTGTAGGACATTTGGGCTTCCAAGACAGTTTTGTCACATCAGGCGTTTTCAGTGTGACTGAGCTAGTAAGGGTCTCACAAAGTAAGTATAATTTGTAGTTACATTAGAATATCTTACATTGACATATTTCTTTCTTTGATTGCTCCATCCCACATGATTATATGCAAAACGCTTTATGAAGCTGATCATTCATTCTCCAGTTCACCATGCCTTACATCTAGTAAATCGTGCTATATTTCTAATTAGTTCGGGTGTATCATATTATAGTAATAGGGTCCTAGTTTTACGAAAGGACATTGTTCATTCTGAAATCTGCTGTCCTACAAATAGCTGTAGTAGAAAAGAAAAGCATGCATGCAGACTATAGCCTGATACAATTTGTGATAGTTACAGGTAGGTAGCCGTGTTGGTCTGCCATAGTCGAAAGAAAATAAAAAATTCCTTCCAGTATCACCTTAGAGACCAACTAAGTTTGTCATTGGTATGAACTTTTGGGTGTATCTGAGGAAGTGTGCATGCACACAAAAGCTCATACCAATATATCTACCCGATGAAGTTAAACAACAGATCAACAGAGCCAGACTGATACCCAGAGAGAACTTGCTGCGAGACAGACCCCAAAAAGAAAATAACAGAACACCGCTAGTAATAACATACAGCTCCCAAGTTAAAACAGTACAGCGCATCATCAGAGATCTACAACCTCTCCTAGACAATGACAGTTCTCTTTCTCAAGCTCTGGGAGGTAGACCTTTCATTGCCAACAGACAGCCACCCAATCTTAAACAACTCCTCATCCACAATAATACCGTGTTTCCCACATTTTAAGACACCGTCTTATATTTATTTTACCCAAGAAAACAAGCCTATGGCTTATTTTCGGGGGGTGTCTTTTTTTAAAAAAAAAAAATACTGTACACGTTGCTGCTGCTGGGTCCCACGGACTCAGGGCTCAGGACGTGCAGCAAGCCTCCTTCTCCTTCTGCCACGTTGCTGCTGCTGGAGGCGGCCTGCCGGGTTGGCGCCCAGCTGCGCTGGCACTGGGCATCGGAGAGAGCAGGAGACTGATCAGCCACTGCGGCATCGCGCTGCCAGAGACTCGCAGCCACTGAGGAGCTCGCGGCACTGGGGCTTGAGGGCGGCTCTCGCCTTGCCGCCCTTTCTCCCGCTCCAGGGGGAGACACGGCTTCCATCCCCCGTTGCCAAGGAAATGGCCCAGGGGAGAGACGCCAGAGCGGAGGGGCCGCCCGGCTGTTGCCACCGCCGAAAACGGCAATGCTTAGGGCCGCCTCCTCCTCGCGCGAGATGAAGTAAGGCCCCTCGAGCGGTCCAGGGCTCGCTTCCGAATGCGCAGGGATAGGGCTGCGCCATTAAACTGCTTGCAAACTCCTTGGAAAAAAGAAACGTGTCCTGCAGAGCCCAGATCAAGGAGGTGGCCTGCGGGGTTGTCGCCGCTCAGCACCGCGCAGAGCGCCGGATTAAGGAGCTGGTCTGCAGAGTCGGTGCCCAGCAGCGCGGCGCTGGATTGGGGAGGCGGTGCTTCGTGCGGAGCTGCTGGGCGCCGACCCTGCAGACCGGCTCCTCGATCCGGTGGCCTGCCGGGTCGGCGCCCAGAAGCACCGCCCAGAGCACCGGATCGAGGAGCCGGTCTGCAGGGTCGGTGCCCAGCAGCTCCGCACGAAGCACCGCCTCCCCAATCCAGCGCCGCGCTGCTGGGCGCCGACTCTGCAGACCGGCTCCTTAATCCGGCGCTCTGCGCGGTGCTGAGCGGCGACAACCCCGCAGGCCACCTCCTTGATCTGGGCTCTGCAGGACACGTTTCTTTTTTCCAAGGAGTTTGCAAGCAGTTTAATGGCGCAGCCCTATCCCTGCGCATTCGGAAGCGAGCCCTGGACCGCTCGAGGGGCCTTACTTCATCTCGCGCGAGGAGGAGGCGGCCCTAAGCATTGCCGTTTTCGGCGGTGGCAACAGCCGGGCGGCACCTCCGCTCTGGCGTCTCTCCCCTGGGCCATTTCCTTGGCAACGGGGGATGGAAGCCGCGTCTCCCCCGGGAGCGGGAGAAAGGGCGGCAAGGCGAGAGCCGCCCTCAAGCCCCAGTGCCGCGAGCTCCTCAGTGGCTGCGAGTCTCTGGCAGCGCGATGCCGCAGTGGCTGATCAGTCTCCTGCTCTCTCCCATGCCCAGCGCTGGCAGGCGGCGGCATGGCTTATTTTCAGGGTATGGCTTAAATTTTACAAAAGCTTTCAAATCCTGCCATGGCTTATATTATGACTACGTCTTAAAAAGGGGGAAACACGGTACTACCACCAGACTTAACATGGACACTGGTACCTGCAATAAACCCAGATGCCAACTTTGCTGCCACATACACCCGGACAACACCATTACTGGCCCCAACAACATCCAACATACCATCTCAGGACTATTTAATTGCTCATCTTCTAACATTGTGTATGCCATCAAATGCCAACAGTGCCCTTCAGCGCTCTATATTGGACAAACAGGCCAAACCCTACGCCAAAGGATAAATGGACATAAATAAGCTGTCTTATTACAGAAAAATTTCAGAAACAGACTAGAAAGAGAAGTTGCTGAATTGCAACTCATTACCAAGCTTAAAACCATGGAGAGACCTGGTCTGAATAAAGACATCGGATTCTTATCTCATTATACATGATAAAGCTTTCTTTAGTCATCTCACCCCTTGCTTTTTCCTGCAAGACCAATTGCAGTCGTTAACAGTTGTTAACAGTCGTCAACAGGTTTACCACTCCTATCAGCCAATCACCCATTCCCACCACCCTTCTGAGTAATACCCCTCCCCACTCTCTGACTATACATAAGGGTCTGGTGACTTCTGTTTCAGTGTATCTGAAGAAGTGTGCATGCACACGAAAGCTCATACCTATGACAAACTTAGTTGGTCCCTAAGGTGCTACTGGAATGATTATTTATTTTTTGTTTCGACTACGTCAGGCCAACACGGCTACCTACCTGCAAATAATATGCAGGCTCCCTAAGCCCAGGCATGGCCAAACTTGGCCCTCCAGCTGTTTTGGGACTACAACTTCCATCATTCCTAGCTAACAGGACCAGTGGTCAGGGATTATGGGAATTGTAGTCCCAAGACAGCTGGAGGGCCAAGTTTGGCCATGCCTGCCTAAGCCATTTACATAAAGCACAATAAAGGTGTATCACCAAAACAAAACAAAACAAAAAACTTTCTACATAGTGACTTGAAGCAGAGAGGAGCTGGGTGTCCAACTACAAGGAACCCTGAGGGCTAGAAAGTTGGCATAACTTTGCATATAGGTTTCTGTGTAGAATGTGCTTGGGAATTGACAGGCTTAGTGGAAGAAGATATAAATGGCTGGCTCTTATCCATTTGCCCTCGGAATAGAGGAGAAACAAATACTGATTGTTCAGTACACCTAGGAACAAGTCGGAACTCACCGATGTGCCAGGACCCACAGTTTGAGAACAGTTGCATCACATTGCAAATATTTTCAGAGCCCATTTCTACAGTTTTGAAATTAGAACATTAATGTTTAACCAAACTTTAAACAGTCAGTCTTTTGATGCACAATAGCACAGGCTTTGCATTTGCACCACCTGTGTACATGCATGTGCAACATCTGTTTGATGTAGCACTCATGATTTATACAACCAGTGGTTTAGCAACCTTTAAATACATATTCATGCACAAATATGGGGTCATGCCCAGTCTTTTTTTAAAAAATAATGGTTCTTGTGCTGAAATATATGGTCATTCTATGTAGAATGTGAAGTATCTGATGCTGGAATTGTATGGAATTCTGTCTCTATGAAGCTATTGCTTTTGACCTTTAAAGAATGCTAATATTCTTGGTCTGAATGACATTCTGCAGTATGATCATTACCAGTTTGTCAATATTCACTAACAACAGTGTATTAGGAGTACCTGTCACCACCCTGTTCAATTGATCAAAGGTTCCTTGATTGTATTTTACTATGACATAATCCAGACAGTCCAAGGAGAAATGGACACCATTGTCTCATGGCTATGTCTCAGCTTTGATGACAGCTAAACCAGGGCTCAAGAAGTTACTGCTTTGCTGATTTTCATCTCCAGTGAAAAACTAAATTTAAATCATAATCTAATTCTAGTTAATTATTACTGCCATTTTAGGAATGCTTTTGCCAGACTTTTCTCTAATTCTGTGGGGGGGGGGGGCTTAATTTTCATTTGCTGCAACACATATTCAGAGAAATGTCCATATTCATTTCAGTGGAAGGTGCCAATCTATATGCATAGTTTATTACAGCTATGGATCAGTATCCCATAAAGCTAAATGGAGATCTCTGTGTGCATAAGAGATCTATATGCCCATCTGGTCACTCTTAGATTCTCATGTCGTCGGTACAATAATTTTAAAGGGATCCTCCCCATTCAAACACACACATCCACGCTTATATCAACACACGTCAAATTAATAAGCTTATTTTTCACCTGCTGTAGATATTAAACCTCTACTCAATATTTTACTTTATAAATCAATCTATTCAAACAGTAAATCAAACACAACAAGGATGATAAAATTTATCATAGCTAGAAAACCTAGGAAAAAGTGAATCTTGTGGTACTGGTGCCTGGCATTAGACTGTCTTGGTGTGCAGCCTTTGGTTAGACTCTCCAGTTAAAGCAACAGATAACAATCTGTTTCACTGTCACACAAACAGGTGAGTTGTATGTAGCGTCCCTGGCAATAGGAAACTAAAATGAAATGTATGTTTTAGATTGGCATAAGGTGGCACCCTAGTGTTTGAAACTTGCAATAATTCGACTACTGTACAGCATGAATCATTATTGCTTAAAAAGCAATAAAGCAGTGATCTCTCATGTACAGCATGACTCCCCACCATCACCTTGGGAGGTCAAACCTCCTCTTTTATCACCTTTTGACCTGAAGATTTTGTAAGGCCTGACAGCAGTTTCCCTTATTGCTGGTTTTGGGCTGTATCACTAAGGCTGAAGGTGCAGGATGGGAGGGAGCAAAAGGTATTGCAAAAAAGAGGTCCCAGTGAACAGGTGGTAAATTGTGACTGCTGCCATTGCAGTTTTGAACTTGGTAGATCCTTGGGGGGGTGTTATTGGGTTGCTTTTATTTTGATTATGTAGTTTGTGGTTTTATATTCTGATTTTATCCTGTGAACCATCCAGAGACCTGCAGGTATAGGGTGGTATCATCATCATCATCGATCCCAATCTGCTATAAAATGATTGGGATGGAAGATGACAGTTTATCTCTGGCTTGAGATATCTAATTCTACAAAAACCCAACAAATCTAGTTTGAAGCACCTAAGCCTGCTGACTAGAATGTAATATTGATGGGAAATCAACATACACAGGGATTTAACATGGTTATTTCTGTGGAAGCGAGAAACAATGGGAGGAATTCAACATCACACTATGTTGATTGTTTTGCCAGTGCAAGCATTTCAGCTTGTCATATGGAATGATTCCCCCCCCTCTCCTCCACTCATGCACTGTTCTGGGGGTTTTCCTGATCACCCCCAAGCCAATTTCAGGGGTGTGGGGCATCCTGAGGAAGGACAAGGGAAAGCTCCATTGCACAGGCGAAAGTCATTGACGGAACTCATTAGCTGAATCATGGCCTGAATTATTGACACTGCTGAAAGCAGGCAGGAAAGGCACAGTTTATTTATTTATATTTGTTTGTTTGTTTTCCAGGACCACGCAAACATATGGGCTTCCAAAAAGGAACTTGGAGCACTTTGCGCTTCCCTGATCTTTTTTATTCACTTGCTGCACTGAGCAAGTTGGCATGTCATCCAAACTCAGGCTTGTGGTTAAGTTCTGTCCAGA